>NC_057742.1:35783055-35851757 GCF_004010195.1 Chiloscyllium plagiosum | reverse complement strand
AGGGGGCATAGCTTTAAATTAAGGGGTGGTAGGTATAGGACAGATGTTAGGGGTAGGTTCTTTACTCAGCGAGTCGTGAGTTCATGGAATGTCCTGCCAGTAGCAGTGGTGGACTCTCCCTCTTTATGGGCATTTAAGCGGGCATTGGATAGGCATATGGAGGATAGTGGGCTAGTGTAAGCTAGGTGGGCTTGGATTGGCGCAACATCGAGGGCCAAAGGGCCTGTACTGCACTGTATTCTTCTATGTTCTATGTTAAGTGAAACCATACTGATCTCATGCTGTGCTGTATCGCAGAATTTGTTTAAATCTATAACTTTAATGAGTTTGCTATTTAAGCAAACTAATCTTTGCATTCTGCAAATTACAGGTTAAACTGAGATGGACTTACCGTCACATAAATGCTGTACATTAAATTCCAGCATTATGCAAGGTCCCAAACAGCTTCTACGATCACAAGAGCATTTGTCAGTTTCCGGGAACTCAGTGTCACGATAGAAAGACAGAAGTACCGCCTCACACATGCGTTTACTTTCTTGGCCATTTTTTTCATGAACGGCCCAGTGAAGTGACAGGAATACCCTGGAAAGCACTTATCTTTGGAAAGAGCTGTGTAACTAACCATTACCTAAAAGACATCCAGTCGTTGATGCTTGAGGTGCTTGTGTTTCTTTGTTTTTGCCAGCATTTTCAAATCTCCTTCAGTACAGGTAAATCGAATACGCTTACCTCTTTGATGCAACCTTTTTGCAGGACCTTGAGGTCTTCTTCGGATAATCTGAAATTCGGATAATTGATATTCAGTAAATCAAGGTTCCTATGTACTTATCCAAATGTCTTTTAAACATTGTAATTGTGCCCACATCCACCCATGTATTGGGAAATGAATGCCTCTCCTGCCAGTAAACCAGCTTGGAAAGACAATGGAGAATGTTAACTGAACTATATTTCAATCGTTGCTCAGCTACTTTTGGACAGCAGAGTGGGGAGAGATCTGGAACAGTCTCTCTCTTTCTCTCTCTCTCCCTCTCACTCCCCTTTTCTTTTATTTCTCATGATCTCAGAAATAGCTCGTCATTAAAAAAAACAAATTAGGAAAACAGCCATTCATTAAAAACTGATTACTGTTTTGAACTGAATAACTTTTGTTGTCTCTATTTCTACCAGAAATTATGCCTTTTAAAATTATTACTTGTGTTTGTGTGGTTTATGATGCATTTTAAAACATTTTTTCACAGACTTAGAACCAAATAAAATTCCTCGAAGTTCACTCAAAGAAACCTTGATAATGGGCTACTGGGCTACTTCATTTCCTAGTGAGCTACGTTTAATTGAAATGTGGTAACTGCACAGAAAATCAAAACAATTTAAAAGCAAAATACTGCAGATGTTGGAAATCTGAAACAAACGAGGAGAATCCAGGAGAAACCCAGCAGATCTGACAACATTTAGATTAGATTCCCTACAGTGTGGAAACAGGCCCTTCGGCCCAACAAGTCCACACTGACCCTCCGAAGAGTAACCCACCCAGAAGATAAATAGAGTTGGCATTTTGAGTCTTGGATGACTCTTCTTCAGAACAGAGGAAATAAAATTAGTTGATGTTACTGACCAGGAGAGAGTGAAAAAGAGCCGAGCTGATTCTCTCTCCTTGGCTGGTTGTAGTCTGATATACAAAACAAAAGCGGTGCTGTGTTTTTGATGCTATTAATGCACAGCAATTCAGGGGAAGTTACTCACATTCACCTTTTAAATTATCCTCACACACAAATAGAATACATCCCAGAAACACACCTAAATTTCGCATTTTATCCAGAGCATCAGCAACTATGGCATCTCTACCAACCTTCACACCATTACCTCTGGATCACCCAAAGATCCTATTTGACTTCCTCTCAATGTTTCCCATTGAATGCAAGTTCAATGGTGTTGATATCTGCTCTGCTTTGCACTTGTTTCTTAGAGTCATGGCTACCATTTTGATAAAAGCCTCTTCACTGATAATTTTTTATTTTGAGAAAGATTAAGATCCTAAAGGATTGGTCAATTATTATGGGGAAGAAACCAGTTTATGCGCTTGGAATGAAGTCAGAATTCTTGAAAAGTGGAGGAACATATTTCCATCTTGACTTTTTCAACATGTACTGTTCCAGCTGGACATGAGATACCATTTCGATCCATAGGTCTTGCAAGATGCCATGGGTCTATACAGAGTTAAGTCAAAACAGCAATCTGCTCAAATACATGAACTTTCTTTGTCAAGGGATAATTTGTGATCACAGAAGTTAGTTGATTGCAAGTCGATAACCTGTTTTAATCTCCCTTCATATTGATTTCTATTGAAGTCAGATGGAAGAGATAGTGAACATTGTGGCGAGACATGGAATCACTTATTTTCAGTAATTGTACAAAGTCAAATCACTCCCTTGATTTTTTTAAAAAGTGATAGGATAGTGATAGGAGGCATTTAACTCTTCCTGTGAGTGTTGTATTCACCTGCAGCTGGCGTCAGTGCCATCATGTTAATGGACAAGTCTTTCCAATGGTAATGATGCCTGGTTCTGTTCCCTCAAGTGAATAGTGATTAAAACACTAATTGCTGAACAAAACATTACTTCCAAAATGCTGAATTAAACCTGGTATCGACATGAGCACACTAAATCAAATAGATTCTGAGTCATTTTTAATTTCAAACAGTGCTAACCTTACCAACTGTCTCTGTGTAAAAATGAGATTAATATTTTGTGATTTTCCAAATGAGTGATGCTTTTTTTTTGTAGAATGGCAGCTGCTGTACCTCACTGGGATGTATCTGACATCTTGGAACTTGATTTCCCAAGGCTATCCTCTGAATGGTATGAGAGAATCAGAGCATTATAGAACCCCTGCAGTGTGGATGTGGGCCATTCAGCCCATCAAGTCCATACTGACCCTCTGAAGAGCATCCCACATAGACCCATCACCCCTGTAACCTTGCAGTTTCCAATTCACCTAACCTGCACATCTTTGGACTGTGGGAGGAAACCAGAGCACCCAGAGGAAACCCACACAGTCACAGGGAGAATGTGCAAACTCCACACAGATAGTCACCCGAGGGTGGAATTGAACCCTGGTCCCTGGCACTGTGAGGCGGCAGTACTAACCACTGAGCCACCATGCTGACGTTTGATATTACAACAAGCAGCTACGTTTATGCACCTTAGGCCCATCGCACCTTCAGTGGTTGAGGAATTACAATGGATCTATGAGGCGGGAGATTAACCAGCTATATCAACCTAGTGATGATAGGAAATACCTCCTCACAGCTGCACCATATTAAACATTGGAGAATTTGTGCAGCTGCAGTGTCCCTGCCCCTGAGCCACGAGCTTTGGGTTAAAATTTCACCTGTTCTAGAAGTGGAATATAAAATCTCTGAACAGGTTATCGAGAAAATAGCTCAATTCCATTGGACTTCAGCTCCAGACACTCAAGGATAGAACAGCTAACTTTGGAGAAAAGTTGCTCACTCCCAATATCAATTGAACATTCTCTCCTGTGCAAATATAATAGTTTTCCAATCTCCTGAAAATCAGCAATTGAGTGAGATTGCCAATTGCGATCACTTTACAGCAGGATGCCTCACAAGCTTTATTGAATTCTTTGAGGATGTGACAAAACACGTTGATGAAAGTAGAGCAGTGAATGTGGTGTACATGGGTTTTAGCAAGATGTTTGATAAGGTTCCCATGGTAGGCTCATTCAGAAAGTAAGGAGGCATGGATTACAGGGAAACCTGGCTGTCTGGATATAGAATTGGTTGGCCCATAGACAACAGAGGGTGGTGGTAGAAGGAAAATATTCAGTCTGGAGCTTGGTGACCAGTAGTGTTCCACAGGGATCTCTTCTGGGGCCTCTGCTCTTTGTGATTTTTATGAATGACTTGGATGAGGAAGTGGAAGCGTGATTTGCCAATAGCATGAAGGGCGGTGGAGTTATGGATAGTGTGGAAGGTTGTTGTAGGTTGCAACGGAACATTGACAGGATGCAAAACTGGGCTGATAAGTGGCAGATGGAGTTCAACCTGGAAAAGTGTGAAGTGATTCATTTTAGAAGGTCAAATTTGAATGCAGAATACAGGGTCAAAGGCAGGATTCCTGGCAGTATGGAGGAACAGAGGAATCTTGGGGTCTATGTCCATAGATCCCTCAAAGTTGCCACCCAAGTTGATAGGGTTATTAAGAAGGCAAATGGTGTGTTGGCTTTCATTAGCAGGGGATTGAGTTTAAGAAGTGCGAGATTATGCTGCAGCTCTATAGAGCCCTCGTTAGACCACACTTTGAATATTGTGTTCAGTTCTGATTGCCTCAGTATAGGAAGTACGTGGATGCTTTAGAGAGGGTGCAGAGCAGATTTACCAGGATGCTGCCTGGACTGGAGGGCATGTCTCATGAAGAAAGGTTAAAGGAGCTAGGGCTTTTCTCATTGGAGTGAAGAAGGATGAGAGGTGACTTGATAGAAGTGTACAAGATGTTGAGAGGCATAGATAGAGTGGATGGCCAGAGATTTTTTCCCATGGCGGAAATGTCTATCACGTGGGGCATAATTTTAAGATAATTGGAGTAAGGTTTAGGGGAGATGATAGGGGTATTTCCTTTACACAGAGGGTGGTGGGTGAGTGGAATGCATTGCCAGCAGTGGTAGTAGAGTCAGATGCATTAGGGACATTTAAGCGAATCTTGGATAGGCACACTGAAGATAGTACAATGAAACGTATGTAGGTCAGTCTGATCTTAGAGTAGGATAAAAGGCCGGCACAACATCGAGGGCTGAAGGGCCTGTACTAAGCTGTACTGTTCTATGCTTATGTTCTATGATGCAATTGAATCAGAGAATCAATATTGTAAATTGTGTGGGTCGTATCTCTTCCTGTCTCTTCTCAATTATAAGATCAGAAAGCAGGCACTGATAGTAGCATAACTACTCAAAACAAACTGCACCCCTTAAACACACTGCTGAATGAATTGAAGGTTCCACTTCCTGCCCAGGCAACATTCCAAGAAGTGTCCACTCATTGTGTCAATGAATCTTTCCCAATATCTGAACTAGCAAAAATTGAAATGTTCTCAGATGATTATTCATTCATTGACAGTCCCTCACAGACAAGGATGCTTCTCTTCCATTCTCATGGTATGTTCGTAGGTGGCTGTGCAGACCAATGTGGTTTCTGCAGGCTCTGTTACATATGGTGCAGAAGGTGGTCATGGGAAGGAGTAGGTGGGGCATCAGTGTGGTAGCACGCTCCTTTTGCTGTTCTCTTCTGGCTTCCACTTTTTCCTGACAAAATTCTTGACGGTTTTCCTAGATGCTCCTCCTCCACTTTGGATGGTCTTGGGCCAATGATTCCCAGGTGTCTATGGGAGCAGAGCACTTGCTTGGAGAGTCTAGTGTCGGTCATGGGGACGACATGCTTAGCCCATTGCAGGGGATGTCGTGGGGGTCAATGCCTCAATGCTGGGGATGTTGGCCTGGTCGAGGAGGCTGGTGATAGTACATCTTTCTTCCCATTGGATTCACAGGATCTTGCAGAGGCAGCATTAGTGGTAATATTTCAGGTAATATTTGTCCTTTGATGTTGTCTTTGTGTTTTGATGTTGCCTTTGCCCTTTTAGATGGAAGTGGTTAGGGGTTTGGAAGGAATCTTGTTGAATTTCTGTCATGGTATAGTGCATAAGAAATAGGAGCAGGAGTAAGGCATCTGGCCCTTTGAGCCTACTCGGACATTCAATACGATCACAGCTGATCCTTTTGTGAACTCAGCTCCACATACCCGCCCACTCACCATAACCCTTAATTCCTTTACTATTCAAAAATCTATCTATCTTTACCTTAAAAACATTCAGTGAGGTAGCCTCAACTGCTTCACTGGGCAGGGAATTCCATAGGTTCATAATCCTTCAGGTAAAGAACTCAACTCAGTCCTGAGTCTGCTCCCCCTTATTTTGAGATTATGCACCCTATGCCAGTGGAAACAACTTCCCTGCGTCTATCTTATCTATTCCCTTCATAATTTTATATGTTTCTATAAGATTCCCCCCTCATTCTTTGAAATTTCAATGAGGATAGTCCCAGTTTACCCAGCCTCTCTTCATTATCCAACCCCCTACGGAATCAACCTAGTGAACCCCCTCTGCACCCCCTCCAGTGCCAGTACATTCTTTCTCAAGTAAGGAGACCAAAACTGCACACAGTACTCCAGGTGTAGCCTCACCAGCACCCTACACAGCTGTAATAAACCTTCCTTACTTTTAAAATTCATCCCTCTAGCAACAAAAGACAATTTTCCTTTTGCCTTCTTAACTACCTGCTGCACCTGCATTTTATGATTCATGCACAAGGGCACCCAGGTGCCTCTGCATTGCAGCATTGGTGGTGGGGAGAACAGATATTTGTGGATGTAGTGCCAATCAAATGGGCTCTTTTCTCCTGGATGGTGTCAATCTTCTTGAGTGCTTTCAGAGCTGCACCTATTGAGGCAAGTGAGGACTATTCTAGCACATCCTTGACTAGCAGGATTGCATGGTTTAGATCTGATCCACAGCTTGTGGAATAACTTAGCTCTGGCTATCACTTGTTGCTTATACTGATAGCTTCACTAAGTTGACAGCTCATTTTTGGTTATACCTGATGTTGCTTCTGGCATGACCTCCAGCACTTTTCATTATCGGGCATGGCACTATCATCATGTTAAATGAACCAGACCTGAAACAGATCTAGCAATTCTAAACCTGGGCTTTGTTAAATGCCATGGACAATCAGAAGCAGTAGAACTGTATTCCAACATAATCTGTGACAGTGTAGTCCAGCATATACCCCACTCAACCATTACCATCAAGCCAGAGGATCAACATTGGTTCAATGGAGAGTGTGGGAGGGCAAGCCAGGAGCAGCACCAGGTATACTTAAAAATGAGTAGTCAACCTGATGAAGCCACTAAACAAGACTAAAGGTAAAGTCACCACAGCCCCTCATGGCTTTACCTCAGGGTCACCATACCTCAGGCAAGGGAAGAGGTTGAGAAGGATAATCTTAGCTGTTGCAGGAATTGAACCCACACTTTGAGATCAGAAACCAGCTGTCCAGCCATCTTAGCTAACCTTAGACCCCAAAGGAAAACAAGAGTACTGTACGCCAAACAGCAAAAGCAGCAAGTGATGAACTGATCTAAGCCACATTAATATTGATGGATATTCAAACAAATAAAAGGACATAAAGTCTCAACAAATATCCCAATCCTGCTTGATAGAGGAGCCCAGCACATTAGAGCAAAAGACAAGATTGATTTGCTACACCTTCAGCCAAAAGTGGCAAGTAAATGATCAATCTCAGTATCCACACCCAGCATCACAGATACCAGTCTTTATTTAATCAGCCAATTTCATTCACTCCATATGATATCAAGAAACAGTTGAAGGCGCTGCATCCCACAAAGGTACAGGCCCTGATAACATTCCGGCAATAGCAATAACAACTTGTGCTCCAGAATTGCCGCTCCCCTAGCCAAGCTCCTTCAGTACAGTTACAGCACTGCCATCTACCCAAAAATGTAAAAGGTTGTTGAGGGATGTCCTGAGGCATAACCTGCTCACTGATACTTGGTTTAGGTTCTTCCAGGCACAGAACATCAATACAGCCTTGGTTCAAACATCAACAAAACAGCTGAATACCTGAGGTTTCGGTGAGAGTGACTGCCTTTAACATTAAGGTGGTAAAAACAATGACTGCAGATGCTGGAAACCAGATTTTGGATCAGTGGTGCTGGAAGAGCACAGCAATTCAGGCAGCATCCGACGAGCATCAAAATCGACGTTCCGTGCAAAAGCCCTTCATCATAAGCCATATTTAATCAATTATAGAATAATGGAACCCTTGTAAAGTTAGAGTCAAAGGGAACTGGAGGAAAAATTATCTACACTTTGGAATCATACCTAGCACAAAGGAAGATAGTTGCGGTAGTTGGATGTCTGTCATCTCAGCTCCTGAACATCTCTTCAGGAAGGTAGTCTCCTAGGCCCAACCATCTTCAGCTACTTCATCAAAGACCTTTCCTCCATCATAAGGTCAGAATTGTGGATGTTCACTAATAATTGCACAATGTTCAGCACCATTCTTGATTCCTCAGATACTGAAGCAATTTATGTCCAAATGCAGCCAGACCTGCATAATATCCAGGCAGATAGATGACAAATTACATCATACAAGTGCCAAACAGTAACTATCTCCAACAAAAGTGAATCTAACCATCACCTCTTGAGATTCAATGGCATTATAGTCACTGAATCATACATTATCAACATCCTGGGGAGTTACTATTGACAGGAAACTGAAGTGGACTTGCCATAGAAACACATTGGCTACAAGAGCTTGGAATATTGCAGTGAATAACACTTCTTCTAAGCAATCAAAAACTGTCAGCTACAAAAGAGGCACAAGTCAAGAGTGTGATGAAATTGTTCTCATTCTCCTGCAGCTCCAGCCACACTAAAGACATTTGACACCATCAAATCAGCCTGTTTGATTAACATCACATCCACAAATATCCACCCCCTCCAGCATTTACAAGATGCACTACAGTAACTCAGTAAGCACTTTCTGAATCTATAACCACATTCATGGAGAAAGGTAAACATCACCATCTGCAAGTTCCCCTCCAAGTCACTCACCATTCTGACGGGAAAATATGTCACTGTTCCTTAATTGTCAGTGGGTCGAAATTCTGGAATCCCCATTGTAACAGCACTGGGGTGCCCATCCACTCCAAGAACTGCATCATTATCAGAAAGCCACTCACTACCACCATCTCCAGGGGAATGAGGGAAAGTGCAATAAAGGCTGGCCCAGCCAATGACATTCACATTCTGTGTTCAAATGAAAATGATGAATTATGACCATCATTATCATTCTGGGGGTTCTGGATAAAAGAAACATGCTGCCAAAGTTTTCTCCTGCTGTCATCAGGACAGTTGCGAGAATACGAAATTTCAAAGGAGACAACAATTTATGCTTTATGAGAAACATGGTTCTGATTGGTTGTAAACTAGAATTTTGATTAATAGCAGTGCTGAGATGGAGAATGCACCAGAGAATGGTCTCATCCACACTTTTGGTTAAATTCGAAAAAGACAAGTTAGTTCTGATTGGTTAAGATGTTTCCATGGGGAATATACTAGTGAACCAATGCCTCAAGCTTTAGTTTATTTAAAAAAGGCACAATGGCTGGACATGTTCATTTCCCCGAAACATCGATTTTCCTGCTCCTTGGATGCTGCCTGACCTACTGACTTTTCCTGCACCACACTCTCAACTCTGATCTCCAGCATCTGCAGTAGTCACTTTCGCCTATGTTCATTTCACCTGCAGAGGACCCACCCATCTGAGAATAGATTTACCTTCCAGTAAATGTAAGTGAGAGACACAACACGCCCGACTGGTTATCTTAAATTGATTGTTCAAATAAATTGTTGACAAAATCAAGATTACTCAGTAAGTGATGACCAACCATGTCTAATATTGGATACTGCATTCTGACCATTGAAAGCATGGACTGGTTAACAGCATCTAACACCTTGCAAACAGTCATCAGGACATCTTATTTGTTTGACCTAGTCCATCAGACTATGGGGAATACAGTCTACAAACCTGGTAACTTACAGGCACTGAAATTACTGGCATATCACGTTACTCAGTTCTGTGACAGATAGGACATGTTTTTGGCTGGAGGTAAGCATCCTGTTACTGAGGAATTCCAATGTGGACCCTAGCTGATGGAATATGGCTCAGTAGGTAAGGAACTCCAAGATGATACAAGTTGGGACCATGGTCACATGCTGCCTTCAAGCAGTGTTAGAAGATTGGGTGAAACTGAGAAGTAAAGAGATTAGATTTGAAATTCACAGGTTTCTGAGCAGCATAAATATGAGCAAGAATTTCCAGTCAGAGTGACCCAGATTTATGGATTTGTGGAAGAAAGGAGGAGAGCATGCTCCGATCCACATCAACGGAGCTGAAGTGGAGAGCATCGAGAACATCAAGGTTCTAAGAGTGATGATGACCAACAATCTGACCTGGACTTCCCATGTAGATGTGATGGTCAAGAAGGCAAAACAACACCTCTTCTTCCTCAGGAGGCTAAGGAAATTCAGTATGTCCTTATAGACTTTCACCAACTTTGAATGATGCACCAAAGAAAGCATTCTATCTGGATGTATCACAGCTTGGTACGACAACTCCTCTGCCCAAGACTGTAAAAAACAACAGAGAGTTGTGAACACAGCCCAGACCATTACCCAAGCCAACCTTCCATCCATTGACTCCATCTACACTTCTCATTGCCTCGGAAATACATCCAATATCATCAAAGACCCCTCCCACCGTGACTATAATCTCGTCCAACCTCTTCCGTTGAGCAAAAGATACAAAAGTTTAAACACACACAGTCAAGAACTTCTTCACTGTTAATAGATTGCTGAATGTACCTCTCAAATTTCAAACCTAATGTTGATCTTGCCTTTGTACACCTTCTGTGCAGCTGTAACTTTGTGTGCCTCGCTTTGCTCAATCACCCTATGATCGTTATGTCCTTGTATGTTATGATCTGCTGCAAACCAAAACGTTTCACTGGACTTAGGTACATGTGACAACAATAAATCAAATCAAGTTAAATGAAATTTCATTTCAGAGGTACACTGTGATTCTGATTGTCATATTTTTACTGCATTTCAGTTTTAAAGATGGAACAATCTGTGATGTAAAAACATTAAAAAGCAATGAAGCAAATCAGGTTTATTGTAAATAAACATGGTTATTGCAGCCAAAACTAATGAAAATACCCAAAAACGTAAATGTTAATGGAGCTGTTTGACACAAAAGGAGAAACTGAAAATATTGTTGAGTTTTGCTGTTCACATCAAGGATTGCATTTTTGTCACATTTAATATACATCTTCGTGCCTTCAGCTTCAAGTTCCCCCTCTTAAGGGGCTAAGTTTTCATCCTTTGTGGATGGTGTTTGTGACCCGTCCTTCATTGCCCTTGAACTGAATGATTTGTTTATTTCAGAGGGCAGTTGAGAGCTAATCACATTGCTGTTGGATCTGGAGTTATTTATAGGTCAAACCAAACGAATGGCAGATTGCCTCCCTTGCAATGGGGAGTGGTGAAAAGAGATGGATAAACTTACAGAATGCACATATGATCAGAAATGTATTCTATCATAAGTTTGTAAGAAAGGTTACATATTACTTAGAAAGTAAGAAACTACATGTAATCTATAAATTAATATTTGGCAGTACACAACTTGAGATTTTGTTGAAAAAAAATCACTTTTGTTGAATCTACTTGCCTGACACTCATAGAATCCGTACAGTGTAGAAGCAGATCGAGACCATACTAACCCTTGAAAGAGCATCCCATCCAGACCTAACCCCATAATCCCACATTCCCATTGGCTAATCCACCTAGTCTACATACCCCTGGACACTAGGTCAATTTAGCATGGCCAATCCACCTAACCTGCACATCTTTGGACTATGGGAGGAAACTGGAGCACCTAGAGGAAACCTACACAGAGAGAATGTGCAAACTCCACACAGGCAGTCACCCAAGGTTGCAGTCAAACTTAGGTCTCTGGCGCTCTCAGGCACCAGTGCTAACCACTGAGCCACCATGCTACCAATCAGGTGGAAATTTCAGGGGAAAACCAGCATTTATACTCTGAGAGGAGAGTTGAGATTGGTTGGTAATGGAATCAGCTTGGTAGAAGGATAGCCATGGAGAATGCACTAGCTGATGGTGATTGACAGTTAACATTCACCCTCTTTGTAAATTATAGACCAGACTGGTTGAATCTGCTTAGGCAAGTCTTTGCCCTGAGAAATGAACCAGTGAATGTCTAACACATTTTTGTAGAGTTGAAACAGGCGTGGAGCATGTGAAGGTTTATTTTATTTGTCATGTTTAGAGCGGTCAGTATTACTATATATAGTTTGCAGTACAGAGAGGTGCACCATACTCTGACCCAAACTGTCAAAACAAAATTGGCTTTTAGCAATAATTCTTCACACACTCAGAATTATCCAACAAAGCTAGTCTGTTTGTGAAACATATCTAATGCTTTTGTGAGCTTTCAAGCACAGGGGCTGGTTGGTTATATTCAGTACCTTCCTCAATGCAAACAGCCTGAAGGAATATGCTGTTTGATATGATCTGCCAGTCTACATACCTGACAGCATTCTTGTCTTGTGTAGGATAAATGTTACTTTTCCCCTTAAATTGGTGTTCTTGCAAACTGTCTTGATGAATTCAAGATGTAAATCTTTGACAAAATGCATCTTTTTCAGCAATATTCAAATTTAGTTCCTTTATTTATTCGCTTAGATATGAATATCAATAGTGAACCCATCATTTATCAGCCACCCTTAACAGACATTTGAGTCAATTGACAGTTGAATTGAGAACATATTGTTATTCTAACTGCCGAAATACATCTGAAGTAATTGCTAGGTGCTTTCAAAGATCTGGAGTCAAGTACATTGACTGTGAATCTGGAGTGTCATGTATCATCCAGACCAGATAATGATGGCAGATTCCTTTTCTTGAAGTAAACCCGAATACAATTTTCCAACAATCTGGAAGTTTCATGATAAGATCTTCTCATATAAGCTTTCTATTCCAAACCTATTTTAATTATTTTAATTCCATAGCTGCCTTGGAGGGACTCAAGCATATCCCTGGATTACTAGTTCAGGCTTTGTATCATTAGTTGAGTAAGCTTCTAAGTGTGTTTTAGTTGTGTTTAATAATATGCAGGTAAAGGCATTAATCATATGAGCTAAGATGTAGAGATACCTATTAAAGCTGTTGTAATGGTAATTAAATAAGATTTTATAAAAAGGGATTACAAGAGAAAGGCAACACCTCACAAGCTAGTACAAGGCCCATTTTAGCAGCATGAACCTTGATACCCCAACTGTCCACAAAAATGACCAGAGTGTATCATTGTGCACCCTAGAGCTTGTATCAGTCTTGGGAGCAGACTGGAGTAAAATCAGATTCCTGGGATGGAAGATCTATGAATGATTTCTGTTTATTGTATAAGCATGAAAGATGTGACTAGAAAAGTTGATGAGGGTCGAGCTGTGGATGTGGTATATATGGACTTTAGCAAGGCATTTGATAAGGTTCCCCATGGTAGGCTCATTCAGAAGGTCAGCAGGAATGGGATTCAGGGGAACATAGCTGTCTGGATACAGAATTGGCTGGCCAACAGAAGACAGCGAGTGGTGGTAGAAGGAAAATATTCTGCCTGGAAGTCTGTGGTGAGTAGTGTTCCACAGGGCTCTGTCCTTGGTCCTCTATTGTTTGTAAATTTTATTAATGACTTGGATGAGGAGATTACATAGATTCCTTAAAATGGCCACCCAAGTGGACAGGGTTGTTAAGGAAGCATATGGTGTTTTGGCTTTCATTAACAGGGGTATTGAGTTTAAGAGTCGTGAGATCTTGTTGCAGCTCGAAACAACTTTGGTTAGACCGCACTTGGAATACTGCGTCCAGTTCTGGTTGCCCTATTATAAGAAAGATGTGGATGCTTTGGAGTGGGTTCAGAAGAGGTTTACCAGGATGCTGCCTGGACTGGAGGGCTTATCTTATAAGGAGAGGTTGACTGAGCTCGGACTTTTTTCCTTGGAGAAAAGGAGGAGAAGAGGGGACCTAATTGAGGTATACAAGGTAATGAGAGGCATAGATAGAGTTGATAGCCAGAGACTATTTCCCAGGGCGGAAATGACTAATACGAGGGGTCATAGTTTTAAGCTGGTTGGAGGAAAGTATAGAGGGGATGTCAGAGGCGGGTTCTTTACACAGAGAGTTGTGAGAGCATGGAATGCGTTGCCAGCAGCAGTTGTGGAGGCAGGGTCATTGGGGACATTTAAGAGAGTCCTCGACATGCATATGGTCACAGAAATTTGAGGGTGCATACGTGAGGATCAGTGGTCAGCACAACATCGTGGGCTGAAGGGCCTATTCTGTGCTGTACTGTTCTATGTTCTATGTTCTATGTAAACAATGCATGTGTATGTGATCACAGCATTGGGGGAGGGGTTAAAGATCAATGGATTTTTGTATGTATCAGTCAGAGGTGCGACACCATTTAGTTAGCCTAAGACTGACACTCTCTCTAAGATTGCTTGAATCAATATTTGATTTGATTTATTTATTGTCATATGTATCGAAATACAATGAAAGGCTTTGTTTACGAACAGTACAGGCAGATCATAGTAAGCAAAGATTATAAAACAAAAGATTTAGACAAAGGCATACAGGTAGCATTTTACAGTGGGCACAAGAGAGATCAACGTTTGCCAGAATCCCCTTATGGTCTGTGTAGGAAACTAAGCACAGCAATGGCCTTGCAAATAGTGTAGTTGTACCAGATTCTTGGGTTATCCCAGCAAAGGGGTAAGTTTGATTTATTTACACCTAGAGTTACTGCAGTATGCCTACATAAGAACTGTCTGATTGAGAATCAAAGGAAGGAGGGGAGATTCAGGTCAGGAGTTGTTGAGTGGAGGAGGCTAGGCTATGCTAGAGGTTTATAAATAATGAAAGATATAGATAAAGTGAATGGCAGGTGTCCTTTCCCTAGGGTGGGGGATTTCAAGACTAGGAGTAATACTTTTAAAGCAAGAAGAGAAAGATGTTAAAATGACATGATGGGTAACTTTCTAACACAGAGAGTGGTTCATGTGTGGAATGAACTTCCAGAAAAAGTGCTGTATACAAGTACAGTTACAATGTTTAAAAGACATTTAGATGACTATGTGAATAAGAAATGTTTGAAAGGATATGGGCCATCTATAGGCAGATGAGATTAGTTAAATTTGGGATTATGGTCAGCACAGACTGGTTGGACCGAAGGGTCTGTTTCCATGCTGTATGACTATGACTCCATTGGTTGCAGGAACTGTACTGGAAATTGTAGAATTGTGACAGTCATAACAAGATAGGCTTTCAAAAGAAGTTCTGAAAGAAACAATTGAGTTAAAAACAGTTTGGAATAAGTTAGCATATGGTGCACGTTTGTGTGCTTTACATCTAGATAAAGAAACAAAGAGCTGAAGAATTTGGTTAAATTGTTACAGGGTAGAAATGATAATCAGCAAGGAAGCAATGTCCCATAAGGCAATGTGTAACACAAGGAATAGGTCACTGGTAGGCCTGCTTTGGTTGGACTGACTATTGGTTTATAGATAGATCCTGAAACAGACTTCTCCCCAATTTAGTTAAAATTGAATCATGTCAAACAAAAATCTGTAAACAGTCAACAGCTGCAGCTGCTATCTCACAATTAAAGGCAGGGAAAACTGAGAATATAGTTGTAAGCACTTCCTCCATGTCTCCAACTAATGAGATAAAGCCAACATGCAATGTGGCCCAGAGCAGGGCAACGAAGGAGGTGGGTAAAGGTCCATCCAGTACCATTAGAGAAGGGTCACAACCCCAAAAGGGTCTCTTTCCCCACTGAAGTTATAAAGGCCTCCTTGAAAATTAGATTGTGCAGTTCTCTTTGCTGTTACAATGGGAACATTCCTGACATTTGAATGAAAATAGCATCATGGATTCAAAACTGATTTGATTGGAAGAATTTAAATAGTAAATTTCTCTCCAAATAGTATGGATCTATGTTTAAAAAATAAATTTTTACATCCTATAAAGAAAGAGAATTTCTTGTTCTGGAAAGTTCAACATTTTTTCTAAATATAGATAAATGGAGTTTGGCAGACCTCCAATTTGAGCTCAGAATTTGGACATTATTAACCCGTTAAGCCTCTAATCACAACTACAATGGATTCAAGAATCTAACTACATTCTTCAAGGATGTCATTATTTCGATTAAAGGTTTTCTGAGTTTAGAGTTTGACAAATCAGACCATTTGCTATCTTCCGAAAAAATGATCAAAGCTGGATACAATAAAATAATTGTTTCAATTTGTTTCAGTATAATGGAGCAATTGCTTGGGAAGAATTAACTGACCACTAACAAAAGCTGTTGGCCCAACAATGATGAAGTTGCAGTTAAAAAAACCCTCAAGAGTGTTATTGCCAAATTTGAATTTGGGATAATTTTAAAACAAAGAAATGCCAAACATAATCGAACAAGTCACTTTTAAGAAAAATAGCACATTTATTTTGTAAGAAAGGACAAATAAGCAGAATTTGATAATACCTGGAACCACACAGTAATGTTTAATTTCTGTTTTAGAGATATTATGATTTTATATTCTTTAAGCTACACAATAGTGTTTTTCCAGAGCTCCTGAATCAGCTAGAATAACAAATATAGGGACCGTTCCTTCAGTGACTACCTGGTCAGGTCCACGCCCCCCTACAATCCACCCTTCCATCCTGGCACTTTCCCCTGCCACCGCAGGAACTGTAAAACCTGCACCCACACCTCCTCCCTCACCTCTATCCAAGGCCCTAAAGGAGCCTTCCACATCCCATCAAAGATTTACTTGCACATCCACTAATATCATTTATTGTATCCGTTGCTCCCGATGCGGTCTTCTCTACATTGGGGAGACTGGGCACCTGCTAGCAGAGCGCTTTAGGGAACATCTCAGGGACACACACACCAATCAACCACACCGCCCCGTGGCCCAACATTTCAACTCCCCCTCCCACTCTGCCGAGGACATGGAGGTCCTCACCCCCACCCTCCTCTAGCTTATCTCTCCATGCTTCAGGCTCACTGCTTTATTCCTGATGAAGGGCTTTTGCCCGAAACATTGATTTCGAAGCTCCGTGGATGCTGCCTGAACTGCTGTGCTCTTCCAGCACCACTAATCCAGAATCTGGTTTCCAGCATCTGCACTCATTGTTTTTACCTCAAATATTGGGATGGTCCACTCAGAAACATACTTTGAATGGCTAGGCACTGACACATAATCAATGGGGAAATGGAGTTTTATACAATCAAAGTGCTACTGGTGAAAGTGCTAAAAAATTATGAAGTAAAATTAATTTGTAATTGGGATAATTGAAGGCTGGGGAGCTAAGAGTATTTAATAAGAAATATCTACAAGATGGGTCCAGGTGAAGAAAGAGCTGGAGAATATTTTAAGCCCATTGGTAATCTATTACTGTAAATTAACATACTGTAACTAGCTGAGGATGAGCCAACAAGGTAACATGCAAGTGCAGCAGATGGTAAAGAAGGCCTTCATTGTGAGAGGTTTTGAGTACAGGAGCAGGGTTGTGTTGTTGCAGTTATACAGGGCCTTGGTGAGGCCACACCTAGACATGTGCGTGCAATTTTGGTCTCCTTTTCTGAGGAAGGATGCTCTTGCTCTCAAGGGATTGCAGCGAAGGTTTACCCAGGCTGATTCCAGGGATGGCTGGACTGATGTATGAAGTGAGATTGATGAGGTTAGGATTGTTTTCACTGGAGTTTAAACAAGTGAGGGGGATCTCACAGAGAGTTATAAAATTCTAACAGGACTAGAAAGGGTATTTGTAGGGAAGATGTTCCTGACGGTGGGTGCGTTCAGAACTGAGGTCACAATCTGAGGATTCAGGGTGGACCATTTAGGACAGAGATGAGGAGACATTTCTTCACCCAGAAAGTGGTGAGGGTGTGGAATTCATTGCCACGGGGAGTAACTGATGTCAAACATTGAATATATTAAAGAGGTGGCTATACATAGCATTTGGGGCAAATGGGATCAAAGATTATGGGGAGAAAGCAGGATTAGGCTATTGAGTTGGATAATCAGCCATGATCATGATGAATGGCAGAGCAGGCTCAAAAGGGACGAATGGCCTCCTCCTGCTCCTACCTTCTATGTTTCTATGTTTCTACGTAACATCCTCAATGCAAGATGAAGAAGAAGAGAAGTCCAACAATTTGATGTAAGGAAAGAGAAAAGCAAAAAAAACGAGACCTAGGGGAAGTATTTGTCCTATTTGGAAGTCAACTGTCTGCTTTCAACCGACTGATACTGCTATGATGTGAAATTACCTCTTGCTCCATATATCTAAACATTTTTTTTTTTTATTTATTTTTTTTTTGAGTGGGAGCAGCGGCCGAGTTGAGGTGAACCCGGTTGCTCCATATCTAAACATAACATCACAGCATGAAGAATAACTTTCTCCAGGCAGAATTTGGCATCTCAATTTGGCTAGCCAGATCAATCCTAGATAGGCGTGTACCCCAGAAAACACCTGATGAAAGCGGCCCGACAGAACAAAGAAATAAAGAAGTTCAATAGTGAGGTGAGTATGTTTGGTTTGTAATATCACTCAGACTAAGGATATTGGCTTTATGTTTAGTAGCAGCTCAAAGCTTGATATGAACAGTTCTGATAGCTTTAGTCTGGCATTAACCACTATGCCTCTGTGTTCTGGATTTCCCAGACAGGGGAAACAACCTTGCATGTTCTATCTTGTCAAGGTCCATCAGGATCTTCAAATAAAAACAAAACTGCAGAAGTTGGAATGGAAATCTGCAACGTAAAAAAGAATTGTTGGAGAAACTCAGAAGGTCTGGCAGCTTCCAGGGGGAATGAGACAAAGTAAATGTTTTGGATCTAAAGGGTCTTCTGTGGAACTAATGCATCCAATTGAAGAATGGCATGTAACTCACTGAGAAACTTGCAGGTGGGAGTGTCCCCGGACACCTCTTGCCCTTATCCTTCCAGATGGTTGAGGTTGTGGATTTGAAAATGCTGTCAAAAAGGACATGGTGAGTTGATGGAAAGAATTCAATAACTTGTACTTGCAGCAAACACCAGACTCTAGTAGTGGGAGGTGGATATTTAAACTGGTTAAAGCTGCATCAGCCAATTGTTCCACCCCGTTCCCAAACAATCATTAGATGAAAGCTCTTCACTTTCTGAGGTATAAGTACTGCAGTAGTTCCATCATTCATAATGGCCATATATACAAGAGAAAACAATGACAGGAAGTTGATTAATTTCTGTGTTCACACTAGTGGGAGCTATCGATACCATGAATTTAAAAATGCATGCAATTTAAAATAAAGAGAGGCATTGATTTAGGTTAATTGCCAAATAAATATTTGATATCCATACTAACTGTGGCATCAATTAACACAAGACAGCATCAAGTACTGGACAGGAACAAAGTGTGAATTTTTCCCATGACTCCGCTAGGGAGGTCCCATTGTGCCAAAACACATAAACATGACAAAAACAATGATAAAAATGACTTGTATTTATAAAATGTCTCCAAGCATTTTACAACTAAAGAAGCATTTTGAAATGTAGTTTCTTATGTAATGTAGGAAATCAACATTGATTATGTCATGCTGTTATTACAGATGTGGCTACTCTATAATTAATGCATTGATTACAGATTTTAATGCAGGCAATTAACAGGAAACTAGATTAGTACTTTCAGGAGAATGGTGAGATTAAATTGAGTCAGAGGATATTCATGTGGAGTATTTATAAGGTTATGTTTCTGGTCAATGGTAACCCCCCCCCCCCACCACAATATTGATATAGAGTCTTGGGATCAGAGATAGTGGGCGGCACGGTGGCACAGTGGTTAGCACTGCTGCCTCACAGCGCCAGAGACCCGGGGTTCAATTCCCGCCTCAGGTGACTGTCTGTGTGAAGTTTGCACATTCTCCCCGTGTCTGCGTGAGTTTCCTCCGGGTGCTCCAGTTTCCTCCCACAGTCCAAAAATGTGCAGGTTAGGTGCATTGGCCATGCTAAATTGCCCGTAGTGTTAGGTGAAGGGGTAAGTGTAGGGGAATGGGTCTGGATGGGTTGTTCTGCGGTGAGTCGGTGTGGACTTATTGGGCCAAAGGGCCTGTTTCTACACTGTAAGTAATCTAATGTAATAATAGTAATACCATTAAATGTAAATGGGACTGGCACTTGTGAGGTGGAAATGCTACCTATCTGCCCTAACATGAATATTCTCCAGTTCTTGCTATACATAGTCATGGATTACTTCAATATCTGAGAAGTTGCAAAGCCTTCTGACTATTTGATGAATGACTGACCTCCAACAACCACAACCATTTTCCTTACTGCTGCTGGGGAGTTTTCACCTTGATTCTCATTTACTCCAATTTTACTAATGTACCTTGATGTCTCAGTCAATTATATGTTGCCTTGATGTTAAGGATAGTTCTCTCACATTACTTTTAGCGATCAATTTTTTTGTTTATGTTTAAAAAAAACCTGTAACGAATTAGGGAGCTGAGTGGTTCAGGCAGAATTTAAACTGACTAATGATCAGCAGATCATTCCTGTCTCTGTGCTACTTGATAACATTGCAAAAGGCACTTTCCATCACTTTACTGATGATTGAGAGTAGACTGATAGGTCAGAAAATGGCCAGGTTGGATATTTCCTGCTTTTTACAGACAGGGCATACCTGGCAATTTTCCACATTGTCAGGTAAATACCAGTGTTCTAACAGGGGAGCAGCAAGGTCTGGAGCACAGGTCTTCAGTAGGGCGGCACGGTGGCATAGTGGTTAACGCTGCTGCCTCACAGCGCCAGAGACCTGGGTTCCATTCCTTCCTTGGGCAACTGTCTGTGTGGAGTTTGCACATTCTCCCATGTGTTTCCTCCAGATGCTCCGGTTTCCTCCCACAGTTCAAAGATGTGCAGATTAGGTGAATTGGCCATGCTAAATTGCCTGTAATGTTAGGTGAAGGGGTAAATGTAGGGGAATGGGTCTGGGTGGGTTGCTCTTCGGAGGGTCGGTGTGGACTTGTTGGGCTGAAGGGCCTGTTTCCACACTGTAAGTAATCTAATCTACTGTCAGAATGCTGGCAGAGCTAATCATTGCAGTTTTCAATGTCTCCAACCATTTATTGATATCACAAGGAGTGAATAGGATTGGCTGAGGTCTGGCCTCTGTGACACTGCATCTATTTGTGGCTGAAAATGTTAGATTAGATTACTTACAGTGTGGAAACAGGCCCTTCGGCCCAACAAGTCCACACCGACCCGCCGAAGCGCAACCCACCCATACCCCTACATTTACCCCTTACCTAACACTACGGGCAAATTAGCATGGCCAATTCACCTGACCTGCACATCTTTGGAGTGTGGGAGGAAACCGGAGCACCCGGAGGAAACCCACGCAGACACGGGGAGAATGTGCAAACTCCACAGAGTCAGTCGCCTGTGCTGCCCACAAATATTTAAAAATGCTTCAGGTTTTTTTCTGTACTAACATACTGGGTGCTCCCATCATTGAATCACAGTGTGGAGGCAGACCATTCATCCCATCGAGACCACACTAACCCTCCAAAAAGTGTCCCACTCAGACTCACCACACCATCCTATCCCTGTAACCCTGCATTTCCTGTGGCTAATCCAACCAGCCTGCACATCATGGGCAATTTAGCATGGCCAATGCATGTACCTACTTGGGTTTCCTCCGGGTGCTCCAGTTTCCTCCGACAGTCCAAAGATGTGCAGGTCAGGTGAATTGGCCATGCTAAATTGCCCATAGTGTTAGGTGCATTAGTCAGGGGTAATTATGGGGTAGGGGAATGCATCTGGGTGGGTTACTCTTCGGAGAGTCGATGTGGACTGGTTGGACCAAAGGACCTGTTTGCACACTGTAGGGAATCTAATCTAATCTTTGGACTGTTGGAAGAAACCAGAGCACCTGGAGGAAGCTCATGCAGACTCGGGGAGAATGTGCAAATTCCACACAGTCAGTTGCCCGAGACTGGAATCAAACCCGGGTCTCTGGCGCTGTGAGGCAGCAGTGCGAAACACTGAGCCACCATGCCATGAGGATGGGGATATTTGTGAAGCCTCATCACAAATATCCCCATCCTCCAATGAGTTGTTTAATTGTCCATCATTATTCACAACAGGTTGTGGCATAACTGTAACTGATCAACAGATCAGATGAAGAATCTCAATTTTCTCTCATTAGTGGCTTCTTCTGTTTTCACAAACTACACCAATTTCTCTGAAAGGCACCCATAAAATAATTTGCTGTTGGATTAGCTCTTCCTGCAAAAATAAATTCACAATTGCCTGTGAGTCACTATGACTCATTCACAAACAGGTCTAGACTTTCTTCTGGGACCTGCATGTGTCTGCCTTTAACATTACCAGTCAATCACAATACTCAGAGTAAATATCAAAGTGCTCATCAAAAGCCTTTAGTACTTGATGATATGCTGCTGAATCTTCAGTGATGACTTGTCTTGTCAATATAGTGTCACCACAATTTCCATTGAATATATAAACAGATTGACCTGTTATCTCTCTGGTTTTTGTGATGACGTTTTTATAGTATAATATTATTGCTTGAGAGCATAGGTTCTAAAGTGAAAAGCAGTGTATAGATTTAAGTACAAATTAAAATGTTATTTCATGTGTTAAGAAAGGAAACACATGATTTTTAGTTTCATTTTTTGCCCATGAATTCTACTGAGTTGTCTGCAGTTTTTTTTTTACATAAAATTTATATCAAGTTGTTAAATCCTTGAGGTGAATAATTCAGTACATTGGTAAATAAAGGTATCAGAGAGAAAAAAATACTGCTGCCAATAATACAGAAATCCAGAATAATACAGAGGTCAGGTAGTGTGCTGGTTCATGCAGACAGAAGAGATCCTTAGCAGTAGAGGTTCTGAGTGGCTTAGAAGTCAGTCAGCTTCAGAAACAAAAGAATGCTGTTGTATCAGAGAAGACATTCTGCAAGAATTTTGAAGACATGAATAAGGAATGCACGTTAAGTAGCAAGTAATCTGAATTAGCAGCTTGTTTAAACATCTCAGGAAGAGACATTAACTGAAGAAAATAACATTGAATGAATGCTAACTTGTGCTGAAAATAATTACAGCTATTCCAATAGAATAAGAAGTCTTAGTATAGGGACAGAATTGACCCTTTGCTGGGGTTTGAATGTCTGTAAGGTTATTGTTGTGTTAAAAGAGGTGAATCTTTATTTCTGACATTTGTAATAAGACTGTTTCAAATAATCTTGTTTAATGTAAGACAGTTTGTGTTTTTACTTTATTATGTAATTAAGCTGAATGTTCTTTCGTCAAAAGTGTATCGTCAGCTTCTTGTGAAAGTAACTAACAAGCAACAAAAAAAATTACAGACTATCAAACCAGATCATACTCTGTATCTGACTTAAGTCATAAAGACATAAAACATGGAAAAAGACCCTTTGGTCCAACTCATCCATGCTGACCAGACATCCTAAATTAGTCTAGTTCCATTTGCCAGTCTTTGGGCCATATCCCTTCAAACACTTCCCATTCACATATCCATCTAGATGCCTTTTAAACATTGTAATTGTGCCGGCCTCCACCACTTCCTTGATTAGATTAGATTATTTACAGTGTGGAAACAGGCCCTTCGGCCCAACAAGTCCACACCGACCCACCGAAGCGCAACCCACCTATTACCCTACATTTACCCCATTACCTAACACTACGGGCAATTTAGCATGGTCAATTCACCTGACCTGCACATCTTTGGAGTGTGGGAGGAAACCGGAGCACCCGAAGGAAATCCACGCAGACACAGGGAGAATGTGCAAACTTCACAGAGTCAGTCGCCTGAGTCAGGGAATTGAACCCGGGTCTCTGGTGCTATGAGGCAGCAGTGCTAACCACTGTGCCACCGTGGCGTTCCTCTAGCAGTTTATCCAGTACTACCATCAGATGGGATCATAACACTTGTGAGAGAGACCTGAGGCAACACAGAAGTACTCAGGGTTATTTGTGGTTCTGTGTAGCCTGGTCAGGCCTCTCCATGTGGTGGGATGTCTTGGGGAGTAAAAGTGTCTCCTCCATCATGAGGTTATTTTGAAGTTCATTGTGGCAGGGGTTAGGGTAAATGTCCCTTCTATTCTTTATGTACTGTTTGTTGTGATTTCTGCCAATTTCACTTGCTGCAGGTGTCTCCTTCTGTCAATGTTTGTTCTCAGCTGTGAGCACTTTTGGTTTTGCTTACCACTTGAATCGGGCTGGTTTGCACTTAGACTTTATGCTGGGGTCTGTATGCGCCAAGTCAGCCAGTGTTGTACATCCCAGAAGTCTTTGTGGTCCGAACTCTGCCAGTCTCATGGGCTGCTCCATACTATTTAGCTATTTTTTTCTGTGTTTTGCCTATCTGGCCCATTGCCTGAGACTGTCTCCTGTGATCTCTGCAGTGATCCTTTTCCCTTTAGGAGGCTGCTTTTTTGTTCCTGATCCACTTTGAAAGTGGCTGCTGCTGTTGCTCACCATTGCTTGAATGCCTGCACTAGTGTGAGATGTTGCTGGGCGCCATTTCCATTATGCAGGGAGAAGGTTTTCTGATTTACTGCTGTCACCATATTGTAAATGTGCTCAAACATGGTCATTGAGCAGGTCTTGGTAGTCAGAAACTTCTCCTGAATGACACGTGGCATAGAGCAGTTCCTGAAAGGCTATCTTGGAATAAGACCTGCTCACACATGACCTGATATAAAAACTGAAAGAACTGCAGATGCTGTAAATCAGAAACAAAAACAGAAGTTGCTGGAAAAGCTCAACAGGTCTGGCAGCAGCTGTGAAGAGGAATCAGAGTTAACGTTTTGGATCCAGTGACCCTTTCTCTGAGATGTTAACTCTGATTTCTCTTTACAGATGCTGCCATGACCTAATGCCACTGCTAGTAATGACATTAACTATTCTACTGATAACTATCTCTCTTACACCATAAAGTGGAGTGATATTGGAATCAGTGCTGAGGTTTCAACCGTTTACAAGCTTCATTAGATGAAGAAACCAGGAGTAAAGTCTCGAAGTTTGCTGATTTTATAGAGTTAGGTGGGAAGGTAAGCTGTCAAGAGTTCATAAAAATGCTGCAAAGAAATATGGAAATTAATTTGGTTGTTCGGAACTTGATATTGCTGAAATAAGACATACATTGTCAAAGCCTTTTGAAATAATTGCATGGAGGACAGAATCCCATCACCAAGTCACCCTTCATTTACACATGCACAGTACATGGACACTGACCAGCCTGTCCCTAAAGTGAGGAGAATCCTGATGAACAGCTTATGACAGAAACGGCGATTCTCCCGCTCCTGGGATGCTGCCTGACCTGTTGTGCTTTTCCAGCGCCATACTTTACAACAGAATCCCTAAGAGTCCTGCTCATATCTGTCAGCCAGAGCTCCCTGATTCGGCCAGGTTAACAACCCCATGAGGGGACTTATATTCAAGAGACTCACTAGCTTACCTCATTCCAATCACTACACCTTTCCTCTCCAATTCACTTTGCAAGGTGTCCTGTAGAGACACAACATGTCTCTATACAACATGTAGAGAAGCTATTTAGTGGACATTAATGTGAAAAAATGAGTACACTCTGAAGTCTGAAATTATTCAGATTTGTTCTAAGAATAGAACAAAGGTTTTTCTTAAAAGACTTTTAAAAGATGAAACTTGCAAATGTTAATGGTCTTAGTGAGTTGATGGTACTTGTAGAAGGAACAAAAATAATTAGCTTGCATGTATAGCAAGCAAGAGGAAAGCGAACGACGTGTTGGCCTTTAATGCAAGAGGTCGGAGTCCACATAAAAGGAAGCCTTGCTATAGCTGTACAAAGGTTTGGCAGGTTAAAAACAAGGACTGCAGATGCTGGAAACCAGAGTCTAGATTAGAGTGATCCTGGAAATGCACAGCCGGTAAGGCAGCAGGAAACTGGTGAAGTCCACATTGATGCCCTGGGGTTGAAGTGTTCTGAGGCGGAAGATGAGGCGTACTTCCTCCAGGCGTCGGATGGTGAGAGAGCGGCGGTGGAGGAGGCCCAGGACCTGCATGTCCTCGGCAGAGTGGAAGGGGGAGTTGAAATGTTGGGCCACAGGGCGGTGTGGTTGATTGGTGCAGGTGTCCCGGAGATGCTCCCTAAAGCGCTCTACTAGGAGACGTCCAGTCTCCCCAATGTAGAGGAGACCGCACCAGGAGCAATGAATATAATAAATGATATTGGTGGATGTGCAGGTAAAACTTTGATGGATGTGGAAGGCTCCTTTGGGGCCTTGGATGGAGGTGAGGGAGGAGGTGACTCCACCATCAGGATATATTTCCTCCCCACCCATTTCTGCTTTCCACAAAGAACGTTCCCTTCATGACTACCTGGTCAGGTCCACACCCCCCAACAAACCACCCTCTCTTTCTGGCACCCTCCCCTACCACTGCAGGAATTGCAAAACTTGTGCCTACACCTCCTCCCTCACTACCATCCAAGGCCCCAAAGGACCCTTCCACATCTGTGGTTTAGAATGTGGAACTGGCCAGTGCATGGAATAGTTACGCTACTCAAAAAAAAAAGAAATTGGAATACAAGAAAAAATTGTAAGGAATATATAGAAGAATAAACATTTTTACAAGTATATAAAAAGCAAAATAGTAGCTAAAATGCACTTTATACCTTTGGAAGGTAAGATCTCTGAATTGATGATGATAAACAAGGAAATGACATAGACCTTGAACATTTCCCTTGATTCGATCTTCCAGAAGAAATCACAAACAGCGTCCCAAACATAATAGAAAAGCAGAGACAAAAGGGAGAAAGGACCTTAGAATAACCACGCACCGGAGAAAAAGAAAGGAGAGCACTAATGGGATTAAAAATTGATAAGGCCTTGAATATGATGGCCAACATAGCAGGGTCATAAAATGAAGTTGTTGCAGTGATTGTGGGTGCATTGGTTGTAAACTTTCAAAATTACCGTGACTTTGAAAAGATCCCAAAGGATCACAAACATAAGACCTCTTTTAAACAAAAGAGGGAAATAGGAAACAGGAAACTATAGGAATGTTGACCTTACAGCTGTCATTGTATAATTTTTCTCTCTTTACTTAAGAGGGATTTACTTGCATTGCTAGTCGCTGAGGGAAGTTTCACCAGCCTGCCTAGTTGACAAGGTTATCAGGAGGTGGAGCAGGTTTGATCTATACCCATTGGAATTTAGAAGAATGAGATGTGATATGTTTGAAACATTTAAGATTCTGTGAGGGTTTAATAGGGTGGATGTTTAGAGAACGTTTCCCATGTGGTGAAATCTAGAACGTAGAGTCATAGAGCTGTACAGCATGGAAACAGACCCTTCAGTCAAACTCGTCTATGCCAATTAGATATCCTAAATTAATCTAGACCGATTTGCCAGCATTTGGCCCTTATCCCTCTAAACCTTTTTCTATTCATGCACCCATCTAGATGCGTTTTAAATGTTGCAATTGTACCAGCCTCTGGCAGCTTGTTCCATATAGGAATCGCCCTCTGTGTGAAACAGTTGTCTCTTAGGGTAATTTTTTTTCTTTCCCCTCTCACCTTAATCCTATGCTCTCTAGTTTTGGACTCCCCTACGCTGGGAAAAAGAGCTTGGCTATTGTCTCTCATGATTTGGAAACCATCCATAAGGTCACCCTTCAATCTCCTAATCTCTAGGAAAAACAGCCCCAGTCTATTCAGCCTCTCCCTATAGCTCAAACCTTCCAACACCAGCAACATCTTTGTAAATCTTTTCTATATCCTTTTAAGCTTAACAACAACATACCTTTAGCATGGAGACCAGAATTGAATGCAATATTTCAAAAGAGCTCTAACCAATGTCCTGTACAGTCACAACATTACCTCCCAACTCCTATACATGGAGGCACAGTTTAAAAGTAAGGGGTTTTCAATTTAACATGGAGATTGGGGGTAGGCAGTCATGTCATTACCAGACTTGTAATCCAGAACTCCAGGCTAAGTTTGCAGGGGCATGACCCACGTGATTTGTATTCAATGAAATCTAGAAAAAAAAATTGAGTATGTAACTACAATCATTTGTCATAAACCCATATCTGACTCTTTAGGAAAAGATATCTACCATCCTTACCCATTTATGCAGATTAAACTCCATCTGCCATTTTTCAACCCATTGACAAATTTGATCAGACTCACAGCAATGTGATTTCCTCTGAACTGCCCTCTGGGATGGACAATAAATGCTGACATCCTGTGGACAAATTAAAGTGAAAGGAGGATTTCTTTTCTCTCTCAAGAGGGATTTTAACTTCTAGAATTCTCTTTACTAGGGAGCAGTGGAGAATTGGGCTAGTGGAAGTTCTTCAAGTCTGAATTAGGACATTGTTGAGACCACTTTTGGAATACTGCAAACATTTCTGATTATCCTTCGATGGGAAGAATGGTGTTAAACTTGAAAGGATGCAGAAAAAAATCTAGAAAGATGTTGCCAGTGTTGGAGGGTTTGAGCTATAGGGAGAGGCTGAATAGGCTCAGGCGATTTTCCCTGGAGTGTCAGAAATTCAGGGGTGACAATACATATTAAAAAACCATGATTGGCATGAATAATGTGAATAACCAAGTTCTTTTTCCCACGATAGGGGAGTCAAAAATTAGAGGGCATAGGTGAGGTGGAAAGATTTAAAAGGGACCCAAACAGCAACATTTTCACACAGAGGATGATGCGTGTATGGAACAAGCTGCCAGAGGAGGTGATGAAGGCTGGTACAATTACATTTTCTTAGATTAAAAACTGTACAGTGTGGAAACAGGCCCTTCGGCCCAACAAGTCGACACTGACTGTCCGAAGAGTAACCCACCCAGTGCCATTCCCCAACCCTATCTTTACCTCTGACTAATGCACCTAACACTATGGGCAATTTAGCGTGGCCAATTCACCTCACCTGTGCATCTTTGGATTGTGGGAGGAAACTGGAGAACCCGGAGGAAACCCCCACAGACATGGGGAGAATATGCAAACTCCACACAGACAGTCGCCCCAGGCTGGAATGAACCCAGTTCCCTGGCGCTGTGAGGCAGCAGTGCTAACTACTGAGCCACCGTGCTGCCCCAAAAGGCAATTAAAAGGCATCTGGGTGATTACAATAATAGGAAGGGTTTAGAAGAATATAGACAAGATGCTGGCAAATGGGACTAGATTAATTTTGGATATCTAGTTGAACTGAAGGGTCTGTTTCCATGCTGTATGACTCTAAGTGCTAGATTCCACCACATGGGAAACACTCTCTGAGTATTCATGTTGTCAAACCCCCTCATAATTTTAAACATTTCAAACAGATCACATCTCATTCTTCTAAGTTCTGGTTGCCCTTCTACAGGAAGGATGTTGTTAAATTTGAGAGGAAAAAGGAATCTGAAGGGCAATGTTTTTGCACAGAGGATGGTGTGTGGATAGACTAAGCTACCAAAGGAACCAACATTTAGAAGGCATCTGGATGGCAACATGAATAGGAAGGGCTTAGAGAGAGATGGGCCAAATGCTGGCAAATGGGGCTAGGTCAAATTGGTCAGTGCAGATGAGTTGTGCAGAAAGGTCTTTTTCTGTGCTGCATGACTGTATGACTCTAGTCAGCCTCTTTATCTAGAAGTGAGTTGGAATTTGGTAGGGTATTAGGAAAATGAAGTTATGGCCACGCTCATCAACTATGAACTTATTGACTGGTAGAGCAGACTCAATGAGCTGAATGGCGCTTTCCAAGCCTATTTCTTATGATCTTATGAACAGCATAGAAGCATTCTTGTGAAAGCTAAATTCACACAAGAAGGAATGAATGGAAAGATACATTAAAAGGGTTAGCTAGAATAAGGTAAGAGAGGCTTGTGTGGAGCATAAAAACTGACATGACCAGTTGGACTGAGTGGTCTCCTTGAATGCAATGCCATAAACAATCATACATAATGTATACTGTTGTGAACTCTTGACATAAGCGATGAGAACATTCTCTCCACAGATAAATCAAGCAAAGGCTTAACCTCATACAGAACCCAGCCCTGAGCTGTTGCATTTCTAGATGTGACATTTCAGTGATGTCAGGAGTTCAGGAACTGTCATGTCTCATGTGACATTTGGCCATCTTTGGCTGTGCTTAATCTTGTCACTTTCAAATCCCATCCTAAACAGAATTCCTATCAGTTCTTTGTTCATTGGTTTTGCAGAGAGTCTCTTCTCCATAATCCAAGTTCACCACAGGGGAAACAAAAAGCTCCTATCGTTAAATCTAATTTCACATTTATTGTACAAACAGAAGTGCTAGAAGTGCTCAGTAGTCAATGTGGAGAGAGAATCAGAGTTAACTTTTCAGGATGATGACTTGATTCTCAAAACCGATGAAAGGTCTTTGACCCACAATGTTAACTCTGTGTATTTCTCCATAGATACTGCCAAACTTGCAGCCTGCTTTCAGCAGTTCAGACCCCAGAATTTGTTTTTTTAATCTGAAGTTGCCCCCCCCCACCCCACCCCCCGCAATCTACATTATTCATTTGCTCAGCAGTTTAGAAACCTTCCTTGTATTCCAAAGGGAATTTGTACAAATGATTCGTCATTACTTACTCTGGCAACAAAGTGATAGCTCCAATAATGAAAGGGACCCATCAGAAGTCCTCATCTCTTAGGAAAGCAATGCACCATGAGGGACTGAGAAATGGTGCTGTGAATTGAAGAGAAAATGAAGAGGATACACAGTAGAGAGTTGTAACTCTCTGGAATAATTTACAGACTGAAGGGTGGAATAATTCCAAAACTGAATTAATGAGATTGAAAGCTGACTATAGCCATAGGTTTTGCACTGAAATGCTTTAAACAGAACAGAGGCAATTGAAAATAACAAGGATTGTCTGAACACAATAATAGTGTGACTATTTTTAAATGGTTTTGTTTCAGCTAGTGTTATAGTCATATATTAATCTGTGTCCAATTTAAAGATGTTCTTTTATCAAACAATAAATAAAATTGTATCAATTAATGAATCAGTTTGAAATTAAGCCTGCACAGAGGATCGAGTTATGAGTTCATTTATGCTGACTGCTCCCATATATATTACAGAGACATACAACACAGAAACAGACCCTTCAGGCTGAAGATTCCCAAATAAACTGGTCCCACTTGCCAATGTTCGGGTCATATCCCTCTAAACATTTCTTATCCATGTACCTTACCAAATGTCTTTTAAATGTTGTAATTGTACCTGTAACTACCATTTCTTCTGGCAGATTATTCCACATACGACCCATCCTCCGTGTGAAAAAAATCTTTTTATTCATTTTTCAAGAAAAAGCCCAGATGATGTATTTTACTTCTATCAGGCACTACCACTTCAAGAGCAATGAAACACATCTCCCCCATTTCCCAGCTTGCCTTGATTTCTCCTTGATTTCTCCAGAACCCACTCCCTTAATGAGTTCCATTTTACTGTAATTTGGACGGAATACAAATCACACAAGTCGGCAGCTGGAATGAACAATTTAAGAATTGATTTTGTTATCATGAACATAAATCATTTTGATATACATTGTGAATTAAATGGTGTTCACAAAACTAGTGATGGATTAATACCAATTACACCAGGTTCCACCAAATCAGGAATGTTTTTAAATGTAGGGAATATTCCTCACTGCTGTTGTATAAGCTAATGGTTCTGAAAGTGTTAAATTTGGAGATGGCATTAAGCTCCACACAACCTGACAATGTCATAAGGCTTGGGTGGGGATAAGGCAGAATATCTTTTGATCTCAGGGAGCGCAAACCTATATCCACAAATTGCAACACAATCTTAGTAGCAATGTTTAACAAATTACTCGTGCTTGTACTTAATTGCAATCATGCAGTAGGTATTAGCTGACTTGGATGGCTGGTCTGCAATTCATTGATGCCAACAGCATGGGTTCAACTTCTGCACTGACTGAGGTTACCGTGATGGTCCCACCTCCTTAACTCTGTGTTGTGGTTCTGTTCGCCGAGCTGGAAGTTTTTGTTGCAAACGTTTCGTCCCCTGACTAGGTGACATCATCAGTGCTTGGGAGCCTCCTGCGAAGCGCTTCTTTGATGTTTCCTCCGGTGTTTATAGTGGTCTGTCCCTGCCGCTTCCGGTTGTCAGTTTCAGCTGTCCACTGTAGTGGTTGGTATATTGGGTCCAGGTCGATGTGTTTGTTGATGGAGTTTGTGGATGAATGCCATGCCTCTAGGAATTCCCTGGCTGTTCTCCTTAACTCTCCCCTCACCTGAAGCATGGTGATTCTCGGGGTTAACTCACCACCTGTATATCTCTCTCGCTCTCCACTGAGAAAGTAGCCCTCTGGGACTATGGAGATTTTACCTGTTATTATCCAGTAAACTGCATCTTCTTGTTAAGATCACTGATGATTATCCTCCTACCACGATATAACATGGAGGCCCTTCCACTCAGTTAAATGAAAGAGAAATGGTGGCAACATACTGCAAACCACAAATAGCTCCATTGTTTATTTCCAGGGTGCTACAGAACTTCAAATTGCTTACTATTGTCCAAGCAACATAGTTCACTCACTTGGAAAAGTAATTACTGCTGGTAATAGTTTTTATTGATCTTCAGTTTAATGGGCTGGTGTTTGTAAGCTGAGGTATGAACACAATTAATTAAACAGCAGGAAATAAAAACATAAAACAATCATTGGACACGTGGAATAAATCCAGCGAGGGAGCTATTACTACATCTCCCAGTCTTTTTGCAACTAAACTGGGTACAATGCATCTGGTTTTAGTCTATTCTTGGTATTAAGGTATTTCTGCAATTTAGGAATTGAGAAATACATTGTGGAATTAATCAGCCCAGCTTGCTAGCACAAATTGAGTGCCAGTAAACTGATACTGGCAATGAAAATTTGAAAGAGATTAAATTTAACTGCTGATTCAATATTACTGCACAAGATGGAATTATACACTGAAACAGCATTGTTATCACACAACCAACACAGAAGCAGAGATGTTCCTGAAAGCAGCATTTCTGAAGTAAGATTACAGAAATACAAATGTTGGAAAAGTACTCAGCATCTTAGGCAGCATCTGAGGAAACAGGAACAAAGTTAATGTTCCAGGTCGATGAGCTTTCATCAGAGCTGAAAAATGTCAAGTTTTAAGCAGGTAAAGAGACACCTTTCCCTTCATTTGTGAGGCTCCATGCTCATCTCCATGACTGCTTAATGCAGGGCTTCCCAAATGTTTTCCCATTGTGAGTTTGAGCTTGCAAACTTCACCAGTTCCGAGGGCATTAGTGAGTAGTGAATGGCAGGGTTGGGATTTGGAGTGAAAGAGCTCTGAGACTTCACAAGGCAGAGAACAGTATTCACACTTGGGCAGGTCTGTGGGAGTTGAGAGGTTGGGGGTGAGGCTGCTACTTTTGATTGTGGCGGGGGAGAGTTGTGATAGTTGGGGGGTGGGGGAGACAGTGGTGGAGGTGGGTGATCACGGTCACTCTCTTCTTTAACTACCCTATTCACAGACTCTTGCTGCCCTGAAAGGCTTGATACTGAAGATGACACAAGCACCACTGACTATGATGATGTCATCTGCATGTGTTGGCAAGACTGTCTAGAATTTCAAAGGAGCAACATAAAAATTGGGTCCTCCTCAGGATCTTGGTAACTTTGTCTATCCCATCACAGATCTCCAGTCAGAAAAATGCCCTTCCACCACTACTGTCCGTCTTCTGTAGCTGTGCTAATTCTGTATCCATCTTACCAATTCATTACGGATCCTATGTGACTTCACCTTTTGTATCAGCCTGCCATGAGGGACCTTGTCAAAGGCCTTGCTAAACTCCATATACATATCTACCACTCTGTCATCATTAATCTTTGTCACTTCCTCAAAAACTCAATCAAGTTTGTGAGAAATGGCTTCCCCACACAAAGCCTAAGGCTAATAAATCCATATTTTTCCAAATGTGAGGAAACGCTGTTTCTAAGAATCCCTTCCAATAATTTTTCTACCATTGACGTAAGGCTCACCAGCCTGTAATTCCATGGAACATCCCCGTTGCCCTTCTTAAACAAAGGTACAGCATTGGTCATTCTCCAGTTCTCTGGGACATTGCCTGTGACTAAACAGAATACAAAGGTTTTGTGCAAGGCCCCAGTACAATTTCCTCGCCTGCCTCTCTCAGCGTTCTGGGATAGTTTGCATCAGGTCCTGGGGACTTGTCCACCTTAATGTTTTTTAAAACTCCCAACATCTCCTCCATTTTTATGTTGACAGTTCCTAGTATATCAACTTACGCCTCCCAAGACTCACTATCCCTCATGTCCTTCTCCTTTGTGAATACCAATGTAAAGTAGTCATTAAAGACTTCACTCACTTTCTCCTGCTGCATTCATAGATTCCCTTTTTTTACCTTTTTGTGGACCTACCCTTTCCCCCACTCACCACTTGCTCCTTATATATGTGCAAAATGCCTTGGGATTTTCCTTAACCCCATTCACCAAAAAACATTTTGTGGTCCCTTTTAGACCTCCTAATTCCTTATTTGAGTATCTTTGTATTCTTCGAGAGATCAGTCTGTCTTTGGTTGAAACCTTACATATGCTTCTTTTCCTTTTTGATTAAGCTCTCGATTTCCCTCGTCCACACCTCCCCTTCACCTCCATCCAAGGCACAATGGATCCTTCCACATCCATCAGATTTTCCTGCACCTCCACACACATCATCTACTGTGTCCGTTGCTCTCGGTGGGGGGAGACAGGACATCAACTTGCAGAACAGTCAGAGAACATGTCTGGGACACAAGCACTAAACAACCCCACCGCCCAGTGGCCGAACACTTCAACTCCCCCTCCCACTCTGCCAAGGACCTGCAAGTCCTGGGCCTCCTCCACTGCCAAATACTAGCCACCCAACACCTGGAGGAAGAATACCTCATCTGACGCCTTGGGACCCTCCAACCACATGAGATCAATGTCGATTTCACCAGTTTCCACATATCCCCTCTCATCACCTTATCCTAAATCCAACCTTCCAACTTGGTACTGCCCTCTTGAACTGTCCTACCTGTCCATCTTTCTTCCCAGCTATCAACTCTACCCTCCGCTCCGACCTATCACTATCACCACCCATCAATCACATTCCCAGCTACCTTTCCTCCAGCACCACCCTCCTCCTATTTATCTCTCAGGTACCTTGCCCCCCACCACCCACATTCCTGAAGAAGAGCTTATGCCTGAAATATCGACTCTCCTGCTCCTCGAATGCTGCCTGACTGGCTGTGCTTTTCCAGCACCACACTTTTTGACTCTAATATCATGATAGTTAGCTTTTCCCCATTTTAATGCTTTTACCTAGATTAGATTAGATTACATTACATTACAGTGTGGAAACAGGCCCTTCGGCCCAACAAGTCCACACCGACCCGCCGAAGCGTAACCCACCCATACCCCTACATTTACCCCTTACCTAACACTACGGGCAATTTAGTATGGCCAATTCACCTGACCTGCACATCTTTGGACTGTGGGAGGAAACCGGAGCACCCGGAGGAAACCCACACAGACACGGGGAGAACGTGCAAACTCCACACAGTCAGTCGCCTGAGGCAGGAATTGAACCCGGGTCTCTGGCGCTGTGAGGCAGCAGTGCTAACCACTGTGCCACCGTGCCACCCATACCTACTTTTATCTTAATCCATAAGTAACTTATAACTTACAGAATTATGATTACAGTTCCCAAAATGCTCCCCCATTGCTTTCCCATATGTTTAAAAAAAACTGTCCTGGAAACACTGAACAAATTCCACTCCCATCCTAGCCCCGATGCTAAGCAAGTCTGGTCAATGTAGGGGAAGTTAAAATCACTTATCACAACAACCCTGTTGTTTTCATAATTTCCATAATCTGTCCACATATCTGTTCACCTATCTCCTACTGGCTATTGGGAGGCTTTTAGCACAATCCCATCAGAATGATTGCAGCCTTCCTATTCCTGAGTTCTACTGGCCTCACTGAATGAATCCTCCAAAGTGTCCTCCCTCAGTACAGCTCTGATATTCTCTTACCAGTAACACAAATCCCCACCATTTTTACATCCTTCTCAGTCTTGCCTGAAACATCTAAATCTGGAACATTAAGCTACCAGTTTTGTCCCAATCACTGGCATCATTGCTAACATTAAATAAAGAAAGACATCTTAAGGTACTTTTGTGAATAAACTTGGACACACTGGAGTCATAAGCTTGCATTTATTTAAAACCTTTCACTTCATGGTGCCTTCCCATAGTACTTCACAGCCTAAGATGTTCTGGCAGTGTAGTCACTGTAGAGTTTGGATTGTTACACAGTATGCAACGTGACAGAGGCAATTCCTGTAGCCCCTGAGAATCTTCTGCTCCAGGCTCTGGTGAACCAAGGAGGGGAAAGAGTATTTAATTAGATAGGATGGTGGCAAATCCAAACCCTCACCCCCTCCACTCGAAGTAAGTGATTAACAGAAAGGCCCATGGTCACACTTTGCTCCCCACCACCAATGGAGGCCTTTACGTGACCAGTTAAAGACTATTTAGGGGCTTCAGGTCTCTGTCACTGGGATTTTAACCCAGGTGAACCTAACATCATGCTGCACTCATGATAGATGCTCCCCTTCAGGCTGCCTGTCATCTCAGTGAGGCATCCCTCAATCAAAAGTTCTCATTGCCTGACCGAGAGATGCCCTCTGCCCTTGTTTCCAATCTCCTGCCATTCTTTTCCCATTGAAGTAACTCCACAGAGGCCAGTATCACATCACCAAATCACCCTTTATTTAAACATGGAGAATCCTTGACACTGACCCAGCTCCCTCAGAGCCAGGTCTCAGAGAGAACAGAACCTCTGACTCTCCTGTTTATCTTTTTTTTTGTTGTCTGTATGTGAAATAGTTGCAGAGAGTCCAATATCCCATCACCAAGTCATCCTTTATTTACTCATACACAGTACACTGGCTGTGGCCAGCCACCTCAGAGTCAGTCCCCTGAACTGAGGAGATTCTAAATCTCCTGGTTATATGTTTTTCTCTTTTTTTAAAATTTTCTTCTTAATCTACCCCTGCACTACTGCCGAATAGCAGTAATGCTTTCTTTCCCCCAGCAACCATGCCGTGTATGTGTAGGTGTCGGGACACAGTGAAAGGCAACAAGTGTGTAAATCTTTATTTATATTTCACCACCAGGAAGAAAGGAAACACCCAAGTGGCCAGTGACAAGCAGTGCCCTTCTCAAAGGGCAATGCTGAATGCTCAAAAGAAATGAAAGGGAGGGCAGGGATTAAATCAAAATAGAGTTGGAGGGGGAAATAAAGCACTCCACTCCCTGCTGTTCCCACCTCTCCCTGAACAGCTCGAGGGTGTTGGTGGACACTGCACGCTCTCTTTCTAGGACCTAACCGCGGAAGAGGGGCAGGCAATCGGCCATACCAACTCCCTCCATAGCCCGCTGCCTGGAGCTGTTTATGGCCAGGAGAAAGTGAGGACTGCAGATGCTGGAGATCAGAGTTGAAAAGTGTGTTGCTGGAAAAGCGCAGCAGGTCAGGCAGCATCCAAGGAGTGGGAGAATCGACGTTTCGGGCATAAGCCCTTCTTCAGGAATAAGGAGGGTGTGCCAAGCAGGCTAAGATAAAAGGTAGAGAGGAGGGACTTGGGGGAGGGGCATTGGGAATGCGATAGGTGGAAGGAGGTTAAGGTGAGGGTGATAGGCCGGAGAGGGGGTGGGGCGGAGAGGTCAGGAAGAAGATTGCAGGTCAAGAAGGCGAAGCTGACTCTGAGGGTTGGGACTGAGATACGGTGGGGGGAGGGGAAATGAGGAAGCTGGAGAAATCCTGCAATCTTCTTCCCGACCTTTCTCAAAGGGCAATGCTGCGTGATCAAATAGTGAAGGGGAGGGTAGGGTTAAAATCAAAATAGAGTTGGAGAGGGAAATAAAACACTCCACTTCCTGCAGTGCCCACCACTCCCTGAAAATCTAGAGGGAGTTGGTGGACACAACAAGTTCCTTCTGCAGGGATACCTGGGCTCGGACACAACCGCGGAAGAGGGACAGGCAATTGGTCAAAACGACCTCCTCCATAGCTGCTGCCTGGACCTGTTTATGGCCAGTTTGGCCGGCCCAGGAGCAGACCCATGAGGAGGTCCTCTCATCTACCCTCCCCCCTCCACACTGGGTGAACACGCCGGCTTATTTTATTTTTTCTTTTTTTAGCAGAAATCATCAACAGTAGGGGCACACTGACTGTAGCACAAGCCAGCACAGTCAGTGTTCTAAACTGAGGAGACTCAAAATCTCCTGGTTTATACATATATTCTTCTTCTTCTTTACCCCCACACTATTGCCTAACTGCAGTAGTGCTTATATTTTCCCCAGCACCCATGTTGTGTGTGTGCAGGTGTGAGACACAGTGAAAGACAACAGGTGTACAAATCTTTATTCAGTTTTTACCACCAGGAAGAAGGGAAACACCCGAGTGGCCAGTGACAAGCAGTGCCCTTCACATCACAGGGCAATGCTGTGTGATCAAACAGTGAAGGGAAGGGCAGGGATTAAATCAAAATAGAGTTGGAGGGAGAAATAATGCATTCCACTCCCTGCGGTGCCCACCTCTCCCTAAACAACTCCAGGGTGTTGGTGGACACCGCGTGCTCTTTCTCCAAGGACACCTGGTCTCTAACGTAACCGTGGAAGAGGGGCAGGCAGTCAGCTCTAACGACCCCCTCCACGGCCCGCTGCCTGGACCTGTTGATGGCCAGTATGGCCAGGCCCAGGAGCAGACCCACAAGAAGATCTTCAGACCTGCCCTCCCTCCTCCGTACCGGGTGCCCGAAGATCAGGAGTGTGGGAACACTCCTGTTTATTTTTTTTTTTAATGAGGACAAACCTCAAATCCCAGTTTAGCATTCCTGTTTATTTTTTTTGTTTCTTTTTTCTTCTTTTTTCTTTTTTCTTATTTTTTAACCCCCACACTACCACCTAAGTGCGGTAGTGCTTATTTTTTCCCCAGCACCCATGGTGTGTGTGTGCAGGTGTGAGACACAGTGAAAGACACAGGCACAAATCTTTATTCAATTTCCACCACCAGGAAGATAGGAAAACACCCGGGTGGCCAGTGACAAACACTGCCCTTCACATCAAAGGGCAGTGCTGTGTGATCAAAACAGTGAAGGGGAGGGTAAGGACTAAATCAAAATAGAGTTGGAGGGAGAAATGATGCACTCCACTCCCTGCGGCGCCCACCTCTTCCTGAACAACTCCAGGGTGTTGGTCGACACCGCGTGCTCTTTCTCCAAGGACACCCGGGCTCTAACGTAACCGCGGAAGAGGGGCAGGCAGTCAGGCCTAACGACCCCCTCCTCGGCCCACTGCCTGGACCTGTTGATGGCCAGTGTGGCCAGGCCCAGGAGCAGACCCACAAGAAGATCATCAGACCTGCCCTCCCTCCTCCGTACCGGGTGCCCGAAGATCAGGAGTGTGGGAACACTCCTGTTTATATTTGTCAGCCAGCGTTTCCTGAATGGACCAGATTATCGGCCCCTATCAGGGATCCCATATTCTATGAGGTTCACCTGCTGACCTTATTACAAACAGTACATCCCTCCCCCTCTGAGTCTGAAGAAACAGGTCAATTGTTGTTTTTGTAGTTCCTCTTCAGGCCTTTTAGCACCAGATCAGGTTCCTCCAACTCTGCTTCTGATACAGGCAGTGTGTAATGCACAGTAGCTCACAACTTGCATCCAGAAGAAATTCATTCTCCTCTTCAGGGGGCAATGGTGGCAACATCTGCTGTGTCCATCTCAGTTTCTGAGGCATCTTCAATGCTTGACAGAGGTGGAGAACTTATTGGTTTCAGAATAGTCGGAAAGGCAGTTTTGCTCCCAGACCGTTTGCAAGTTTGCAGCTTTCATAAGGTCCATAAAGTCACACCCACCCAGACTTTATGCATTAGTGGACCTGACCTTGTATTGACCATTTAACCTGGTGTGAAGTCTTCCAGCAACTCCGCTGGAACTTTCCCTGTAGTTGCACGAGGAGTGATCGTTTAATCAGATAGGAACCGGGATAGTTTGGTATCTAGTGAAGCTGAAGACTGTTTCTTTAAGCCTTCCCTTAAAGTTTGGACTGCTCTTTCTGCCAGACCATTGGATGATGGATAATAAGGAACTGTCCTTATATGATAAATACTATTTGATTTCAGGAAATACTCTAATTCCCTGCTGGTAAATGATGGCCATTAGCTGTGACCAACACTTCCGGGAGTCCGTGTATTGCAAAAGATACATGTAGTTTTCTATCAGCGTCCCCACGTTTGACCAATGAGCTCTATGGATGTCCAGCCACTTTCAGTAGCCATCTACAATGACTAAGAACATTGAGCCCACGAAAAGACCTGCATATTCGACATGTATCCAATTCCAGGGTTTACTTGGCCATTGCTACAAATGTCAGGGAGTTGCTGGCAGTCATTTGTTTCCTTGTTAGCACTCTGGACACTGCACCACCGACGCATCCAGTCCTGACCACCAGACACAATATCTCACTGACATCTTCATTTTGGGAACCCCTGAATGACCCCTCTGGGGTTCAGCCAGAACCTGGTGAACCTGGTGACCAGGACAATCACTCTTGCTCCCCATAATAATATGCCGTCCTCTACTGGTCTGGGTCCAAAATAGTTTCAGTTCTGGTTGTGACAGTCATTTGGTTTCCCCATCACCACCAGCTGTTTGCCAGGACTGAAGTTTTCTGCATCCAAAGTCTTATATTGTCATCTGTGACTGGAAGTCCGTCCAGGGAGTTTAAAAGCATTACCGACTCTCCCAGTTGGCTATACCACCGCGGCGGGGGGGGGTTGGGGGTGGGGGGGACAGACGGAGGTGTCTGCCAGCGAGAGGGGGCTCAATGCATCCGCTATTTGGCCCTGCGGACAGTGTTCCAACTTGTAATTATGCATACTTAGTATTAGAACCATCTCAGAATTCAGCCTGAAGTCTATGAGTGGCATTGCCTTGTCCTCTTTAAGTAGACCTAGCAAGGATTTGTGGTCCATTATTATTACAAATTTACATCTGTAAATGTATTGGTGGATATTCTTGACTCCAAGTATGACCACTAAACCTTCCTTCACTACCTGAGCACATTTACGCTCTGTATTAGCCTAAGTCCTGGGTGCACACACTATTGGGCATTCCTCTCCATTGGGCCACCTAGGGGTGAATACTATCCTACAGGGAGGCATTGCGCTACAGGGAGGCATTGCATGTCAATACCGGATCTTGCTTGGGATCATTGCGTACCAATATTTTAGAGGATGAGGGCAGCATGGTAGCACTGTTGCCTCACAGTGCCAGGGGCCAGGTTCGACTCCAGCCACGGGTGACTGTCTGGGTGGAGTTTGCACATTCTCCCCGTGTCTGCATGGGTTTCCTCCAGATTCTCTGGTTTCCTCCTACAATCCAAAGATGTGCAGGTTAGGTGAATTGGCAATGCTAAATTGCCCATAGAGTTCAGGGATGTGTAGGTTAGGTGCATTAATCAGAGATAAGTGTAAAGCAATGGGAATTGGGTTTGGGTGAGATATTCTTCAGAGGTTCGTTGTGGACTTGTTGGGCCAAAGGGCCTGGTTCCACACTGTAAGGATTCTAAGGATATTTCTCCACTTCCCTGAAGGTTATGGCTTGTTTACCCAATCATTTCCAAGGCAGACTTTTTTTTTAAGAGTTGATGCAAAGGTGCCAGGATGGAAGCTATATTATGGATGAATTTTCCATAGTAATTCACCAGCCCAAGGAAACACCTAAGCTCCAAGACAGGCATGGAGCTAGGACACCTTTGATCACCATCACTTTATCTTCCAATGGGTGTAATCCAGTCTTGTCAACTCTGTAGCCCAAGTAGGTCAGTGAGATATTGTGTCTGGTGGTCAGGACTGGATGCGTCGGTGATGCAGTGTCCAGAGTGCTAACAAGGAAACAAATGACTGCCAGCAACTGCCTGGATCACACAGGTTTTCATTCTAAGACAGATGTCTGCCTGGATTAAACGTCTAAGGACTATGTCTAATTCCTTTACGTGCTTCTTTATGGTCTTCCACAGTATGCATGGCTCACATCCAGCTTTATGAAGGACAGCACCATCCCCCCGCCTGCCTGCCAGTTTTGCATAAGAATCCTTTATGAGAAGGATTGTATATTTATGCAGCTGCAAAAAACAGTTTACTGTTGGGTTAATGTTGGGTTAATCTAGGTGAATCTTTCTCAACCAATTTTGCCCCATTACATTTGGGCCCAAGCCTTTTACAACAATCAGTGGCAACTGAACCAGTTGCTTCTCTTAAGAAACTGGAACCAAAGTTGCACCCTTCATCTGTCAGGGTTCCCTGGTATAGGTTCTTGGTCTAGCAAAGCTCTTGCACAAACGTAAGAGTTGGAGTCCAGAGCAAATTTTGTTTAAGACTGCTTCTGCGATCACTGATACAGCCACACTGATAGAACCAGGTGACTATTAATCCAGATGTATATTTTGATTGGTTCGGATTTGGATGTTGCTAAGCAATTTAACTGTTCCAAACCAGATGCAGGTGGATTTTCTAGGGTGTGTACTCTCCTGGGTATCAGCCTATGCGTTCTTTTACTCAATTTAGGTCTAGTGGGACATTTTTGCTGTCTCGTGTCCATAGACTGGCAGCAACTACAATGGCTTGCCGGCCCGGATTTTGAAGAAGATGTTAACCGTTTGACCAAAGCTTGGCATGTTTTGGGATTTTACTGTGGGCTGACCTGGAGTCACCCTGTTCAGGATTGTTCTGACTGAGGCTGTGCACCACTCAAGTAGTGTTCTCCAAGCTCAGTCAGACTGGCGAGGCTGTCCACTTCCATTGACAGACCCGGAACCCAAATGTTCCACGTGCCGTATTTTCCTACAATAAAGCCAATTGTAGTGCTAGTTTGAAGTCCAGATCGGCTTCAGCTAGCAGGCACTTTTGTATAGTTGCAGTATTAATCTCACACACCAAACGGTCTCTCAGCATCTCATTAAGGGTTAAACCAAAGTCACATGCTTCCACCAGTTGTCTTAACCTAGTCAAAAATCCTGATATGGATTCCCCTGGTTCTTGAACTGCTGAGCAAAACCGCGAGTTTCTCTGACTTAGAGGAGGCTTGGGGTTGCATATTCCTTAACTAAATCTGTCAATTCCGGAAAGGTTTTAGTATCAGGTGCCTCAGGGATAGTTAGGCTCCTAATAACCAAAAAAGCTATGGGTCCACAGGCTGTCAGGAAATTTACTCATTGGTTTTCATCTACTCCAATGTCATTTGCCCAGGGAGAAATAATGCACTCTTTCCACCTACTAGACCCAGTCTTCAATGGCAGAATCAAATGAATCAACCTTCCTAAAAAATGACATGATACAGGAAAAGCTTAACCCAATTCAAAGATAACTGTTGCGAACAAATTTATTCAGGAGCATGCTTTTCTCGCATTGCCACTGAAATAACTCTTAGATGCCAGTATCCTTCATCAGGTCACCTTTTACTTACATATGGAGAGGCCTTGACACTGGTCCAACTTCCTCAGTGCCAGCTCTCGGCATGAACAGAACCTCTGACCCTCCTATTTATATCTGTCAGCCAGGGCTCCCTGATCGGACCAGATTATCAGCTCCAATCAGGGAACTCATATTCTGTAAGGTCTACCTGACTAACACCATTGCAATCACTATACTATTCCCAAAATATTCAAGATCCCTTTTACTCCCACATCACTTATCCTGAGACCTCTGCAAACCTGGGACTAGGGCCTATGCTGGGACATATCAGGACCCAATAACTGGGACTCAAAGGGGCATGTGACACTCATGGCAGGGTTGAGGCTGCTGTGTTTGACTCGAAGGGAGGGATGATGTGGCCCCAGGCCCAGGAGCAGCACTGTTGCCTGTGATTCCAGGGCTGGTCTTCCACCTGCAACCATGGACACCTCTGTGCCGCCACTAAGCTCAAAACCACTGACTGGTGCAGAGTCTTGATTCTGGGGACGTCCTAATGGTGGCCTTGCCAATGCCTGTTAAAAATGTGGTTTGATGGAACATCTCTGGAAAATGAAGTTCAGCTCTCTCACTGGCAGTCAATGGGGTGAGTAAGAGCATTAGCAACTTAAAAATAAAGTCTGAATTAATGCATGAAAGTTAGACAACATTAACCTAGACAATCAACCAAATCACAAGCAATATATGGCCTGGGTGAAGTTGCATTCAGCTGTTGGTTGATTGATAGATCTCAACATGATTCTTAGTGTCAAAGGAAGTTATTTACAAATGCAAAGCCACTGCTTTTTGGGTGAAATGCTAAGGTGAGGCCTTGTTTACTGTCCCAGCTGGATTGAAAAGATCCCATGTCCAAAGAACAGCAGGAGTGTTATCCCTGAGGTGTACTATCCCTGAGGTGTACTATCCCTGAGGTGTACTATCCCTGAGGTGCTATTCAGTAAGTATCCCTTAACAAAGTTCATGAACAATCGATTACTTGTTTACGGCTACATTGTTGCTTGTGAGATCTTTCTGTGCACAAATTATTTTCTTTCTTAAGGCTTTTTTCATTTTACTGAGGTGACAGATTGGACATGTCATTGAACTTGATATTCAGAACCTTCGGCTAATGTTCTGGTCGTGTGGGCTCGAATCTAATCATAATAGATGGCGAAGTTTAACTTTAACAAAATATCTGGAATCTAATGATGTCACTTGCCATTTCTGGGTCACTAACGTTGTTTAGGCAGGAAAATCTGCCATCCTTATCTGACCTGTCCACATGTGAATCCAGACCTACAGAAATATGTTTTACTCTTAATTGCCTCCTGGTTAATTAGAGATCATCAATAAATTCTGGCTGAGCCAGCAACACTTTTAACGAACCTCAATGAAATTCAAAAGAACTTGGTTTTGCTACAGTGCTGGTTCATCTTCACCCCTCCGCCCAATCACAACCCCGGCCATCCCCTTCCTTGAGTCACTCGTCCTCTTCCAATTCCACTGTGTTTAAGTCTCTCACCACTACATCTTTCCATCTGGCCTGGGGCCTTCCTCTTCACCTTCATTCTGGTAGTCCCAACTCCATCCCCCAGCTCACCATGTCTCCTTTCTTTCTCCAGGTTTCAATCTCATAACTGCTCTGGAAGAAGAGGTGCTCGGCTGCCTTCTTGCAGTTCTGGGTGTGTAGACACAACTATTATAATACTGTTGAGGAGGAAATTTCCAGATTTCACCTGGCGAAAACAAAAGAACAGTGATATAGTTCCAAGTCAGGATGGTGTATGTTTGGAGAGAATCGTGCAGATGGTGATATTCCTATGCTTCTTCTGTCATTGTCCTAGGTGGTGGATGTTGCAGATTTGAAGGTGTGTCGAAGGATCTTTAGCAAATTGTTGTCCTTTATTCGAGAGTTAAGGTGGGGGGGAGGGAAAATGATGGAACTAGTGAAATCCACATTGATGCCATGGGGTTCGATGGTCCCAAGGCGGATGATGATGCTTTCTTCGTCCGATCATTTACTGTATCCGTTGCTCCCAATGCGGTCTCCTCTACATTGGGGAGACAGGACGCCTACTTGCAGAGCACTTCAGAGAACATCTCTGGGACACCCACAAAAAAAACAACCCCACTGCCCATGTCCAAACATTTCAATTCCTACTTTCAATCTTCCAAGGACATGCAGGTCTTGGGCCACCTCCATCGCTACTCCCTATCCACCCGACGCCTGGAGGAGAATGCCTCATCTTCCTTCTTGGGACCCTCCAACCCCAGGGCATCAATGTGGATTTCACCAGTTTCCTCATTTCCCCTCCCCCCACCTTATCTCAGATCCAACCTCAGATCAGACCTGTCCTTCCTGTCCATCTTCCTTCCCATCTATCCGCTCCACCCTCCTCTCCAACCTATCACTGTTACCCCCACCTCAATCTACCTATCGCACTACCTACCTTCCTCCCAGCTCCACCCCCCTCTCATTTAACTCTCAGCCCCTCAACCGACAAGCCTCATTCCTGATTAAGGGCTCTTGCCCAAAACGTTGATTCTCCTGCTTCTCAGATGCTGCCTGACCTGCTGTGCTTTTCCAGCACCACCCTATCGACTCTGATCTCTAGCATCTGCAGTCCTCACTTTCTCACTTTCAGCATGCTCCACTTTCATGCTAATTCAATATCTGCTCTCAAACTTCTGTCTGCATCCCGAATGTGATTTTTTTTCTGGTCCTTTGCCAACATGCCAATTGTTATGTGCTCCATTTTTGGAAATGGGGCAAGAAATTCCTCCTCATCTCAGTCCAAAATGGGCTACTGTTTTTTGCTGAGTCTATATTTCCTGCTTCTTGTAGGGGAATATAGCCACCCTCATAGAATCACCCCAACACAGTTCATGTGTACACCTCTAGATAGAGAGGGGAAAGTTAATGAATTAGTTAACTTCCTGGCTAAGGGATTCAGAATTAAATAATTCAATGGATAACGCAATGGTTCAGTGGTTAGCACTGCTGCCTCATAGCGCTGGGAACCTGGGCTCGGTTCCAACCTCAGGTGACTGTCTGTGTGGAGTTTGCACATTCTCCCAGTGTCTGCATGGGTTTTGTCCCACTGTCCAAAGATGTGTAGGTTAGGTGGATTGGCCATGTTAAATTGCGCATTGTGTCCAAGATGTGCAGGCTAAGTGAGTTAGCCATGGGAAATGCAGAGGGATGGGGTAGGATCCTCTTCGAAAGGTCAATGTGGGCTGAATGGCCTCCTTCCACAATGTAGACATTCTATGATTTTTATTGTTATTCTGAGATAAAGAATAAGAAAGAGAGGACTCAGGACACCAACCCTATGTAACTCTGTCAATAATTATAAATTACTGTTTCCTCTCTATTCATTAAATATATCCCATGTAATAGAAACATAGAAATTAGAAGCAGATGTAGTCATTTCCCCCCCCCCCCCCCCACCCCCCCAACAATGCTGCATGATTTAACCAGATCATATATGATTTCCTCCCTCAAGGTGTTTTCCCTGCACTGTCCCCATATCCTTTCAATATCAATAAAGCAGTTGATACCTGTCCTGAATATAATCAATGACTGGGCATCCATAACCTCTGGGTTAAGAAATTCCTCCTCATCTCAATCAAAATGGGCTACCCTTTATTCTGAGACTGGACTTTGTGTTTCTCTCATACAGCCAGCAAGGGGACCATTGCCATCCTCATGGAATCATCCCAACACAGTTCATGTGTATACCCATAGAATGATGAGTTGATGAATTATTTAACTTCCTGGCTAAGCGAATTGGAATTAAATTATCCCTTGAAATACATGTGGAGCAGTGATAATTTACAAATTGGCTTGAATACACATTGTCAATGCCTGCAGTCCAAGTAATTTAATTTACAATCTTTAGAGGTTAATTTTGTTTCATATAATGAATCATCACTAAAATCCTAACTCGTTTTGACAAAGAGAAGAATGATCAGAAATCCCAAAGGATCCAAAAGATACTAGTGGCATCAAACATAAATGGCGGATAATCATTTTTCTTGCTGCACTTCATTGGTATTGTCTGATACTTGAAGCTATGTATAGAACATAGAATATAGAACATAGAAAAGTACAGCACAGAACAGGCTTTTTGGCCCACGATGTTGTGCCGAGATTTATAATCCTAATGTAAAATATAGTAACTTAACCTACGCACCCCTCAACTCACTGCTATCCATGTGCATGTCCAGCAGTCGCTTAAATGGCCCCAATGACCCTACTTCCACCACCACGGCTGGCAATGCATTCCATGCACTCACAACTCTCTGCGTAAAGAACCTACCTCTGTCGTCTCCTTTATACCTTCCTCCTAATATCTTCAAATTATGACTTCTCGTACCATTCAATCCTGCCCTGGGGAAAAGTCTCTGGCTATTGACTCTATCTATTCCTCTCATTATTTTGTACACCTCGATCAGGTCTCCTCTCTTCCTCCTTCTCTCCAGAGAGAAAAGTCTGAGCTTATTCAACCTTTCTTCATAAGACAAGCCCTCCAGTCCAAGCAGCATCCTGCTAAACCTTCTTTGCACCCTCTCCAAAGCCTCTGTATCTTTCTTATAGTAGGGCAACCAGAACTGGACACAATATTCCAAGTGTGGTCTCACCAGGAACTTGTAGAGCTGCAGCAAAACCTCACGTTAATCCTCCCGTTCATGAAAGCTGAAACACCATATGCTTTCTTAACAACCCTATCCACTTGGGTGGCAACTTTGAGGGATCTATGTACTTGCACACCCAGATCCCTCTGTTCCTCCACGCTATCAAGAATCCTGTCTTTAATCCTATATTCAACATTCGAGTTCGACCTTCCAAAATGCATCACTTCGCATTTATCCAGGTTGCACTCCATCTGCCATTTCTCAGCCCAGCTCTGCATCCTATCTATGTCGCGCTGCAGCCTGCAGTAGCCCTCTATACTATCGACAACACCTCCAACCTTTGTGTCATCTGCAAATTTACTAACCCACCCCTCAACCTCCTCATCCAAGTCATTTATAAAAACAACAAAGAGCAGAGGCCCAAAAACAGAGCCCTGCGGGACCCCACTCAATACTGCCCTCCAGGCAGAAAACCTTCCATCTATAACCACTCTCTGCCTTCTGTCAGCTAGCCAATTCTGAATCCAGATAGCCAAATCTCCCTGTATCCCATACTTCCTGACTTTATGAATGACCTACCCTGGGGAACCCTATCAAATGCCTTGCTGAAGTCCACATATACCACATCCACTGCTCGACCATCGTCGACCTATCTTGACACCTTCTCAAAGAACTCAATAAGATTTGTGAGGCATGACCTGCCTCTCACAAAGCCATGCTGACTGCCTTTAATCACACTATGCTTTGCCAAATAGTCATAAATCCTATCCCTCAGAATTCTTTCCAAAACTTTGCTGACCATAGACATAAAACTGACTGGTCTGTAATTTTCAGGGATTTCCCTATTATCCTTCTTGAAAAGAGGAACAACATTCACCTCCTTCCAATCCTCCGATATGATTCCTGTGGAGAGTGTAGAGGCAAATATCCTCGCCAGCAGCTTAGCAACTTCCTTTCTCGCTTCCCGGAGCAGCCTAGGATAAATCTGGTCTGGCCCTGGGGACTTATCAATCTTAATGTTTTCCAAAATTTCTAGCACATTAACTTAATCAATCTTGATCTGGTCAAGACTATATTCCAGCTCCTCTAAGTTTTCATTTACAACAAGTTCCCTTTCCTTAGTGAAAACCGAAGCAAAAAACTCATTTAGAGCTTCCCCTATCTGCTCAGACTCTATGCACAAGTTCCCTTCGCTATCCCTGATTGGCCCTACCTTCTCCCTGATCATTCTCCCTAGTTCTCACGTATGAGTAAAATGCCTTTGGGTTCTCCCTAATCCTTCTTGCCAAGCCTTTTTCGTGCCCCCTCCTCGGTCTCCTCAGTCCATTTCTGAGCTCCTTTCTAGCAAGTCTGTAATCCTCTAAAGCTGTGCTAGATCAAGCTGCCTTCTTCCTTTTGACGAGAAGTTCCTCTGCTCTTGTCATCCAAGGTTCCTTAATCTCACCCCTTCTTACCTGTCTCAGAGGAACAAATTTGTGCATCACTCGCAACAACTGCGATTTAAGGACAACTGGTCCTTAAATAGTCTCCACATGTTTGCTGTGCCCTCTCTGTGGAACAATTGCTCCTAGTCTGTACTTCCCAACTCCTGTCTGATAGTGTCATAATTTACTTTTCCCCAATTAAATATCTTCCCTCGGTAACTGCTCCTTTCACTCTCCAAGGCTATGCTAAATGTGAGGCAGTTGTGATCACTTTCACCAAAGTGCTTTCCCACCGCGTGATCTGACACCTGTCCTAGCTGATTGCCGAGCACCAAATCCAAATTGGCCTCTCCCCTCGTCGGTCTGTCTACATACTGAGTAAAGAACCCCTCCTGTACACACCTGACAAAAACAGCACCATCCAAACCATCTACACTTAGGAGGTTCGAGTTGATATTGAGAAAGTTGAAATCACCCATAACAACAACCCTGCTACTTTTGCATTTTTCCAGAATCTGCCCGCCTATGAGATCTTCAATCTCTCTACTGCTATTAGGTGGTCTGTAGAAAACCCCCAATGAGGTGGCTGTTCCCTTCCTGTTCCTAACTTCCACCCATACTGACTCAGGAGACAAACCTTCCTCAACAACCTCCGTTTCTGTACTTGTGATGCACTCTCTGATTAGCAATGCTACACCCCCTTCTCTTTCTCCACCCTCCCTGTTCTTTTTAAACATTCTAAACCCTGGAACATCAAGCAACCTTTCCTGCTCCAGTGAAACCCATGCCTCCGTTATGGCCACAACATCGTAGCCCCAAGTTCTGATCCATGCTCTAAATTCATAATTTCTATTTCAGACACTCCTTGCATTAAAGTAGACATACTTTAACCAATGCCTTTGTTTCATCGCGTGAGAAACCTTCCTGATAGAATCAATATATCCTGTCACTGTCCCATCTGCAACTGACCCCCTCTCAGACATGTGGCTCTGATTCCCACCCCCCGCCAAACTGGTTTAAACCTAGTATAAGCCAATCAATTAATCACATGACCTTTGTGGATAAAATTAAATCTCAGTGACTGCACAATAAGCTAATAAAAACCGTATATGGTTTCTCAGATCTGCATGAATCAATAGTTACTAACCATTTTGAACTAAGCAATAACTGACACTTTTGGACTTAAATTACCTCCGATCCAATACTGATTGAAGAATGACTTACAATTTTATAATTCCTAGTCTGTCAATAAAATGAACATTCCCTCCTGAATTTCCTTAACCTGTACTAGACTTCCATTGGAGAACTGGAAAATAATACTTTCTGTGTCTCAAAATGGAGAACTGTAAGAAATTGGACCAGAAGAAAGCTTCCCAGCGTGAACATTCTGAAAAGAGCTGGAATAAAATGTTGCTCATGTGTGAACAGTATTGAAACATACATCAGGAGCTGAAAGCTGGTTTCCACCTCGGATTCAAAAGGTTTGGCAACACTTTGCCATGTTTCATGCTAATTGAAGCCAGCTGCTCTTCCCACTGTCATAGAGAAAGAAAAATGATTCAAGAAAGTTCTTCGGCTTGAACCATGGCAGGCCCATTAACTGGCTCAGTCAGGGTTCTGCTGATTAGCAGCTTGCAATGTCTGCAGACTGAACATAATTGCTGAGTATGTTTTTCCCACAGTTAATGGTTTAATCTGTACTGTTTTGGAATATAAGAACTCTCTCCATTTGATTATTTACTGATTACAATGCGTTCTTTAATAACACATTTTCAAAATGCATAATCTTCAAAGATTCAGTTTCTTTTTGTGCCTGTCCTTTAGGAAGCTATGCATTTGCTATTCTCTGTAACGAGGTCTCTTGTCTTATCCTTGCTGCTGTAGTTTACCTGTCAGTCAGGAAATCATGGTACTGGTCCGGGGCAAAAGTTTCAAAATCCAGGCTGATGCTCCAGTGTGGTACTGAGAGGAGCAGCACTGACAGAATTAGGTTGATTTGATTTGATTGGATTATTATTTTCAGACATACCTAGGTTTAAAGTTTTGTTTTGATGCAGCACAAGCAGATAATAATGTACAAAGTGAATAAGGGTATTAGAACAGAGCAAGAAATACAATTGTGAGAAACAAAAGCTCACTCACTTTAATAATTTCAGTCCGAGACAAATATCTGAATCCGCCATTGTTTATTTATACACCTATAGGTGGGTGCCCTGTCTCATTACCCGGTAAGGTAATGACAAAATGCACACCAAATCCAACAAACTCTCGAAATTTATACAGTTTGAATCCCCATATTTTTCCTTATTCCATTGTTTGTTCCCTGCTTCGCTTACGTCACTCATTTCCTTAAGACTGATCCCACAACTTCTGTTTATCCTGTCTTGTCCGTGACAAACTCTTATCTCTGACTCCCATAAGGGTGTTTGACGTCAGTCTATTATAGATTATTGATTAGGCATATCTTTTCTTCTATCAGCATCTATTTCCATCCAGAGGCCACTTTGACCTCTTTAATTAGGGTTTGTTCCTGTGTCTCTGTACAAGCGAGGAGAACAGATGTTTTCCTGTTTGCCCATATATCCACCATTGTTCTGTATTCATGTCTCATGCTCACATATCCTTTCTTTTTGCTGAATATGTATTTTCTCATTCCTATTCTGTATCAGAATTTATACTTGCAGAAATAACATTAATTCATTTATATCCCACACAATGTTATCAGTGCAGGGAAGGTGCACACAGAGCGAAATCAACATTAAATTTAAAATTTGAGAGGTCCATTCAGAAGTCTAATAACAGCAGGGAACAAGCTGTTCTTGAATCTGTTGGTACATATGTTTAAGCTTTTGTATCTTCTGCCCAATGGAAGAGGTTGGAAGAGACTATAACCAGGTTGGAAGGGGTCTTTGATGATGTTGTCTGCCTTCCCGAGGCAACGAGAAATATAGATGGAGTCAACAGATGGAAGGTTAGCTTGTGTGATGGACTGCGCTATGTTCACAACTCCCTGTCGTTATTTTTATTATTCTGTACAGAGCAGCTGCCAGACAACACTGTAATACATCTGGGTAGACACTGGATAGGTGCAGAGTATTCTAAGTATGATGTTAAACTGCAGGCATCTATGTCCTTGCCAAATGGATGCAAAAGATCTCATGACATGCTTTTGAAGAGGAGTAAGGAGGTGGGTGCCATTGTTCTGGCCAGTAATTATTCTTCAAGCAATATCACTGAGCTGGTCATTATTACATTGTTGTTTATTGGACCTGTTATACTCAAATTGGTTGGGATGTCTTCTACATTGCACAGCAACATGCTTTGAGAGTCACAAGGTAGCAAGGCACTGACTGTAGCCAACCCACTCACACTTGCAAAACTCACAACACAATGTCTACGATAGATGTGATCCTGCAATTGGGCAACATTTGCTGGAGAGTCCCAAATGTTCGAGGAATGACGCTGACAAACAATTGCATATTTTGTTGTATTTCAACGATATACTTATAAATACACACACACATACAGACAGACAAGCACATGCGCAGAGTCACTAAAACCGTGTGATTCTGTACAGAGACATATGAAGAAAACAAGCAGACATTGCAGTTTGGCTCTATCATGAGACAAAACAACTTCAATCAACCTGCAAAGCAGAAAATCTCAAAACAGCCATTCAACTGTCAAGGTTCCACTATCTTATCCTCAACAGCAGCCTCGAACTTTTATGATTAAAGTATAATTTTGAAATAAAAATAGAGTTTATAAAACCGTGTGATTCTGTACAGAGACATATGAAGAAAACAAGCAGACATTGCAGTTTGGCTCTATCTAAAAAACAAACCCAAGGCATTTCTTATGCACAGGGTTATATTTACATATGTTTGGGGCACCAGGAAGATTAATGGGCAAACAATTGAAGATTGCCAACATTGCCTGTAAATGTTATATTAAATTACTACACAAGGCCATGTACTTGGATCTAAATAATCATTCTCAGATTCAATAGTGATTGCCTGGGGATATCTACTTTTCCCATAACATCAGCAGGAGGGGCCCCAGAAACCTACCTAATGTAATTTCTGCTCACTTTCACTTCTCTTTCACCAACGTGTAAGGAAACAAGTCGGAAAAAACAGATAGAGATTTCCTCCTTATGCTTATGCATCATCTCATTACATTGATCAGAAATGTCCCTACTTTAAGGACTCACCCACTATGTGCCACACTCACCCCACCTTCCCCACGCAACAACACCTGTCCCCTCCTGGGTGGGTTCATGTGCCCTGTCACTATGCTTAGCGAGGTACTCTGAACATTTACAATCCCTAAATCTAACAGAACTCCTTATATTTGTTCAAGCTTAACCCAACGTAGTGAGGCCATAGTAAGAGCAATTCATCTTACATCCTATGTGGGCAAAAGCTTGACCAAGTTATTTACCCTGTTCACAAATGTGGATGTGCTTAATAAATCATTTGGTTGATAAATCAAAATTACTAATGTCTTTCATTATCCATGAGGAAGATAATTGTTCACCTTTCAGTGTGATATAAGCACAGGAACTTTCCAAAGCAACAAACATTCTGCAGGTTGTTAAAGGTGCGCCATGTCATCTGGACAATATCTTAGCCCATGATGAAACTGTGGAAGAACAGGATCTGAAGGCTGAGGTGGCTTTAAGTCATCTCCAAGATGATGCACACAACCTGGACAATCATGGCGGCCATGTTATACATAAACTGAAATGAACATTTGGAGCTAGCTGACTATTGTGAGCAAGTTAACATCCATTAGGTTAGGATATTCGAGATCTAATCAATTATTTTCTATGTGTCACCAGCACAGAACATAACCCCAGATTACCTACAGTCAAGTTGACCTTTTAAGTTTAATACGTCTTTTTATTTTAAGAGAGGACTGCTACAACCAAACAAATGGCTGCAGATGTACATTTAGTGGCTGTCTGGAGATAAACCCTAAAATGGTAAAGCTGATGAGGAGTCAAGGAAGCAACAAAGGAATGTGTTTAAAAAAGGAAAAATGCATTACATTAGAATTTCTTAAGAGCCACCTCAGACTGTGAACATGATGGGAGAGAAGTCAGGAGTCTGGGTGAGAGATGTGTTTTATGTTTTCCCATTCAAGAATATAAAAGAACAGGGGTTAAAATATGGTGCAACATTGGTCAAAATGTGCTATGGATAGAAAATATGCTAGAGAGCTATAGTTTTCATGTGGATTAGCCTGGGTTCAAGCACTAGTGTGCCATGCAATTCACAATCAAAGAACCACCTGCTAGTCACCCTTGTATTGCAGGTAATTGACTCCATCACTCTGAGTGCTAGAAACCAGCTATCCAGCAAGGCAGTCAAAAGGACATGAGACAAAACAACTTCAATCAACCTGTAAAGCAGAAAATCTCAAAACAGCCATTTAACTGTCAAGGTTCCACTATCTTATCCTCAACAGCAGCCTCGAACTTAGATCTTTTAACTTTATCTTTGTTTAGACTCATGTAACATCTCTAATCGGTGATCATGTGTTGTGTTATTATTTCTTCTCATGTTTAGTAATTAATAAACACACTCTTTTGTTAACTTGGAAATTGATTAAATTGGCTCCTTTGCAAATTCATTTCATAGAATTCTAGAACCCTGCCTTGTGGAAGTTTTGGCCCATTGAATCCGCACCAACCAGCCAAAGGGCATCCCACCCAGACCCACCCTATCCCTGTAACTCTGCATTTCCCATGTCTAACCCACCTACCCTACACTCTATGGGCAATTTAGCATAGCCAATCCACCTAACCTGCACATTAGATTTAGATTAGATTACTTAGTGTGGAAACAGGCCCTTCGGCCCAACAAGTCCACACCGACCCGCTGAAGCGCAACTCACCCAGACCCCTACATTTACCCCTTACCTAACACTACGGCAATTTAGCATGGCCAATTCACCTGACCTGCACACCTTTGGACTGTGGGAGGAAAACAGAGCACCTGCAACAAATCCATGCAGACTTGGGGGGAATGTGCAAATTCCAGACAGACAATCGACCGAGGCTGCAATCAAACATGGGTCCTGGCTCTGAGGCAACAGTGCTAACCACTGTGCTCCAGCCATTTGGAAGAAAGGTATCCACAAAATAGTGGATTCTTTGTAAACTCTATTTTTATTTCAAAATTATATTTTAATCATAAAAAATCTTTACATGCGTAGATAATCACTACAGTAGTTCGATTCCATACAGTCTTTACATGTGCAGAGCAAACAAACCCAAAGCATGTCTTTCTTATACAAGATTGTATTTGCATGCATTTGAGGTAACAATAGAGTTTGATAACTGAACAGACCTCCATTTAACTTCACAAGAAGACCTCAGACTTTCCCCACTCCACCCTGGCTGCAGATTCCCCAAGCTTTAGTTCGTCTCTCAACACAGTCTGCAACATTTAATCGAGGTCAACTCCTTCTTCTGGAATCCATGATGTGGAACTGCTGGTGTTGGACTGAGGTGGACAAAGTCAGAAGTCAGCGCTGAAAATGTGTTGCTGGAAAAGCGCAGCAGGTCAGGCAGCAACCAAGGAACAGGAGAATCGACGTTTCGGGCATAAGCCCTTCTTCAGGAATACAGTATATTGGACCCAATATATCGACCACTGCAGTGGATAGCTGGAACTGACAACCAGAAGCGGCAGAGACAAACCACTATAAATGCTGGAGGAAACATCACAGAAACACTTCACAGGAGGCTCCCAAGCACTGAGGATACCACCTAGACGGGGGACGAAACGTCTGCAACACAAATTCCCAGCTCGGCGAACAGAACCACAACAACTTGACTAGGGGCTTGTTACATCATAGCCTTAAGAAACATTTTAATGTTTAGTTCTCCAAATGGTGAGCTTCACAGCTCTGCAGGCATAACGGTATGAAAATACAGTATATTGGACCCAATATACCGACCACTGCAGCGGACAGCTGGAACTGACAACTGGAAGCGGCAGAGACAAACCACTATAAATGCTGGAGGAAACATCACAGAAACACTTCACAGGAGGCTCCCAAGCACTGAGGATACCACCTAGATGGGGGACGAAACATCTGCAACACAAATTCCCAGCTCGGCGAACAGAACCACAACAACTTGACTAGGGGCTTGTTGCATCATAGCCTTAAGAAACATTTTAATGTTTAGTTCTCCAAATGGTGAGCTTCACAGCCCTGCAGGCATAACGGTATGAAAGAAAATGCAAGAAGATGATACCAATCATCAGTTCCTATTCATAACATTTCGCACTTTTCATGTATCAGGTGAAGGTTGTCTTTGCTTTGTTAGTCAGTCAACATTTAACCAAATCTATTAGAATAAAAGCAGGACCATTTAACTCCTCAACCCTGCATTAATATTCAATTAAATCTGGTATCTCTTCTTGGTTCTGTAGTTCCACACACTGTCACTTTACGAAAAGTCAGATCTCAAATTTTTTATTGACCTCAAGTTGCCGTTAGTGTTTTGAGGAGACATTTTCAGGTTGTTGTAACCTTATTTTGTACACAGATACTTTGTGACACACCTCCTCAACAGCTCTCTTGTTCTGAATTCTCCGACTGGAGGAAGTTGTTTTTTATCTATGAAAACTGATAAATTTTGCATCATCTTAAACATATCAATTAAGTAAACCCTGAATTATTAGAATAAATTTGGTATGGTTAAGCCAGCTCTTGGGTTTGGTTAGCTCATCTGGCTGGTCAGCTACTTTGTGATACAAATTGACACCAACAACGATTCCCACCTCCAGCTGAGGTTACCACGAAGGACTTTCCTTCTCTCTGCGGCTCTGCAGTGGCACAATGGCTCAGTGATTAGCTCTGCTGCGTCACAGCAATGGGAACCTGGGTTTGATTCCACCTTCAGGTGACTGTCTGTGTGGGGTAAACATATTCTCCCTGTGCCTGCCCCGGTTTTCTCTCACAGTCTAAAAATGAGCAGGTAAGTTGGATTGGCAATGCCAAATTGTCCATAGTGTCCAGGGGAGTGTAACTAGACGGATTAGCCATGCAGGGTTACAGAGATGGGGTGGGTCTGGGTGGAGTGCTCTTCAGAGAGTTGGTGTGGACTTAATGGGCCAAATGGCCTGCTTCCACATTGTAAGAATTCTATGATTCTCAGCCTTCCCCCTTTATTTGAAGTGTAGTGACTCTCAGATTAAACCCCTACCAGTCGCCTCTGTCTAATAAGAGAGCAGCCTATGATCTGATAAGACTGACAACTTTCCCTATATATTCAATCTAGCCACATAAATGAATTCTTTTAGTTCCAGTACTATATTTGTTAGTGAACAAACACACAAGTTCTAGGCTCCCTCTGAGTGGTTAATCTGTGTAATCTCCTCTCGGTGGCTCCATGCTACAGCTTTCCAAAACGAGGTTACCCTTTCTGAGCAGCAATGGCTGAAGCCAAACACAATACTCTGACGAGGCTCAAACTACTGCAGTAGTTACTTTCCAAGAAGGCAATTAAATTTATAAAATTCCAAGATAATGAATGGTAAGTCAGCTGTGAAACCTAGTCTGTGAACTCAGGAAATGAGGGCAAATAGATAGCTACTGGCTTTGGCATTCAGCATGAATTCCACCTAATGGCAAACACGTGCATTTAAAAGGATTCTGGTTGAAACAGGCTCTTCACAACGGTTCAAGATTTGACTTCAGGTACATTGTATATATCACAGAATTGTCACAGCAAAGAACAAAGCCATTTGGCCCATTGTTCTATGCCGGTTAGCCAAAGAAGTAATTCACCATTCCTGCCTTCTCTCTGGAACCCTGCATAATCTTCTTTTATAGACAATCTCAATCCCTCTTCAAAACCTCAATTGAACCTGCTTCCATTATACTTGCAGGCAGTGCATTCCAAACATTAACCACTCATTGTGCAAAAAACAAATTTTCCTCATGTCACCATCATTTCTTTTTACTTTCAAAAGTAGTTGCATTGGGAATCAACATTGAGGTGGAAATGAAAATTGGTAATTTGAAATTCTTAAAGTATTTAAAGTGACGGATCTATACATTTGAGTGCAGGTCATGGTTGTGGTGTTCAGGATTTGACTGCTAAGTAAGGTAGTCCACATCTCCAGTATAAGAATAGCAGACGGTATAATCTGTGTGACAAATTATACAAGGCGTATGGAATTAAGACTGATGAGCTGGCTTTCCATTACTCAATCTCTGCTGCTTTCTGTTATGTCACATTTAGTTTCACATCCAACGTTTCCAAATTGTAAGAGCAGGTTTTATAGAGCATTATCTTTGTGCTTTGAGGGTTGGGAGCAGAGTCTGGGAGAGAAATTACGGCCTCAGTGTTTCCACTGTTTCTGGTACCTTTAAATCCCCTCCTCCCCTTCAAATCTCTCCCACCAAGTTTAGCAAAATCTTCATCAAATGGACATCAAATAATAATAGTGAGCAGGATAAGGCCACACAGTTTCATCCAGTACTTACTTCCCCCAACACTCTGGCATTTCATGTAATCAGACAGACTCCAAAATGTCAATTTTAATTTTATTTAAATATAAATGAGGTAAATAGACCTACATGCCACTTTTAAAAGGGACAGCCTCTTTTCATTTGCTTCCAACATGTTAACTGACCCGAATGGATCTGTTCCTGTGCCACCCAATCACCTCAGCCCCACTTTGTCTCTGGAAGGTTGGCAGAAGTGAGGACAAATTTTATCCAAGTCAGAGCAAATAAGCTATGAGGAAAGTTTAGAAAAAGATTATGATTTACAGTCTAGTAAGAAAAACCTAAAAGATATGTTTCATTTCGGTATATAAATTATTAGTTCTTGTAGATAGAGTCGATGCAGATTGTCATTATAATGCACGATGAGAAAGATCGTGCACTATAAATAGTGTGCTATAAAATAGAAATGAACTAGAAGTGAAACTAAATAAAATACACATTTAAATCACATTTCTTGAGGGGTGATTACTGGAATGGTCTACCAAACAGGATAATAGAGGCTAAAGCATTTGGACTTTTCAAAGTTCAATGAGATGTTCTGATGGGAAATTTTTTGTAGTTATAGAATCCCTACAGTGCAGAAAGAGGCCATCTGGCCCATTGAACCCGTACTGACCCTTTGAAGAGCATACCACCACCCCATCCATACATGGAGTTTTTAGCATTAGCCAATCCACCTAATCTGCACATCTTTGGACTGTGGGAGGAAACTGAAGCACCCGGAGAAAACTTATGGGAAGAATGTGCAAACTCCAAGCAGACCGTCACCTGAGGGTGGAATCGAACCCAGGTCTCTGGTCCTGCTAACCACTGTACCACCATGCCATGGTAGGGGAGATTAGCTATTTTGTCCAATTTAACCTGGGCTGTTTGACTCAATTAAACCAAGAGTTTTTAAAGTAACCAGTTTAAAACCAGATCCTTGGCATAACGTTGTTGAAATGTTTTACTGTTATTTTAGCTGCCTTTGTGTTACAGGCTCAACAGTAAACAACAGTTGAATGAATGGAAGCAGCCTGGCCTGAATTGTACTGCAGCTCAGAAATGGCTTCACACTTCTTTCAGTAGTTTGGATCGTTGAGTACACTGGATCCATTATGCTGACAATGTAATCTGTGCCAGACAGAATTTGCTTGGAAAGATAACGATAAATAACAATAGACTGATTGTTACTTGATTTTGTGACAGTACAGTAAGTTGTCACAAAACTTAATTACATAAATTACATTAGAAAAGAGACAAAGTTAAAATAAATACCGTTTTTTGTTCATTCCACGGCCTCTTGGTTTCATGAACCAGCCAGTGCCAAGGACTCGGAGCCTCTCATACTTGCCAAGAACTCGGACTATTGAAACTACTGAGGACCTCAGGCGTACTGAAATCACTGAGTACTTGGGGCTTGTCAAAACTCCCATGGACAGGGCCTGTAGAAATGCCTAGGAATAGGGGTAGGCTATTCAGCTAGATCCACCACACAACCAGATCTTGCCCAATATTGCACCTCAACACACTTTTCATATATGCCTCAATGTCTTTAACATCCAGAAATGCATCAATCTCCATCTTCATTATACTCAATGACTGAGCATTCTGATGTCAAGAATTTCAAAGACTCACTGCCCTCTGAATAAAGAAATTATTTTTGCTCTCGGTTTTGAATGGCTAATGCCTGAATCTGAGACTGTGTCCTCGGTTCTAAAACTCTCAGTCAGGGGAAACATTTTTCCTGTATCTACCTTGTTCAACCCTGGAACAATTTTGTATGCTTCAATAAGCTCATTCTCACTCTCCTAAATTCCAAACAATGTGGGCCCAGTCTGCTCAATGTTGCCTGTCCAGACAAACCTGTCATCCTAAGAATCAGTCTGTTGTACTTTCATTGCACTCTCTCAGATACTTCTGAGTCAATGTAAAAATTGCTGAAGTTAGCTGACCATTAGTAGCTATCTAACCTCGTTAGTGTGTTTATTAAAATAAAATGGAGCTCCAGGAATATATATACTGAATGTGGTTCTTGTTCAAAGTTATGTATAACACAATTATAAGTCAAATATGCTTTCATTGTGGTTGACATACTCAACAAGCTTGACTCCATCCAGGATAAAGCAATCAGTTTAATCAAAGCTCATCCACCACTTTAAGAATTCTTTCATTCCACTACTGCATACAATGGTGCAGTGTGTATTGTCTATCTGCTGCAAATAGCACATTTATCAAAATTTCTACAACAGATTCTTCCATCAAGGAGGTAAAAACATTAACAGCCCATCTCCTCCTGGAGATGCACAAATTAGAATGTAGAACATAGAACAGTACAGCACATTTTAACCTAACATATAACCTAACATACAGAACCCTCAATTTACTACTGCCTATGTGCTTGTCCAACAGTCACTTAAATATCCCTAATGGTTCTGACTTTATTATCATTGTTGGCAGTGCATTCCTGCATAAAGAACCTACCTCTGACATCACCCCTATACCTTCCTCCAAATACCTTAAAATTATGACCCCTCATGACAGCTATTTCTGCCCTGAGGAAAGGTCTCTGGCTAGCTACTCTATCTATGCCTCTTGTACACCTCTATCACGTCACCTCCCTTCCTTCTTCTCTCCAGTGTGAAAAGCCCTAGCTCACTCAACTTCTCCTCATAAGACAAGTTCCAATCCAGGTAGCATCCTGGTAAATCTCCTCTGCACCCTCTCTAAAGTACCTACATCCTTCCTATCATGATGCTACTAGAACTAGACACAATAGTCCAAGTGTGGTATAACCAGGGTTTTGTAGAGTTACAGCAAAACCTTGTGGCTCTTAAACTCAATTCCCCATTAATGAAAGCCAAAACACCGTACGCCTTCTGAACAACCCTGTCAATTTGGGTGGCAACTTTGAGGGATCTACTTACATGGACCCCAAGATTCTGCTGTTCCTCCACACTGCCAAGAATCCTGACTTTAACCCTGTATTCAGCATTCAATTTCGACCTTCAAAATGAATCACTTTGCATTTATCCAGGTTGAACTCCATTTGTCACTTCTCAGCCCAGCTCTGCATCCGATCAATGTCTTGTAGTCTGCAATAGCTCTTGACACTACCTACAACACTACTGACTTTTGTGTCATTGGCAAACCTGCTAACCCATCCTTCCACTTCTTCATCCAAGTCATTTATAAAAACTACAAAGAGCAGAGGCCCAAGTTGTAGCATATTCATCTATCCCTTTTTTCACCATTGCCAGTGATTTTTAAAAAAATGCTCCTGTGTTATTTTTGCTTAGTCCTATGAGTCTCTCAAGAAATGTAGACCATCATCCACCATAAAGGATTCATCTTAGAAACTTTCACTTAATCAATTTTAATGGACCTTTTATCTCATGACCATAATTCAGTTTGAATGGATTAAGACCAGTAGATCCACTTAGAGAGTTTCTGCTTGCAAATATTAAGAAATCTAATCTTTTGTCCTAAGGCTTTTGTGACAAAATGAAGATATTTTCCTTGTGAGGTCTCTGTTCTGACTTAATCTTACAAAACCTACATACTTTCCATGCAACCTCCAGCTTTCTGCACAAAGGTGCCTATCTTTATTAGAGTGGAATCACTTAAGCCTTAGATTTTCACCTTTCCCTCAACACTTTGTTTTGTGATCTGAGGGAAATGGAGAGGGTGGGGTGGGGGGGGGGCGGGGCGAGAGGAGGGGGGCAGACTGTGCTGACCTCTTTTTCAACCCAAGCTTCCTTTCACTCTCTCACCCTCTTTCCTTCTTGGCCAGTAGAAAAAAAGGTTTTGGTTTATGGATCAGTTCATTATTTTTAGTCATCACTCTGACCTGTCTAGCAGTTGTCACACTGTGGTCTTCAACATGAGTTCCAGTTACTAAAGGTAGTGATGTGTTTTTATTTCAAGAATTTTTTTTTCTGGGAACTCCAAGAGTAGTGTTAATCCTAATGCTCATACTCATCTCTCTCAATATTAATTTTGCTTTTCTTCTTCAAATTCAATGTAGGATTATCATAGAATCCCTTCAGTGTGGAAACAGGCTATTTGGCCCAACAAGTTCACACTGACTCTCCAAAGATTAACGCACCCAAACACTATCCTATTACTCTACATTTACCCCTAACTTGCACATCCCTGAATACTATGGGCAATTCAGCATAGCCAATTCACCTAAGATGCACATCTTTGAATTGGGGGAGGAAACCAGAGCACCCTGAGGGAATGCACACAGACACAGGGAGAATGTGCAAACTCCACACAGACAGTCACCCAAGGCTGGAATCAAACCCAGGTCCTTGGCACTGTGAGGCAGCAGTACTAACCACTGAGTTGCTTTTCTGGATTGTGTAACAAAGTCAGTCAGGGGGACCTTATAGAATATGAGTTCCCCAAATGGGTTTATTAATCTGGTCCAATCAGGGATCACTGGATGACAGATATAAACAGGAGTGTCCCCCTCCAACTCTATTTTGATTTAGTCCCTACCCTCCCTTTCACTGTTTTGATCACACAGCAATGCCCTTTGATGTGAAGGGCAGTGTTTGTCACTGGCCACCCGGGTGTTTTCCTATCTTCCTGGTGGTGGAAATTGAATAAAGATTCGTGCACTTTGTGTCTCTCACTGTGTCTCCCACCTGCACACACACACCATGGGTGCTGGGGATAAAATAAGCACTACCGCACTTAGGTGGTAGTGTGGGGGGTTAAATAAAAAAAAATAAAAAAAAAATTTAAAAAAAAATAAACAGGAGTAGTGGAGTCCATTATTGAAAAAATAAATAAATAAACAGGAGTGTCTCCCTCCAACTCTATTTTGATTTAGTCCCTACCCTCCCTTTCACTGTTTTGATCACACAGCACTGCCCTCTGATGTGAAGGGCAGTGTTTGTCACTGGCCACCCGGGTGTTTTCCTATCTTCCTGGTGGTGGAATTTGAATAAAGATTCGTGCACTTTGTGTCTTTCACCGTGTCTCACACCTGCACACACACACACCATGGGTGCTGGTGGAAGAAAAAAAGATATAATCAGGAGACTCCCTTCGATGTGAAGGAAAAAAAAGATAAACAGGGACCCTAGAAAAAAAAAATTAAACCAGTGGAGTGTATTATAAAAAGAAGAAAAAAAATTTAAAAAAATTAAACAGGAGTGTCCCCCTCCAACTCTATTTTGATTTAGTCCCTACCCTCCCCTTCATTGTTTTGATCACACAACATTGTCCTTTTATGTGAAGGGCAGTGTTTGTCACTGGCCACCCGGGTGTTTTCCTATCTTCCTGGTGGTGGAAATTGAATAAATATTCGTGCACTTTGTGTCTTTCACTGTGTCTCACACCTGCACACACACACCATGGGTGCTGGGGAAGAAATAAGCACTACCGCGTTAGGCGGTAGTGTGGGGGAAAAAAGAAAAAAGAAAAAAAAACAAAAAAACAAACAGGAGTGTATTCCCTACACCCGCCCCCCCTTCACAAGAAAAAAAAATAAACAGGAGTGTCAAAGGTTCTGTTCATGCTGAGAGCTGGCTCTGAGGAAGCCAGACCAGTGTCAAGGACTATGCATGTGGAAACAAAGGATGGCTTGGTAACAGAACACTGGCCTCTGTGGAGTTATTTCAGATCACCTAGGCTGTTTCCTCAAACTTAGAAATGGTTGCCTGTATGCCTCAGGAACCAACAACCCAAGCAGAATAGCCTTTTCTACCATATCATAATACACAGAAATCTCCTCCAATAGTGATGCATAAATTTTATGTCCCTTACATGTCAACTTGTTTTGCATGGATATTGTCCAGTTTTGCTTTGGCCAAATCATTCGTCTTGCTATTTTCTCAAATGCCATGATGATTGCCTCCTTTTCTTCAAATTTTGGAAGGGCGTGCATAGAATTTAAAATGTCCTTACTCGAGATTGTCAATATTTCAATTACCTCTAATTGTTCAAGAAGGGGAGTAGGGATAACCCTAGTAACTATAGGCCGGTGAGTCTCACTTCTGTTGTGGGCAAAGTCTTAGAGAGAATTGTAAGGGATAGGATCTATGAACATCTGGATAGGAATAATGTGATCAAGGATAGTCAGCACGGTTTTGTTAAGGGCAGGTCGTGCCTCACAAACCTTATTGAATTCTTTGAAAAGATGACGAAGGAGGTTGATGAGGGGAAAGCGGTAGATGTGGTATATATGGATTTTAGTAAGGCGTTCGATAAGGTTCCCCATGGTAGGCTACTGCAGAAAATACGGAGATATGGCATTGAGGATGAGTTGGAGGTTTGGATTAGGAATTGGCTGGATGGAAGAAGACAGAGGGTAGTAGTTGATGGCAAAGTTCCTTCATGGAGTGCCGTCACTAGCGGTGTTCCGCAAGGATCTGTTTTGGGACCATTGCTGTTTGTCATTTTTATAAATGACCTGGAAGAGGGGTTAGAAGGTTGGGTGAGCAAGTTTGCGGATGATACGAAAGTCGGAGGAGTTGCTGACAGTGAGGAAGCATGTGGCAGGTTACAGCAGCATATAGAGAAGCTGCAGAGCTGGGCAGAAAGGTGGCAAATGGAATACAATGTAGCTAAGTGTGAGGTGATTCACTTTGGGAAGAATAACAAAAAGATGGGGTACTGGGCTAATGGTCAGATACTTAGTAGTGTGGATGAGCAGAGGGATCTTGGTGTCCATGTACACAGATCTCTGAAAGTTGCCACCCAAGTAAATAGTGCGGTGAGGAAGGCATATGGCGTACTGGCTTTTATAGGTAGAGGAATTGAGTTCCGGAGTCCGGAGGTCATGATGCAGTTGTATAAGACTCTGGTACGACCGCATCTGGAATATTGTGTGCAGTTTTGGTCGCCATACTATAGGAAGGATGTGGAGGCATTGGAACGGGTGCAGAGGAGGTTTACCAGGATGTTGCCTGGTATGGAAGGAAAACCGTATGAGGAAAGACTGAGGCACTTGGGGCTGTTTTCTCATTATGGGCATTTAAACAGGCATTGGATAGGCATATGGAGGATAGTGGGCTAGTGTAGGTTAGGTGGGCTTGGATCGGCGCAACATCGAGGGCCAAAGGGCCTGTACTGCGCTGTATTTTTCTATGTTCTATGTTGTATTCTTTGCTATGGCAGATAATTCCATCTGTAAGTTATTAGTTGCTACATCTGATGAGATTCTTCAGCACTCTCTGTTTTTACTTCAGATCTTAACATCTACAATATTCTACTTTTATTTGACATAGGCATTTTTTTCTTTGTTTTAAACTTTCTTGGCTTTTTCTTAGGAAGACAGAGAGGGAGAGCTTTCTGTCTGCAGGCTATGGATGTTTCTCTCTGCTGCCTTGGCACTGACAGCTTTCTTCCTCTTTGCTGCTCTAGTCAATCAGAGAGTTGTCAGGCAGAATAACCATTAATAAGTTATTATTTATCTATTAATTAGTTAAGAAAGCATTTAGCATAGAATCCCAACAGTGTGGAAACCAGCCATTTGGCCTAACAACTCCACACTGACCCTCCAAAGAGTGACCCATCAAGACACTATTCCATTCCTTTACCCTAATTTAGCATGGACAATTCACCTAAACTGCACACCTTTGGACTGTGGGAGGAAACCTACACAGACAAGGGAGAGTGTGCAAACTCCACACAATTGCCCAAGAGATTTTCCTGGATGCTGGTGGGAATGGAGGGTTTGAGTTATAAGGAGAGGTTGGATAGGCTGGGACTTTTTACACTGGAGTGTTGGAGGTTGAGGGGTGGCTTATAGAGGTTTGTACAATCATGAAGGGTACAGATAAGGGGAATGGCAGGTGCCATTCCCTAGGATGGAGGGGGATTTCAAGACTAGGGTGCATATTTTAAAGTGACAGGAAAAAGGTTTTTAAAAGACACAAGGAGCAATTTTTTTTTGGCAGAGAGTGGTTAATGTGTGGAATGAACTTCCAGAGAAGGTGATGGATGCAGGTAAAGTTACAGTATTTTAAAGACATTTGGATGTGTACATGAATACGAACGTTTCAGAGGGAGATGGGCCAAACGCAGTCGGTTGGGACTAGTTTAATTTGAGATTATGGTTGGCATGGACTGGTTGGACTGATGAGTCTGTTTCCATGCTGTGTGACTCTACTGACTCTATGGTTCAAATGATTCTCTGTGCTGCTCAGTCTCAAATTGTCTCTCACTGTTTCGAAATGCAATGTTGTTCATCACAACGAAAAGCATGGAGCATTTAGATTTCAAGTTGCAAATGTCTCCTGGCATTCCAGTTGAAGAAGCTCTCTATTTAATACCCAATCATATTTATTTTATAGCTAGATTACCCATTATACTCCTAACCCATTCACTCCTCTCCCTTCCATGTTTAAATCCCACCATTTTACAAAATTGATTTTACTTCCTGTGCATTTGTACTCCACTTATTTTATGCTTCCCCTGATTAACACTCTTCATTTTGCACCCTGCCTATTTCCACACTCCCTGCTTACTTGCCTTTAGTGAAGAGTAAAGTCAGGCTGGTTGTATAACAGATGGCTGAACCAATGTTCAGCCCCATGGGCCCTAAGGGGCAAAATCACAGCTTTGCTCACCAGCATCAAGAGCTTTTTGTGGAGAGCCAAGGACGAGAACAGATGGTAGAGGAAGTGTGAAAGGAGGCCGCAGGGTAGGCAATGCCAAGCAGTCGATGAAATGTATCCTGTTAAAGTGCATAATCCTCCAGGAGTTCTTGATCTGAGTGCAGCAATCTTTTCAATGCCAGACACACAAGAGCTAGAGGACCCTCTCAGTTATTGCTCAGGATGAAAGTGGCATAATTTCAGTAGAGTAAAGCAGTCAGTGTTTGTGTTATAAACGCAATTTAACAGTTTCCTCATTAATTAACTGTATTTCTCCTTAAGTGTGATAGGTAGCTATTTTAACTTATAATTTATTGAGGACTGTGTTGTGCTGTGGATTAGTTCTCTCTCTCTCTCACTCACTCACTCTCTTACCACTCTCACTCTCTCTCAGTCTCTTCAGCTTTTTGATGAATAGAATCAATAACCTTTGTTCAATTATGTTTACATTCTCACATTAATTCCTCTATGTCAGTAAAGTCAGCAAATGGCAAAATGAAAGAAGTTTCATTTTCATAACAACTTTGACATCCTCAGAACAACCCAAATAGTATTAGTGACAATGGAGGATGACATAACTTCACAGGGGCCATTATCAGGACATCTGACACTCTGTTTGTATTTTATTAAACAAATTACAAACAAACAGTTTACAAAAAACATTTACAGCTGTACATAAGAGACAGCAATGTTACAAGGGATTTTTTTTTTTTTTTTTTTAATTAAACAAATTACGAAACAGTTTACAAAAAACATTGACAGCTGTACACGAAAGACAGCAGTTTTACAAGGGAGGGGAGCAGCAAAGCTAGGCCCCGAACCCTACCGTTCAACCATTTTACAGGGAGAGGAGGACAAACCTCAAATCCCAGTTCCACATATGACAAGACAGTGACAATGACATTTATACATTAGACAATACCGTTACATACAAAAGTGCAGACAATACAGACCCAGCAAGCCCCCGCCCCTCCCACCTTCCGACCGCTCTAAGGCAGCCCGCCCCTACCCACCTTCCGCTTCTCGGTCCACCCCATGCCCCTTCCAGTTCTCAGTCCGCCCTGACACACCTTTCGACCACCTCTAGGACAGCCCACCCCGGTACCCGCCCAGGGTGACACTCTGTTTGTATTTGACAGCCAGGGCTCCCTGATTGGACCAGGT
>NC_057742.1:35749178-35782555 GCF_004010195.1 Chiloscyllium plagiosum | reverse complement strand
TTGGACAGGATTGGGGGCTGGGCGGGGGCAGTGTTGGGGACGGGTGAGGGCTTGCGTGCACTGTGCTGCTGCTAGTCTCCTAAACAGGGAGCAGGCTTAATAGAAAACTCCGAGACCCAGAGGAAAGGCATTGATTCGATTAACCGAATAATCAATTATCCAAACAAAATAGTGCCCGCCCATCTCGTTCGGATAATCCAGGTTCCTCCGTCCCTTGTATTTATCCAAATTAAATTCTATCTGCCACTCCTCAGCCCATTGGCCCATCTGATCAAGGTCCCGTTGTACTCTAAGGTAACCTGCTTCACTATCCACTATACCACCAATTTTGGTGTCATCAGCAAACTTACTAAGCACACCGCCTGTATTTTCATCCAAAACGTTTAGAAAAATGATAAACAAAAGTTTACCCTCTACAGATTCCTGTTGAAAACCGTTGGTCACAGACCTCCAGTTCGAAAAACAACCCTCCACCATCACCTTCTGTCTCCTCACAACAAGCCAAGTTGGCAAGCTCACCCTGAATCCCATGAGATCTAACTTTATTAATTAGTCTACCATGCAGAACCTTGTCAAAGACTTTACTAAAGCCCAAGTAAACAACATCTGCTGCTCTGCCCTCATCAATCTTTTTGATGACTTCATTAAAAAACTCAATCAAGTTTGTAAGACACAGTTTTCCTTGCACAAAACCATGTTGACTATCCCTAATTAATCTTTGCTTCTCCAAATGTATATATAACCCAAATCTTTCAGAATCACCTCCAACAACTTACCCACCACCAATATCAGCCTCACAGGTCTATGGTTTCCAGACTTCTCCTTACAGCCCTACATCAGACACCCTCCAGCCCGAAATGACTTTTTGAACTAAATCTAAAGTTGCTGTTGAGAGAGACCACAATGACTCCAACCGATACTGGGTAACAAATCAGAACACCTGCAAGTATAGCCTGGAGACTTACAAACCATTAAATCAACTAGTAACCTTACCTCAAAGTGATGTTGGATCTTTTGACATCATGAGAAGTTCATTAAAGGTTTACAAACTGCTTTGGGCGTAAATAACAAGTAATAGGCAAACACTAACAATAATGCCACTGAATTTGTGACTTTGATAATTATACCCAAGAAATTGGAATTGGCCATGAGAAACAGAAACAGCACCTTTGAGCAGCAAGGGGAAGGTAGAAGGTAATTTGAGGGTGGGCTTTCATCCCATGGCTTAAACAAAGAACCCAACATTGGCCATTTTATACTAAGCACTCATAATAATAGGAGTCCTCCTGAAAATGGTTATAAAAATCTTAATCTGATGGTGAGTTATTTGTCGAAAAATAAAGACTGGTTAGGAACTCCCTGACCTCTTTGAAACATTGCTATAGGATCTTTAACATGCCTTGGGTGTCAAGGCAAAAATTAGACTAATCTTTACATCAGTTAAATTGCACAGTCATAAGTAGGCCAGACCCCTGGTAAGATGGTTGATTTTCTTCTAGAATCCCTACAGTGTGGAATCAGACCATTCGGTCCATCAAGTCAGTGGGGTGGCATGGTGGCTCATTAGTTAGCACTGCTGCCTCACATCACCAGAGGCCTGGGTTTGATTCCTGCCTTGGGCGACTGTCTGTGTGGAGTTTGCACATTCTCCCTGGGTCTGCATAGGCTTCCTCCGGGTGCTCCGGTTCCTTGCCAAAATCCAAAGATGTGCAGGTCAGGTGAATTGGCCATGCTAAATTGCACATAGTGTTAGGTGTATTAGTCAGGGGCAAACATAGGGTAGGGGAATGGGTCTGGGTGGGTTACTCTTCGGAGGTTGGTGTAGACTTGTTGGGCCAAATGGTCTGTTTCCATACTGTAGGGATCTAATCTAAGTCCATACCCACTCTCCAAAGAGCATTCCCCCCAGATCAATCTCTGTAACTCTGCATTTCCTATGGCTAACACACCTAGCCTGCCCACAATGGGCAATTTAACGTCGTCAATCCACCTAACCTGTACAACTGTGGACTGTGGGAGGAAACCCACACAGACACGGGGAGAATGTACAAACTCCATGCAAACAGTCACCTGAGGTCAGAACCGAAACCCATGTCCCTGGTACTGTGAGGCAGCATTGCTAACCACTGCGCCACCCTTAAAGGGCATGTTGTTCCTTAAAGGACATTGATGAACCATATTTTCTTTTTTCTTATATGTATCTTCCGATTCCAGAACTTTAATGAATTTAACTAAATTAGGTTAAACAAATTAATTTAAACAGCTCTCATAATGGGATTCAAACTCATTGTCTGAGGATCTACAGAGGTCAAATACCAGGAATTCTATGAAGAATAACTTAGTACTGTTCTCCCCAAAGTTTACCAACCATCCATGAGGCACAAGGCAGGAGTGTGATGGAATACTCCCCACTTACCTAGACGAGTGCAGCTCCAACAAAAATGCAGGAAATTTGGCTAATTGGATCCAGAATTTGCAGGAAGCAAAAGGTGATGTTTGAGGAGATTTGGGTGTTCTGCAGGAAATCTTGCAGTTTACGTTTTTTTTCAAATAAATGACTTGGAATTGAATGGAGGATGGTTGCTCAGTAATTTCACGGATGATCTGAAAATTGGTGAGGTGATAAATAGTAAGAAGGATAGCCTCAGACTACAGTTTGATATAGACAGGCTGGTGAGATGGGCTGATCAGTGATAAATGGAAGTCAATCTGAATATATTTGAGTTTATTCACTGGGCCAAAAAAAAACCCAAGGCAAGGGAATGCATGATGAACAGAAAGACCCTGGGAAGCACTGAGCATCAGAGAGACCTTTGTGTGTATGTTCCTTAATGTTTCAGAACAGATGGATAAAGAGGTTAAAGAGACATATGAGGTACTTGTCTTAATTAGCTGATACATAGATATAAGTTAAAGGGCAGGAGGTTTAGATCGGCTGTGAGAAAAACATTTTCACCTAGAGAGTTAGGGTTTGGAACTCACTGCCTGAAAGAGTGAGAGAGGCAGAAACCCTCAAAACATTTAGGAAGTATTTAGATGTGCACTTGTGATGTCAAGGCATACAATACTCTGGAACAAGTGCTGGAAAATGGGATTAGAATAGTTAGGTAGGTGTTACCGACCAATGCAGACATAATAGGCTGATCGGTTATTTTTTGTGCCGTTTTTTATGTCCAAATCACGACAGAATCTAGGGACACAAGTAGCACACTTAGCTCCTTGAGCCTGTTCACCAGTTAATTAGATCGTGGCAGATTCACAATATAATGTCACTTTCTCACTTTGGTACCAGAAACATCAAAGCAGTCACCTGAAAAGTCTATCAATCTCAGTTTGTAAGTATCCAACTGATTCAAAGCCTCAACTATTTAATTCTTGGGACAGCACTTCAAATATCCATTCCTTCTTGTCTCAAGAAGCATTGAGCAGGTTAGTTCTCCAGCTTCCCTTCAATGCATCTACACTATCTGTTTCGGCCATTCTCAATGGTAGGAGGTTCTTCATTCTCACACCACATTTCCATGAAAGTTCCTGTTGGATTTCTTGGTGACTTTCTTATATTGTTGGTTTAGTTACATTCTTCCTCACAATGAGAAACACTCTGTCTACATCGACTTTATCAAACCTTTTATTGTTTTTTGAGCTCTACTATGTCACCCTCAGTTTCTTTCTTCAAGAGATGAGATTCAGTCTGTTCCAGATATGCATTTGCAGGTATTTCTGAGATTACCTTTGCCAGTCATCACTGCTGTATGGTCCTATGTCTGTGCTGTAAGACTCAATAACTCTGTATGCATTCTTGTTCTGAGCTTCCTCAAGGAGGGAAATGTTTATTTTTCCTTACAAGCATGGCTGCATTATCAAAGAGATAGGCCAGGCAAAATGGGTTGAATGACTAAAGGTTTCTATGATTGTAGGATGCTTTATCAAAACTCCTAAAGATACGCACAGTTTTAACAACACAATTCCAGGATTTTAACCCAGTGACAGTGAAGCAACAACAATATAATTCCAATTCCGGGTAGTGCGTGTCTTTTTGGAGAACTTGAAAATTGTTTTTTTTTTTAGATTAGATTACTTACAGTGTGGAAACAGGCCCTTCGGCCCAACAAGTCCACACCGACCCGCCGAAGCGCAACCCACCCATACCCCTACATTTACCCCTTACCTAACACTACGGGCAATTTAGCATGGCCAATTCACTTGACCTGCACATTTTTGGACTGTGGGAGGAAACCGGAGCACCCGGAGGAAACCCACGCAGACACGGGGAGAACGTGCAAACTCCACACAGTCAGTCACCTGAGGCGGGAATTGAACCTGCGTCTCTGGCGCTGTGAGGCAGCAGTGCTAACCACTGTGCCACCGTGCCGCCTGTGCATCTCCTGTGCATCTCCTGTCTTCATCCTCTGAGTGATTTATATTGTAGGTTTGCAAGGTACCATCAGAAAAGGCTTGATAGGTTACTGCAGTGCATGTGGAAACTGGTGCATACTGCTGTGGTGGATTGTTGAAATTGGCAGGTGGGGTGTCAGTCTAGTGGGCTGCTTTGTCCTGGATGGTGTCAAACATTTTGTGTGTTGTTGGAGCTTCACTCGGTTAGGCAAGTGGAGAGTATTCCGTGACACTCCTTTTATCATGCCTTATAGATTTTGGACAGGCTTTGGGGATTCGGGAGCTGTTACGTGCTATAGTATTCCTCACCTCTGACCAGCTCTTGTAACCATTGTATTTATATGAGAAGTCAAGTTCAGTTTCTTGTCAATGCTAACCCCCAAGATGTTGATATTGGGGCCTTCTGTGATGGTAACACCAAAGTCCAAGCTTGTTGTACAATTGCCCAAAATGTGGTCAGGACCCACAGCCTTTGCCACATTTAAATAATTTTTAGTATTGGGTTGAGTGAATCAGATGAATTGAAAGTTGGTATCTGTGATGCTGGGGACCTTTGAAGGAGGCTGAGATGAATCATCCACTCGGTGCTTCTGGCTGAAGACTGTTGAAAAAGCTTCAGCCTTATTTTTTGGACTGATCCGCTGGGATGTTCTGTCATTGAGAATGGAGATATTTGTGCAGCCACTTCCTCCAGTCAGTTGATTAATTGTTCACCCCCATCCATGACTGGATGTGGCAGGATTTCAGAATTTAGAGCTGATCCATTGGTTGTAAGACTGTTAGCCCTGTTGATTGCATACTGTGTCCATCATTTTGCATAAAAGTAGTCCTGTGTTATAGTTTCACCAGATTGTTACTTTTTTTTCAGTACACCAAGTCAGCACAAAGACTGAGTGATAGTCACTTATACTATCATGGGCAGATGTATTTGTGACAGGTGGATTGATGAGCAGGAGGTCAAAAATATTTTTCCCTCTTCTTGGTTCTCTCAACATTTGTTGTAGGTCCAGTCTAGTAGCTATCTTTTAGGACTTGATCATATTGGCCAGTGACGGTGCTATTGAACCACTCCTGGCTTTGGATTTTATAACTCCCCTAGCCAAAGTATGTTCTACATGCTAGCCGCCTTCAGTGCTTCTTCCAACTGATGTTTAATGTGGAGAATTATGGATTCATCAACCTGGAGAGGATAGGAGAGGTGGGGCATGTGATATACAACTGCCCATATTTGATCTGATGCTGTGAGACTTGATGGAATTCAGAGTCAATGCTGAAGAATCCTAGGAGATCCCTTTCTGACATTAAGCTCTGGAAGGCCATCTCTGACAGGTCTATTCTGCCAGGTGGACAGGACGTACTGAAGAATAGTGATGTAGTTTCCAGGAGGTTGTCCATAAATGATGATTCCATGAGAATTACCATATCCAGCTGTTGTTTGACTAGTCCGCGAATCTCCTAATGTTCAGACAGGCCCTGATATATTGGTAGGGAGGACCTTGCAGTTTCAACTGGGGTAGGTTTTGCATTACCGTTTCCAGTCCCTAACTCAATACCACATGGTTCATTCAATTTTATTCCTTTAATTAGACTTTGTAGTGGTTTAATACTACTGACTAACTTGCTGGGCCACTTTAGAGAAAGTGAGGACTGCAAATGCTGGAGATCAGAGTCGAAGAGTGTGGTTCTGAAAAAGCACAGCTGGTCAGGCAGCATCCGAGGAACAGGAGAATCGACGTTTCGGGCATAAGCCCTTCATCAGGGATGAGAGAGTGGACCAAGGGGGTTGAGAGATAAATGGGAGATGGGGGGTTATGGCTGGGAGGAAGGTAGCTGGAAATGTGATAGGCAGATAAACGTGGGGTGAAGGTGATAGGTCAGAAAGGAGGTTGGAGAGGATAGGTGGAAAGGAAGATGGACAGGTAGGACAGTTCAAGGGGGCAGTGCCAAGTTGGAAGGTTGGATCTGGGATAAAGTGAGGGGAGGGGAAAATGGGGAAACTGGTGAAATCCACATTGATCCTATGTGATTGGTAGATCCCAAGGCGGAAGATGAAGCCTTCTTCCTCTTGGCATTTGGTGACTAGAGTTTGGTGGTGGAGGAGGCCCAGGTGTTGCATGTCCTTGGCGGAGTGGGAGGGGGAGTTAAAGTATTCAGCCACAGAGTGGTGGAGTTGTTCAGCATTTGTGTCCTAGGGATGTTCTCTGAAATGTTCCGCAAGTTGGCGTCCTGTCTCCCCAATGTAGAGGAGACAACATCGAACACGACAGACACAGCAGATGATTTGTGTGGAAGTACAGGTAAATCTCTGTTAGATGTGTAAGGATCCTTTCGGGCCTTGGACTGAGGTGGGGGTAGGGGGGTGGGGTGGGCACAGATCTTGCACTTCTTGTGGCAAGATAAGGTGCAGGAGTGGAGGGTGGGTTGGAGGGGGGTGTTAACCCAAGAAGGGAGATGCTGATTGAATGGTCTCTCCAGACTGCGGATAGGTGTGGGAAGGGAAATATATTCCTGGTGGTGGGGTCTGTTTGTAGGTGACGGAAATGGTGGAGGATGATGCGATGTATCCGGAGGTTGGTGAGGTGGAAGGTGAGGCCCAGAGGGGTTCTGTCCTTGTTGTGGTTGAAAGGATGGGGTTCAAGGATGGAGGTGCGGGAAGTGGAGGAGATGCCATAGAGGGCATCATCAACCACGTGGGAGGGGAAATTGCAGTCCTTGAAGAAGGAAGCCGTCTGAGATGTTTTATGGTGGAATTGGTCCTTCAGGGAGCAGATGCAGCGGAGGCAGAGGAATTGGGAATAAGGGATAGCATTTTTACAGGAGGCAAGATGGGAGGAAGTGCGTTCCAGGTAGCTGTGGGAGTCAGTGGGTTTTTAGGAGATGTCTATGTTGAGTTGGTTGCCAGAAATGGAGATGAAGAGGTCCAGGAAGGAGAGGGAAGTGTCCGAGATGGTGCAGGTGAACTTGACGTCGGGTGGAAGATGCTTGTGAAGTTGATGAACTGTTCAACTCCTCGTGGGAGCATGTGGTGGCGCCCACACAGTCATCAATGTAGTAGAGGTGAAGGTGGGAAATGGTGCCGGTGTAACTGCGGAAGATGGATTAGTCCACAAACCTGATGAAGAAGCAGGCATAGCTAGGGCCCATGCGGGTGCCATGGCTATCCCTTTATCTGGAAGAAGTAGGAGGATTCAAAGGAGAAATTGTTGAGGGTGAGGACCAGATCAACCAAACAAATGAGAGTGTCAGTGAAAGGGTTCTGGTTAGATTGGTGTGAGAGGAAGAAACGGAGGACTTGAAGGCCTTCGTCATGTCAGATGGATGTGTACAGGGACTGGCCTTCTTCTTCAAAGGCTGGAATTTCCCCTCTCTCACAAGGTCGATGATGCCCTCCTCTCTGACCTATCACCTTCACTCACACGTTCATCTACCGACTGTATTCCCAGATACCTTCCCTGTGGCCCACCCTCCCACCCCCATTTATTTCTCAGTCCCCTTGGTCCACCCCCTCATTCCTGATGAAGAGCTTATGCTCGAAACATTGACTTTCCTGCTCCTCCAATGCTGCCTGACTCTCCAGCACCACACTCTTTAACTTTGAGCCACTTTAGAGGGTAGTTAAGAGTTAACATATTGCTATGGGTCTCGAGTCACATGAGATCCAGACTAGACCTTGGCATTTTTAAGCATTTCTTCTCTAATCACCCCTGGATCTGCTGTGATCAACAAATTTCATGCAAAGCCTCTCGAAAAATCAATGTGTCACTTGGATAATTCCTTTTGTATTCTCTTGATACATCTGAGGCTGGACTGTCAGAAAGTTTTACGCTTGATGACTTTAACATAAAGCATCCAATTTTCAGTAATTAATTCCCACTTGGATTCTCTAACAAAGAAACAAAGTTACAGCTAAGATGGCTCTGACGAGCTGTTTTGGTTCAGTGGGCTCATTGATGCCTCAGTACGCAAGTGCACTCTTGAGTCTGACAGGGTGACATAAAAAGGGACAGCATGCATTTATACAACACTTCACATGATGTCAAGATGTTACAAAGCTCAGCTGATAAAGTACCTTTAAGGTGCCATCACTGTTAAGATGTAGAGACAAAGCACTGTCATATTGCACACAGTCAGATTCCTACAAACCTGCATTACAACCTCACCTCACACCCTACAGTGCTTCACAATAGTATTAATCAGACAAAAATTAACATCAAGTCAATTAGGAGGCGTTAAGACAAGTGACAAATAGTTAGGTTAAAGCTAGTTTTAAGCAGCATCAATACCATAAAGAGGCAATGGGTTGATCGAACGTTCAATCTTATTGTGAATCTTATTGTTTCAATTGTGAGGCACCTACAAGCAGTGGAGAAATGATCTTCTATTGTAGAAAGGATATAGTGGCATTGCAGTGACTTGGTCTTGCTGCTCAGTGCCTCTGCCTCTGGGTCACAGGTCTGGATTCAAGTCCTACCTGGCCCTGAATGTGTGTCCAAACAGGTTGATTAAAATATGTACAATTAACTGGCTCAAATTAGAGGGTTCCCAGAGACCCTTTCAAGACTGACTGGTGCCAGACATGTGCCTGATCAGGTTGATTTAGAAGTATCAGCAGAGGCATTGAAGAGGGTGCAAAGAAGATTGGCAAAGATAATCTCAGAAAAGTATGCAAATACATATCAGGAAGAAACTGGATCTCTTCTCTTGAAGAAAGAAGTCGAGGGGTGATGTAATAGGGCTCTTTAAAACAATGAAAGGTTTTATAGAGTCAATGTAGAGAGATTGTTTCTCATTGTGAGGAAGAGCATAACTAGAAACCTACAATATAAGACAGTCACCAAGAAATCCAACAGGGACTTTCACAGTAGCATGTGCTAGGAATGAGGAACTCACTTCCACTGAGAGTGGCTGAAACAAATAGTATAGATCCATCAATGGGAAGCTGAAGAAGCCAATGAGGGAGAAGGGAATAAATGTTTATGATGTTAGATTTAGCTGAGGAAAGGTGAGAAGACAATTGGGTCAGCATGGATTAGATGGAACAAATGCCAGTTTCCATAGTGGATAACCTAAGCAATCCTATATAAGGAAGAAAGAGAGGCAGCAGCTGAGGAAAATAAAAATCTTCAGTCCTTGACAGCAACATGTACAGACACCAATGGTGGGGTGATGAATATCAGGGATGCTCAATTGGCCAGAATTGGAGAAATTCTAACAGGGTTGAAGGGCTGCAGGTGATGACAGAGATAGTGAGAGAGGAGGAGACAATGATGGAGAAATTTGAAAATAATGACTGGAAGCAAGTATTGGTAAACAAATGTTCAATGACAACTGAGGCGAGTTAGGATTTTAGATCAACTGACATTTACAGGAAAAAAAAGTAAGAGGTTTCCAAAGAGTTTTGAAATAATCTAGTCAAAAATGAAGAATAGTATTGGCTAAGGAATGCAGCATGTCGATATGCTACTGGGCTGGAGTAGTATCATTAACTGGTGAAGATAGCTAGCTATCAAGCACTTGATCAGAATGTACAACAGTTATGAAAGTACTTACATCAGGTTCTTTCTCTCAGGAATAGGTCTATCACTTCTCTCCATGACTGGTGCTTAGTCTAACATAATCCATAACAGTGGGGGCTGTATTAACATGATAGGGGATCTGAGAAGTTGATCAACAATGCCTCTAGGCTATTTGGAGGTTAGAAAATGATTGCAGTTGCAGATGTGCTGAGGTGAGGTGGAAATAGGAAATATTAGGGGATTGGAAGTATTCAGTGGGATAACATGGATAGACTGAATGGTCTTTTCCCATACATGTCCTCAATAAATTCTTCACAATAAATCAGAAAACAAAATGCTACTTGCACTTGGAGCTGGATTCCTGAGAATGTAAACAAGTAAACAATTATAGAATTCACTCGTAATGTGTTGTTGAGGTTTTAAATGTAATCTGGTTTGGCTGTGATCCAATTCACATCACAAGAGTTAAACAGCATGTTCCTCCTACAATTGAATATTATCTCTCAAGCTGACAAACACTAATAGCATTTAACTTGCTGACTTAAGCTTGTAAAGGCTGCTTCCCACTCACAAGCTTCAGTTTATTTGCTCCTTTTAACATAAGAAGTGTTAATGCTTTTAAGCATAAAGCTTTTTTCCCCAAAACATGACGCACTTCAAACTGTGTGGAGTTTTATCAGTAATACTGGCCATGAGTGACAGATGCACTGTAAATGAGTTATCTGCCTATTGCTACAAGGGTGTCACTATTTTTATTGAAATAAATGGGTAAAAGTGTATTGTTAAACAGTGGAGATAGGATTGCTACATGACTGTTTGATGCTCACAACCCACAGAGGGACATTATCCATTATTCCAAATGGTGTGGGATGTTCACTTTGAGCTCCAGCCTTTGCAAAATGGCGCCTTCTCTCCAGATGCTGAATCTTGCTGGCACCCCCTCCGCATGCCCATTGGAGCTTGGGCATGAGGGCAGAAGTGCCCATTTCCCTGCATGCCTCCATTTCTGCTACTCAGAACACTCTAGGAGTGGAAAATCTTTCTCTGAATTTCTTCAGACTGGCTAACTGTGAGGACCTTACATTGATTCTGCACAGAACATAGAACAGTATAGTACAGTACAGGCCTTCTGGTCCTCAATGGTGTGCTGACCTTTTATCCGATTCTAAGATCAAACTAACCTACATATCTTACATTTTATTATCATCCATGTGCCTAACCAAGAGTTGCTTACATGTTCCTTTGTATCTGACTCTACTGCTACCGCTGGCAGTACATCCCACACACCCACCACTGTGTGTGTAAAGAACTGACCTCTGACATCTCCCATAAACCTTCCTCCAATCACCTTAAAATGATGCCCCCTCATGATAGCCATTTATGCCCTGGGAAAAAGTCTCTGACTATCATCTCAAAATATATGCCACTCATCATCTTGTACACCACAGTCAAGACAATTACAAAGCAAGATAGCAATCTTGAAGAAGAAAGCTAGCTGATAACCCAACCTCCTCCCCAGTCCTGTCAGAAGAATGTTCCCGATGTTGGTGAAGTCTAGAATTTGGGGTCACTGTCTAACTATAAGGGGTAAGCCAATCAGGACTGAGATGAGGAAGAATTTCTTCACTCAGAGAATTGTGAACCTGTGGAATTCTCTCCCACATATTCAAGAGGGAACTGGATGTGGCCCTTGCAGCTAAAGAGATCAAAAGGTCTGGAGAGAAAACAGGAACAAAGCAATACAGAAATTTCATGATCAGCTATGATCATATTAAATGGTGGTGCAGGCTAAAAGGGCTGAATGTCCTATTCCTACACATATTTTCTATAATCTATGAATCTAAACACTGAGTTAACTCTTGCTGTGATTGGAATTAAGTAGCAATTAAAGCTATTCACTTCTTTATGGGTGCTTGATTAGATCAGATTACTTATAGTGTGGAAACAGGCCCTTCGGCCCAACAAGTCCACACCGACCCTCTGAAAAGCAACCCATCCAGACCCATTCCCCTACATTTACCCCTTCACCTAACACTACAGGCAATTTAGCATGGCCAATTCACCTAACCTGCACATTTTTGGACTGTGGGAGGAAACCGGAGCACCCGGAGGAAACCCACGCAGACATGGGAAGAATGTACAAACTCCACACAGGCAGTTGTCCGAGGTGGGAATTGAACCCAGATCTCTGGCGCTGTAAGGCAGCAGTGCTAACCACTGTCCCACGCCCATGTGGTTGATAAACCACTTTATTTATTCCTGTCCATCTTGTTTATATGTTTGCTCTCTTAAAGCCGTATCTGAAAAAATGTTTGGAGTTCACTGGAATCCACACCGCAGCTCACCATGTTGTATGACCTATTTGGTTTAATAGTTAGTATTTACGGCCATTGGTTCAGAAAGTACTGAAAGTACTTATTAATCCATTATAGCAGTTTCAAGTTTTTGTCATCGGGGCTATACAAGTGGATACATTCAGGTCACATGTGAAATCATGTCACTGGTATTTGAATGTCATCAGTGACACTAACGCTTCTTGACTCTCCTCTTTAGGTTGCATGTTCAAGACTCTGGTCAGGAATTTGAGCACATAATTCACACTGACATTCCAGCCCAGTATTGAGGGAATGCTATGTTGAATAAGATGCTAAACTCTGAAAATATTGAAGCTGCATTAAATACTGCCCAATATGACAAGGTCGTCTGGACTTGGGTGGGAAACAGCGTTGTATCTTGAAAGAGCTGGACCTATGAGCTAGGTTTCCTTTGTAATCTGAATAGCAAAGTCAATCATACCAAAGTAATTTGTATCTAATTTAATAAACTAGATCTTGTTTAGGACAAGCACATCTTCTCATTAGACTAACTAACTAATAGTCTATCTCAAACAAAACTTTTTTGTGTAGATCCCAGCCTAAAAGGACAATGTTAGGAGCAAATCTACCATATGGTGACTAATAGTTCAGATAGTTTATACAATATAGTGGGAAGCAGTGTGTATTCCCTTAAGCTCAGAAGAATGTTTTAGACACAGCTGTAAGAAAGCTATTATTATAGACTATCCCTGGCTGGAAGATCTGAAATTTCAGAAATCAAAAGGACATCAACTCATGGAAAAACTTAACAAGGCAGAATCTACATTCAAGGGGAAAAGATTTAGTTTCAGAGATTGACCGAATAGAACACAAGATTTGACAACCTGAAGAAAATGATTCTTAAGATACTATATTGCTTTGAAACTAATCAATAAATCAGGTCCTAATGCACTCTTATATTCAATTGAAACCATATTAATGACATTATAGCTTGCCAAACAGAAAAGGAAGCACATATAACTTTTTATGAAGTGCCACAAGTTTTTGGCAGTTTATTTTTAGAGCAAATATATTCTTGAAAGAGCAAACACAGAAAGGTTCAATATCCAGGGAAATCCAGAGATCATTCATTCAGTGATCTCTACATATTTGTGCATAAATATGGCGATGAAGCTTTGAAGTCAAAATTCATAAAAGATAGAATTGTTGTTGGAATTTTTGTTGAGGCTTTGGCAGATTTATGGCAGTCCAAGGAAGACTAACTTTGGAGAAAGCCATTCAGACAGTAAGTGAAACAAATGTCTGGAAGCAACAATACTGAGAGGAGAGAATCATAATTATCACAGTGGATGAGTACATAGAACATAGAACATAGAAGAATACAGCGCAGTACAGGCCCTTCGGCCCTCTACCTCCGTAGAACCCATTCAGTCCTAAAAGTACAAAAGCCTTAGAGACACAGATAATAAATCAGTACAGAGAATATGCCAGGTAGCAAATCCTAAGATTTAGTATCAGCACTGTGGAGAAATGTTATTAAGAAGGCATGCTTCATCTGTAAAACAAGAGACCACCTTCACAAGAAGTGCCTATATAGGATCATAAGATATGGGAGCAGATGAAGGCCATTTGGCCCACTAAATTCATTCTGCCATTCAATAAGATCATGGATGATCTGATAATTGTCAACTCCACTTTCCTGCCTTTTCAGCATAACCTTTAAATCCAGTATCAATTGAAAATCTGCCTAGCTCATTTTTGAATACATTTGATAATGCAGACTTGACTTCCCTTTGCAGTAAAGAATTCCATCGACTCATTACCCTCCGAAAGAAATTCCTCTTCATCTGAAAGGAGTGACCTCTTATTCTGAGATTATGCCCTCTGCTTCTAGACTCATCCACAAGGAGCAACAACTTTTCTGCATCTACCCTGTCAATCCTTGAAAACATCTTCAAGGTTTTGATAAAAACTACTTACATTCTTCTAAATTTCAATGTGTAAGCACAACCTACTCAATATCACCTCATGAGGCAATCATTCTATATCTGGGATTAACCGAGTGATTCTCTGGACTCCCCCCAATTGAGGTTTTTTTTTTATCATTTGTTGCTGGCTATGACCAAACCTTTGATTTATCACTAATCTTTTTCCATATGGCATATTTTTTTCTTTCAATTCAATACCGTGTTGAACTTCTCTGGTTAACCATTTCTGCAGTTGGATCACTAGACCTGAAACATTAACACTGATTTCTCTACACAAATGCTGTCAGACTAGCTGAGATTTTTCCAGTAATTCTTGATTTTGTTTTTGATTCCCTGTGAAAGGAAACCAGAGGGAACAACAGAACACAGGGAGAATGTGAAAACTCCACACAGTCAGTCACCCAAGAATGGGATCGAACCTGAGTCCCTGACGCTGTGAGGCAGCAGTGCTAACCACTGAGCCACTGTGCCTCACAGGGTCTCCTTCCTGTTTTTATTTCTTACCCAAATGGATTTTCATCACCCAATGAGATGCCCCACAAAATGAAACCCATTCCTTTCACACCAATCTTTTATCTATATACTTAACTCTTTTAGTTTGTTTAGCCTATGTCTGTTGCCGAAGCCTCAGGTAATGATACTGAAATTATCATCTTGGGAGCTCTGCATTTTAGTCTAGCTCCTAACTGTTTAAATCTTTCAGCAGAACCTCCTTTCCACTCTTATCAATCATATCTGAAGGTGCTCATCCTGCAAACACTTACTACAGGTATGATCACGGTAGATCACCTTGATGTCCAACAGCTCCTACATGCTGCAGCTGCAACGCATCTGACTTGCCTTCTCTGTTGTATTTAATTAAATTATTAATTAAAATCTGTCATATAACCCCATTCTTTACACTTTCTTGTATAATTTCCCTTGTTAAATGCACTAGTATCAACCCTATACCTAAGAAGCTGTTTTTAAAAAGAGAAAAGAGAGAGAAAAAAAATGAGTGGAGAGCTGAACACAAATGTAGAGTTTATTTTCACTTTAAAGACTACAATACTCATCAGCTGCTTTGTTGAGGCAAAAGTCAACCAAATAGCACTCTGTTTCCCCTGTTGAACTCCCTGAGATACTTAAGCTCTGCAATCTACTGGAAATCACACCTGAGTGCTTCATCATACTGGGTTGAATACTTATCTACATTCTGAACAGAAACTGCCATCTACTCAGTAAATGAGGTTACAAATTCAGCCCGTCCTTAATTACTCCCAATGCACCCCTTGAAAATAATCCTGCTCAACAGCTGCCAACTACAGAATTTAAAAACTGTTCATTACTCTTTAAGTAAATTATAAATTACAATCTAAATTAGCTTTTCACAAATTGCCCCAATAAATGCAACGCATGCTCACTTCAACACTGATCTGGATTTGGACACTAACAAAACAGTGGGAAGTGAAATAAGTATACACAAAAAGCTATTCCAGCTACAGGAGAAGACAAGCCACAGGAAACAGCAAATTCAAGCGAAGGCTTTTGGTAGAAAGGTATTTATGTCAATGGATATCCCAATAATTTGAAGGTAAATACAGAGACAAGTGACACTGTATTATCAGATATCATACTATGGGCAAAGAAATTGTTTAGAACCATTAACAGTGAAATTACATGGTCAATGTGTGCCATGACGTGGAGGTGCTTTTGTTGCACTGGAGTGGACAAAGTCAGAAGTCACATGACATCAGGTTACAGTCCAACAGGTTTATTTGACATTACAAGCTTTCAGAGCGCTGCTCCTTCATCAGGTGAAGTGACTTCTCACTCTTCACTATGGAACCTCAACCTTTTTCAAATGGATACTGGAGTTCAACTTGTTACAATGGACAGAGAACTGACAGGGAAGCAGCTAGTCAGGCCACAACTGTTGAAGAAACAGCTAGTGTTGGAACCATAGGTCAAGAACATTGTTGAGCAACTAGCTGTTGGGCAGCCAGTGAAAAAAGAACTGGTAAATAATGTCATTTGGCTTCCTGTAAGCAAAAATGGACACAGAATCTATTGAACTTATCTATTTCATGTAAGAGAATTGTTACACGTTATCAGATTAAAATCTGCACTACACAAGATTGGAAGAAATGCTTTGTCATTTCTATTAAAGAGAGTCCTGACAGCAGGCATCAGAAAAGTTTGCAAGGAGATACAAATAAAAGGAAAGATAATGAGCTGTATAACCCACAGTATAACCCATAATGATGAATCTTCCACTGAAGTTATTCAAATTGCAACATGGCCTCATGAACAAATTCTCATGACAGACTCAAACCTGATGTCAGATGTTAAGAAGGAACCAGTTTAAATGGAATATTTCATTTCCTGATCATCAGAGGAAGAATCATCATATCTGTGAAAGATATCATGTAAGTAAGCAGCAATCCTTGATTAACGTGACTGAGGATGTTAAATGTTGATTTCACCAATATTACAAACACTGAGGTTAATTCAAGGCATGCAATCTGATCACCAAGAAGATCAGAACCTACTCATTTCAGCTTAAATTTACTGGGGGAGACTGGGGTGAGGCATTTGATCACACACAGTGAAGATAAGTTACATGTGACTTCATGGAAAGCACAGACTCTGGTAACCAGAGTTCACAGATTCAGGACAGAGTCAAAATAGAATTGCTTGGTCCTGAAATCCAGGGTACTTCTTCAAGGAAATGCCTGTTTCATGAGGGTAACTGTCTTCAATCAAGAAAATTTAGGAGATTAAAGGACCTTGAGATGATACAATGGAGTAGTTGCTTGTTTCAGCAAGAAAGATTACCTCTTTCAAAAGATAAAAGATCCTTTGTTTTAAAGAGACCTTGTGGACCTCAGACAGTCAAGAACAGGATTAAGGTTGACAGTCTGAAAGCCAAAGACTTTCCAATCTTTCGAGTACAAAGTCAATACTTTCTGATGAAGTACTGAATTGACTAGACTGACTAAATTCATAACGAAAGAGAGTGGGGGGAGGGTAATGGAAAAATGATAAAAATAATTCTATACAGGAACGTGTAATTGGTAATAGCATTAGAAAGGTTTGGGGAGAAGCTAAAGAATGTGTTAAGCTCTGAAATGATTAACGTCAAGGAGTGCATGAAGCATCGCTCAATACGATGATTTTGTATGGATTTGGTCAGAATCGCAGCACTGGATCTTGAAGGAGTTGGACCCAGTATTTAGGTTTCCTTCATAATGTTACCAGGAGAAAGTGAGGACTGCAGATGTTGGAGAGTCAGAATCGAAAAGTGTGACATTGGAAAAGCAGAGCAGGTCAGGCAGCATCTGAAGAACAGGAGATTGACGTTTCGGGCATTTAGTTTATTTATTATCACATAAAGCATATTTGTTGACTAACTTAACATTAGATAAATTTGCCTAACTGTAAAATATATGGATATAATAAATTTAATATCATGGGACTCTGCTTAACCTGACTTGACAAAGAAATAAATCATGGGATTTCACAGAATTACACTGAGAACTTCCAAACCTCACATTCTCCCAAATCATTGAACCCTTATCAGAAGGCTCTGGGATTATCAATGAAGAATGGCTTGAGAATTTTACTAATGGGTGAAATGAGAAACAAAGTAAATCAGTTTGTCGTTTACACCAGTTCTTTTATGATTTATTGTGTTTAATGTGGAAGCAATTACATTTGACTAGCTCTAATCTTTGTGTACAGTTAACTCTATTTGAGACTGTATGATCCTTTAGAATTTATAATACTCAAGGCTACGTAATAACAAAATGTATAAGAATATCTCATTACCCCACCTTTTATGCAATGTTTATTTACTTTTTATAGACTCTATTTCACTTCAGTATTACCTACATTTAAACTTCTGTTTTTTTTAGTGTTAAGGTTACAAACAACTTTTCCACTATTAAAAAAAGTTTTAAATACGTAGGAACTCATTTCAGACACCGCACAGCAGCTGGCCTCTTGATAAACAAGCATTCCCTGATAAAGGCTTTTGATTGAATGAGGGTATCTTACCACTTAAACAATGAGCTCAGAGTACCAATCAGGAGGACATGGTCGCATATGACCCAATCCTGAATCAAATAAGTAAAGATAATATCATGATATATTTCACTATTTCATTAGCAAGCCATTATAAATCAATGAAATAACATGAGTGGAGATGACCTCACCAGTGAGTGGTGTCTTAAAAGGTAAACCAAAAGGTATTCTGGTGGTCTAGTGGTAGTGATCCTACCTCTGAATGAGGACATCTGGGTTCAAGTCCCATTTACTGAAAAAATGTTTAATACCATCTCTGAGCTGGTCATTTCGGGAAATATTTAGAGGCCCTCTTGTGGCATCATGGTCGCATTCCTCCCTCTGGAACTGGAGGCCTGGGTTCGTGTTCCACCTGCTCCAGAGGTCAGTAATAACATCTCTGAACAGGTTGGTTAGAAAATATCTATATATGTGAAAATTTTGGGTCTCCTGTGGTGTGTTGGTATTGTCCTGATCTCTGAACCAGGAGGTCTGGGTTCAAGTCTACATGCTCCAAGGACATATAATAACATCACTGAACAGGTTGATTAGAAAAATATCTAAAAGACCAATCAGTATATAGAGTTGATGGTCAGTCTTGGATCGGGTGGGTTGTGTATGCCCAATTTCTGATTGGTTTATTTCAAAGTAATGGCCATCTACTGACATCACTCTCCATTAACTACTAATTGACAAAATTATGATTGGAAGTTCAGATTCTCCTTTTGGATAATTGAATGATTATCCATGCTAAACTCTCACACACCCTTCCAGCTTCTTATTTTCAGTTCATACATCTTCACACTACACACAAGATACTGGCCAACAACATAAAAGGTATTCACTTGTCAAAGATAGTATAATAGAAACTTAAGAGGATTGGTTAGCTCAATTGGTTGGCTAGCTGGTTTGTGATGCAGAGTAACTGCAAAGGCACAAGTTCCATTCCTACACTGGCTAAGGTTATTATGAAACATGAACAAATGACGACTATACAAATCCCACAGCTCAGAGATGTTGAATTATATTCAGAACAGCTACAAACACGTCTAATTATGAAACTCTGTTAAGCATTGAGTTGCAGTTCAATAGAAAAGGAGTTCAAACTGACAGTCCATACGAGCCATTGAATGCTCTCGTAATCGTCCCTTCTGCACTCACAGCAGGAAGCAAATTCAGAAAGATCTCATTTTCTTGATCTTTGCAGCAAACATTGAGCCTGAATGTGTGTAACGTTTGCAGGAGGTGACCAAGGGAAGCCTTTCTGGATTTGCTTTTAACATCAGAACTGGAGCAAATATCCTCCAGCAACATTTCTATAATCTGTGAACTGTAAACAATTTTGAATGATTAAAATATGATTGCTTCTCATTTACATTCACCTCATTCAACTTAGAAACTAATGTCGTGTCTAATTTAATCACTGCACAGCAATGTGTAATAATCATAGACAACATCGTACCTGGCTACTGCCTACTTCTGTCACTAACTTCTTTGTTTCAGCATTACCCTTTGCCCTCACATCCAGCACACATTCGATCAGAACAAATCAACGTCTACAAACTCATTAATAGCTCAACATTCTCACCAGAGCATAGAAAGGGCAATGGCACACAAAGGGTTGGGGGATGGGGGACAGTATTTAACACCCTCCTGGGAGCAGTCTGGGAAGTGAGCAGATTGAATAAGGGTAAGAGAGTGTGGGATGGAGGATCCCAATCTGACCCCCTTTAGATCCAGGATGGAAACTGTCCAAGTTGACTTTCCTGCTCCGTAGGCCAACTGGGATCCTTAAAAACTCCGTTTTATCAATGTGGAGTGATGGGGTGGAAATTGTAGACCATATGGTGGAGCCATGCAGTAAAAGCTGGTGACCTCATTCTAGACTCTGGATGGAGGATGGGAAGGCAGTTCCGAACACACTTGGGTTCACATTGACCAAGGGAAGGCCTGCTGTTGGCCATAGGCAAACAGTGCTGCCCTCAAATGCCAGGAGAGGCAGAAGGTCCTGAATGGTTAGTTCAGTGCCTCAGTTGGGTTATGGGTGCTCAGGCCATTTCAACTTTGCTGCTATTGACTAGGGCTCAAGTGGCGCAGTTGTAGTGCCACTACCTCTGGGCTGGGTGGTCCAGGTTCAAGTCCCACCTCTGCCAAAGCAAGTCTGAATGAGTTGATTAAAGCAATATCCTTGATACTGACCAAATGGCCTGACAGCAGGAAGACAATGGACATAACATCTCATTGTCCTTCCTCACCAGTTAGAGGTGCCAATGCCTTCTCTTTAGTCATATCTCTGTTTCTCTCACCATAGATGCTCACAAGATGTGGTTTCAAAGCTTGTTGTGAAAGTGCTTTGGATCTCTTGCTACATGACTGAGCACAATATAAATGATGGAGAAAGTGAGGACTGCAGAAGCTGGAGATCAGAGTTGAGAGTTGGGGTGCTGGAAAAGCACAGCAGGTCAGGCAGCATCTGAGGAGCAGGAGAATTAACATTTTGGGCAAAAGCCTTTTGCCCAAAACATCAATTCTCCTGCTACTTGGATGCTGCCTGACTTGCTGTGCTTTTCCACACCACACTTGACAATATAAACTTTGTTGGATCTAAGTCTCAACCACATGATTCTGTAGCACTCCCTCACAATGAAGGAGCAAACTCCCAACAAACAACATTCCAATTACAGGGTCTGTGAAAACAAGAGTCATAGAGTCACAGAGATGTACAGAAAGTAAACAGATCCTTTGATCCAACTCGTCCCTGCCGACCATATATCCTAATCTAGTCCCATTTGCCAGCACGTGGCCCATATCCCTCTAAACCCTTCCTACTCATATACCCATCCAGTTGCCTTTAATTGTATCAGCCTCCACAACTTTGTCTGGCAGCTCATTCCATACACGCACCAACCTGTATGTGAAAATGTCCCTTAGATCCCTTTTATATCTTTCCCCTCTCACTTTAAACCCATGCCATCTCATTCTGGACTCTCCCATCCCAGGGAAAACACCTTGCCTTTTTACACTATCCATGCCCCTCATGATTTTATAAATCTCTGTAAGGTCACCCCTCAGCCTGTAATGCTCCAGGGAAAACAGCCCCAGCCTGTTCAGCCTCTCCCTATAGCTCAAATCCTCCAACCCTGACAACATTCTCGTAAATCTCTTCTGAACCCTTTCAAGTTTCACAACATCCTTCTGATAGGAAGAGAACCAGAGTTGCACGCAATATTCCAAAAGTGGCCTAACCAATGTCCTGAACAGCTGCAACATGACCTCGCCAACTCCTATATTCAATGCTCTGACCAATAAAGGAAAGCATACCAAACACATTCTTCACTATCCTTTCTAACTGCAACTCTACTTTTAAGGAGCTATGAGCCTCTTTGTTCAGCAACACTTGCATTAAGTGTATAAATCCTGCCCTGATTTGCCTTACCAAAATGCAGCACTTCACATTTATCTAAATTAAACTCCATCTGCCACCCCTCAGCCCATTGGCTCATCTATATATAGATTCTCTGCAATGTGGAAACAGGCCCTTCAGCCCAACAACTTCACACTGACCCTCCGAAAAGTAACCCACCCAGACCCATTCCCCTACCTTATTACTTTACATTTACCCCTAACTAACCTGCATATCCCTGAACACTATGGGAAATTTAGCATGGCCAATTCACCTAACCTGCACATCTTTGAATTGTGGGAGGAAACCCACACAGACACGGGGAGAACGTGCAAACTCCACACAGACAGTCACCCGAGGCTTGAGTCGAACGCAGGTCCCTGGGACTGTGAGGCAGCAGTGCTAACCACTGAGCCAACATGGTGCCCCACAGAGCTAATCAAGATCCCGTTGTACTCTGCGGTAACCTTCTTCACTATCTACTACACCTCCAATTTTTGTGTCATCTGCGAGCTCACTAAACATACCTCCCACGTTCATATCAAATCATTTATATAAATGACGAAAAGCAGTGGAACCAGCACTGATCCTTGTTGCACACCACTGCTCACAAGCCTCCAATCTGAAAAGCAACCATCTACCACCACCCTCTGTCTTCTATCTTCGAGCCAGTTCTGTGTCCAAATAGCTAGTTTTCCCTGAATTCCATGAGATCTAACCTTGCTAAACAGTCTCCGATAAGGAACCTTTTCGAACGTCTTACTGAAGTCCAAATAGATTACGTCTACCACTCTGCCCTCATCAATCCTCTTCATTAATTTTTCAAAAAGCTCAGCCAAGTTCATGAGACATGATTTCCCATGCATAAAGTCCTTGCCTTTCCTGTCCCTCTGGATTCCTTCCAACAACTTGCCTACCACCAATGCCAGGCTCACTGGTCTATAGGTCCTGGCTTTTCCTTACCATCTTTCTTAAATAGTGGTATCACGTTAGCCAATCTCCAGTCTTCCAGCACCTCACCTGCAACTATCGATGATATAAATATCTCAGCAAGGGGTCCAGCAATCACTTTCCTAGCTTCCCACAGAGATCATGGGTACATTTGATCAGGTCCTGGGGATTTATCCACCTTTATGCATTTCAGGATATTCAGCACCTCCTCCTCTGTAATATGGACATTTTTCAAGATGTCACCATCTATTTCCCCACATTCTATGTCTTCTATGTCTTTCTCCACAGCAAACCCTAATGCAAAATATTCGTTTAGTATCTCACCCATCTCCTGCGGCTCCACACATGGTCTGTCTTGCTGATCTTCCAGGGGTGTTATTCTCTCCCTAGTTACCTTTTTGTCCTTAATGTATTTATAAAATCCCTTCACTTTCCATCCAGTGAATTCCTTCTGAAATGTTGTCACTGTTATTTTGTAGGCGAGTGTAACAGCTAATTTTGAGCACAGCAGGGTTCCACAAACAGCGATGAGGTGAATGACCACATAATGATTGTAATTCGTCAACTGGGAAGCACTCTGGGACATAACGAGAGCTTATGAACTATAATACAAAACACAGATTCTCTTTGTCTGTTTGAAGATGCAGGCGGGAACCTAGTTGAAGCAATTGAGCAAAGCAGTGGGTTGGTTTCTTATTCAGAGGTTGGAGCCTAGCATCAGGATCATGTCCAGATTCTGACCCCACTCACCCCGGCCAGGGAGACCCTGGTTTTGATTGAAAGGTGAATTAGCACATTCACTATCGAATTACAGGCACTGTGCAGCATCTGGAAGCTTGGCATGCAGGTATGGTGCCAAGAGGAGAGACCCCAAAATGGCGGAGCTACAGCCTGTTGACATAGGAAAAGCCTGTGGAAATGATGTGCCTTTTAAACACTTTTTCAAAATCAGGACAAAGCAGCCCGTTTGATTGGCATCACATCTATAAACATTCTATCCCTCCACCACCAGTGCTCAGTGGCAAGAGTGTGTACTGTCTATAAGATGCGCTGCAGAAATTCATCAAAGATCCTTAGACAGCACCTTCCAAACCCACAACCACTTCCATCCAAAAGGACAAAGGGCAGCAGGTACTTGGGAACACCACCACCTGCAAGTTCTCCTCCAAGCCACCACCACCCTGACTTGGAAATATACCACCATTCCTTCACAGTCGTTGGATCAACATCAACCCATAGCAAGTGGACTGCAGCAGTTCAAGAAGGCAGCTCATCACCACTTCTCAAAGGCAAATAAGGATGGGCTATCAACGCTGGCCAGCCAATGACACCCAAGACCCACAGTTGAATAAAAAAAAAAGGTAGAGAGACTGTTGAAGAAAACTCTCAAGACTCGGACCTTGCGAACCATTCAGCAAAAAGAGGAAACACTATCTTGGCACCCTAGGAAGATAAGGCCTACCTTTTACATTACCTCATAGTAAGAAATGCACAGCCAGCAAAGTTCTGGCTGGGGTCACAAAATGGTTTCTCAGCCAGATTAGGAAAATGGCTTCCAGGCAAATAATGCTAACTTTTCCCCAACAATCCCCTCCTTTTTCTTTTCATAATCAGAAAAGCAGGTCCGGGGCTTCAACAAAAGGGGGAATGTATCCCAAAGCAGGGGGGTTATCCAGAGTGGGTGGCTCTGAGTCAGACGTGTAACCCTCGGACTCCGAGCCGATAGCCTTCTCAAATCCAGGGCTTGACGCCTAGGGCTGAGAGGCTTAGTGGTGACACGAGGGCTCATCGGGAAGGTAACCTTAACTAATTGGGCTATAGGCGGGGTAGAGGGTAGCAGCAATGAGCTGCAGTGTGCACAGCACTGTTTGAGGAAAATAAACAGGAGCATGATGACCACTAGGGCAATAACCAGCACTATGAGATCCTAAACAATGGCACTCCCCCTAGACCCGAACCACCCGCTCATCCAGGTCCAAAGATCCTAATGGGAGTTGGCAGTATGAAGCCTAGTGGCCACCGCTCAGATGTGGGCAGCAGGATTGGTGACATTTTCACTGGCATCAGGGATATAGGTGCAACAGGCAGAGCCAAAGAGGGCACATGTGCCCCCCTTCTCGGCCAATAGGTAATCCAGCGCCATCGCTTCTGGAGGGCAACCGTGCAAAGGGCAACTATCTCAGCATTAATCTCCTTTAGGGCTAAGGCTGTGTCATTGGCCACCTTCTCTAGGAGGGATGCCAGGTGCCTGGCTTTGATGGTCAGCCGGGCTGTCCCATAGAAAGGGGTGGACACAGCTAGGAACTGCTCAAATGCAGATCAAGCTCTTTTGGAGCAAGTCCTGAGCTGCTCGAATGGGGATAAGTGGAAATGGTAAATGAAGGGGACAACATACCCCACATAGCAGCTGCCAATCCAGGAGACTAGCAGCCAAAGTTAGGCCTTATGGCCACAAATGAAATAGGTGCCATTATAGGTACCTAGACAGACTGTCTGGGTGCCAGTCCGAAAGGTCCTAAAAATGGTGTTACCCAAAGTCTTACTGGGGGTCTTAAGGTTGAGTATACTGTCTCTTATAGTGGACTGGATAGCCTTTGAGGTAAGGAGCAGGGAATAGTTGCAAGTGCTGTATCTAGCAACCCACCCACTGGGAGAGTCGCTCTTAAAACAAATATTTCCTGGGGGTGTACCCAGCCCCGTGGTATTCGTAAGGACCAGGGCAGGGAGTGTACGAGAGAGGTTGGACCGGGGCTAGACCCAGCCTTTGTACTTGTCCAAGGTATAACCCACTGATTTCCAGTGAGGACGACTATTATCTGTCTGGGCAAGGCCCAATCTCTCAAACCCACTGGGAAGTCACATTGTGGCCACCTCAGGGGACCGATTCCATTCCAACCACCATTCAGTGGTGTTAGATTTGTTGAATGGAATGGGTCGGAGGGGGATTCCCCCTTGAGAATGAATGGGAATGTGAGCACATACCCAGCAGCTGGAACGATTAATCTCTTTCACATAGGTATAAGTCATGTGCAGGAAGGTGTTAGTATGTAACTCGCAAATGATAAAAGGCTGTGTTCTGTTCCCTTGATCCCATTCAAACCCCACCAGGGGGTACAGAGCTAGGAGGGACACAGAGAAGAGGCAGACAGTCACTCCGCAGATGGCACAGCCGGCGGGCATGCTGCTGCTTCTGATGTCTGTTGTTCAGGGGTTTTTTGGTCAGGTTGTTCGGGCGAAGGCGCTCTTTTGCAATGGGTGGCGTGTGTCCACTCAGTTACTCCTTCGACCTTGACAGCCGTTCAGGTCACTAGGAGGACGAGGTATGGGCCTTTCCAACTAGGAGAAAGAGAATTCTTTTCAAAGGGTTTTATCATCACATATTCCCCTGGGTGGAATGGATGCATGGGGCCATTACCTCGTGCGGGAAGGGCCTCCTTGACCAACTCATAGTTGCGGGTGATGACCTGGCACAATGATTTGGCATGGCCCAGAAGGGACTCATGAGTGAGAAGCAGTGCCACATCTGCGGGAAGTTTGGGGGGTCGGAGCCTCATGAGCATCGGGCGGCCCATGAGTGCCTCAAAGGGAGTTAGTCCCGTAGTTCGATTTAATTGGTTCCAGAGAGTGTAAAGGGCTAGTGGCAATGCCTCTGGCCAGGGCAGACCCATGTCCTGGGTGACCTTGGTTAAAGTAGTTTTAAGGGTACCATTCATCCGTTCCACCATCCCCGAGGACTGGGGCTGATACAGCATCTGGTGTTTCCATGTAATACCCAAAATTTTACTAACCCCTTTTGTGACCTCAGCAGTAAAATACATCCCTCTGTCACTGTTAATGCCATTCGGGAAACCAAACTGAGTAACCACATCCTTCATGAGACACTTAACCACTGTTCTAGCATCATCCTTAGGTGTAGGGAAAGCTTCCACCCATTTGGAAAACATGTCCACTATGACCAGCAGGTATTTAAAACCCTGTTTTGGCGGCATATGGACAAAAATCAATCTGCAAATGATGAAAGGGTCCATCGGGGATAGGCAAGTGATCATACTTGGCCAGTGGTTTAGCATTATTATTCTGTAGGCAGATCAGGTAGCGGGAAACTAGTGTTTGTGCGAAGTCGGGAGCATACCAGCTTTGTCTTACTGCATGGATCATTCCCCGTCTTCTTGTGTGACCAACGCCATGGGCAGCCAGTGCCAAAATATGCAGGTGTGATCGGGGGGCAGACCATTCTCCTATCTACGTGTTGTAGGAGAACACAAGAAGCTAGCCCTAAGCTGCCTGATTCCTTAGCCCCTATACGTGCCCAACTATCTGTCTCGGCCTGAGGGGCATGCTGTTGAGCGGCCACTATCCCATCCGCTGCTAGGTCTAAAGCGTCTTTTGACTTCCCCGTCTTGAGAGCTTGCGAAACATATACAGTGGGGGTTTAAGCTGCTCGTTTGGCAGCTTGGTCAGCCTGTGCATTCCCTCGGGATATTGGATCGTCTGTAGCAGTGTGGGCTGCACACTTAATCACAGCTACAGCAGAGGGAAGCATTATAGCCTGCAGAAGGTTGTTGATGAGCAGGGCATGTTGGAGGGGTAGCCCAGAGGAAATAATAAATCCTCTATGTTACCATAGGGCTCCAAAATCATGGACTACTCCAAAAGCATATCTGGAGTCGGTGCAAATATTAACAGACTTTCTGTCAGCTAGAATACAGGCTCTGGTGAGGGCAAACAATTTGGCTGCTTGCGCAGAAGTCCCTTCCGGCAATACAGCCGATTCAAGGGTATCGAAAGAGGTGCAGGTCGCATATCCGGCCAACAATTGATGGTCCGAGGGCCGTAAAGAGAAACCATCAGTAAAGAGAATCATGTCTGGATAATCTAACGGGGTCTCAGAGAGATCAGGGCGGGGGGTGATAACCTCTTGGGCCACATTCAAGCAGTCACGGTCCGCCTCAAGTGAGTCATAGGAGGTTGGGAGAAGGGAGGCCGGGTTCAGTGCCGGTGCATGTTGCAATGTAAGGTTGGCACAGGATAGTAAGATGACCTCGTAGCCAGTTCTCTGTGATGCTGCAAAATGTTGGGATGCTGCTGAATTTAGCAGCAGGGAGACTGAATGAGGCACAAGAACAGTGCACGGATAATCCATCACAATAGGGGTGGACTTTTCCACCATTACAGCGGCAGCCGCCGCAGCACGCAAACAGGCCGGCATTCCCCTTACAACAGATGGGAACTGTACAGAATAAAAGGCTACAGGTCACCGGAGGTCCCCATGCATGTGTCAAAATGCCAGACGCATACCCCACTTCTTCGTGTGCATAAAGCTGAAATGGCAGCATATAGTTAGGTATGCCCAGAGCAAGAGCCGAGGCCAGGCATTGTTTAAGTGTGTCAAAGGCCCGTGACATTTCAGGCGTCGATGTCAGCCGAGTCAGCTGCTTTGGTGAGGAAGCCTCATGGAGAGGCACATCAACAAGACGATAGTCTGGGATCCAGTGTCTGCTATAGTTCACCATGCCCAGGAAAGACAGCAGTTCAGTACACGAAGCAGGAGGAGAGAGATTGACAATGGCTGCAACCTGATCCGGAGATAAACCTCTGAGACCGTGTGTAAGCTCATAACCCAGGTACTGCACTTCCTTCTGGCAAAGTTGCATTTTCTCCAGTGAGACTCTATGTCCATCCTGAGCCAGACAGTGGAGCAGTGCTACAGTGTCCATCATGCAAGCCGCAGGCGAGGCCGAAGCCACAAGCAAATCATTGGCGTATTGGATCAAGGTACTATGACCTGGCAGGCAGAGGTCCTTCAGGGTCTGGTGCACTGCAGAGGCATACACAGTGGGGGCTCTCTGTGTATCCTTGGGGAAGCCGTGTCCATGTATATTGGTGACCGCCTTAAGTAAAGGCAAAAAGGTACTGACTTTTAGGGGACAATTTAATGGAGAAGAAAGTCTATAACTGAAAACCAGGTAGCGGTAGCAGGAAGACTTGTAAGGATTGCATTAGCATCCGGAACCACTGGAGAGCAGGGAACAAGGCTGGCATTAATCGCCCTCAGGTCCTGCACAAACCTCCATCGGCCTGGTCTACCTGGTTTGGGGATGGGAAGTACAGGTGTGTTGCAGGGACCAAGTTGCCTTGCTGCAGGAGAGAGTCAATAACAGGTTTAATCCCCTCGGCTGCAGCCGGTGACAGATTGTACTGTCTTATAGACAGCAAGGTTGCCCCTGGTTTGACAGTGACCGTGTGAGGTGGAGCATGATTGGACTGTCGCGCCCACAATGACAGAGGGAGAGCCTCAAGCAGCATAGGGCTGTCATCGGTCAGGGTGGGTGGTGGTTTTTTTCCAGGACAAAAACTGTAGGGACCGAGAAGGGACGGCAACGAATGCGCAATTCCTCCGGTCCTAACTCAGCAACCTGCAGGGAGTCAGGGTCGGACGGGTCTAGGGGCCGAAATTGCCTCAGCAACTCCCGGAGCTGGAGCACCATGGGCCCCAAGTCCTGTGGGCATGATGGGGCTTTAACCGCAACCGGGGCGTAGGTGAAGGATGACAGCCCTATGCTGCTTGAGGCTCTCCCGCTGTCATTGTGGGCGCGAAATGACTCGTCTGAAGGATCCAGTGAAGGAAGGAAATCGTGGGGCATGGCGGAGCATGCAGTAAAGATGGGAGATGGGAGAGAAAGGAGGCGTGCACAGAGTTGTTGGGGGGCGCCCAAGCATAAAGTGAGGGAGTGGGGGTGGGCAGGGATGACAGATTAGCCAAAGCAGCATGCAACAGGGGCAAATTGGAGCCAGGAAACTCCAGCGTAAGCCCCTGAGGGGAACAGGCATTAGATTTGAATAGTGTTTGGTGCCCCAAAAGGCTGACTGGGCAGGAAGGGGAAATTATAGCCCGGTCAGGCACCGTGCGTGGACCAACACCAATAAGGATAGGATCTGAGAGAGATTCCTCGAGGGGTACTCCGGAGACACCCGCGGAGCGAACAGTATCAGAGCTGACAGGAAGAGCTGCTGAGGGAGGCGCAGAGGAATGGGAGGTCCCAGAGTCCACCAGAGCCAAAACTATACCCCCCCCCCCATCTCAACGTCCATCATGGGATTCTGGGACGGGGAGTGGAAGCGGCCTGCAAAACCTCCCGCATGCGGCAGCCCTAGGCTTGTGGGGCAGGGGTGAAGGGGGCGTCAAAAGAGTAGCTGGCCGGCAAAGGCTGCCGCTGCACCAGGAAAACGGGTTGCCGCTGAGGGGGTGAAGCGCGGCAGGCCCGTGCCCAGTGACCAAACTTCCCACACGACCTGCACTGATCCTGGCTAATATCCCACTGTGGCTGTCTCCCATCCATGCTGGCCCCTTGCCGGCCCCCTGCCTCGGGCCACTGGCCTGATTCACGAACCCAAGCGGGGAAATGACATCTCTGTCACCTTTTGGTTGTCGAAAAGGCCCCGCTGATCCATGTTAGTGACAGAGGTAAGGAGTTTTAGATTGCCAATCAAGATTAAGGGACTTAAAAGTATGGGCATGTCAGGGCAGCATGCAATGAATAAGGGTCTGAGGGGCCAATCTGTCATTAGTTGGTGAGGGGGATGCCCACAGAGGACTGACTCCCAAACCTCCTTAAAGCGAGCGAGAAAATCATCAGATTTCTGCAGATAGCGGGTGACCTCACCGAAATCTGCCTGCTATCGCGCTGCTGCCAAAATAATGGGTTGAACCAAGTCTTTAAGCCAGTATGCCCGCGCTTGCCCTTTGGCCCACATCTCTGCAGGGAGTACCAGGGGGCCCTTGACAGAATGCCCAGCGAGCCGCGTACGCCAAACGCAGCTGAGTGTTAACATCCTGTGGCAGACAGTTGTAAATATCGCAGCCCGCAACGAGCCAACCATAGAAGGAAGCAGGACGCTAAATCGGATCGGAGCATCCTGGCGCACAGCACGGACCTCAGCAGGAGTCCGAGGCTTGTCAAAAGGGATGTCCCCAACCAGGAGGCGGGGGAGCCTGGGTGGAGAACTTCGCCGTGTCCTGGGAGCAGAGAGTCATGCCCAGGAGCGGCACCGTCAGTGGAAGAGGAGACAGTAGCCCCCGGGCTGGAATCAGGGACAGGCGCATCAGAACCAGCACTAGGACCCTGCGAAGCAAGGGTTGGTGCGGAAGGGCAGCCGCTCCAGCAGCATCCCGACCGTGCAGGCGGGAGGCCACAAGAGCAGCAATTTCATCAACCTGAGAGTCGGAGTCCGAGGTAGGGATACTGGGTGGAATAAGGTGGAGGGGCGATAAAGGGGGTAGCCGCAGGAGCGGAAGGGACGGCAGCTTCACTGGAACACAGAGCGGTTTTTAGTCTTGGGGGGGCGGGGCTAATGGCCTTTAGCAACTTCCTTAAACTTATCCAGACCGCCGAGCATGTACCAGTGTCCCAGGAAGGATCCCCATAACCACCCTCAATGTTCGCATGCCAGTAATCAATCTTATCCAACCGAAAAGAGCCCCCATAGGCCAATTACCATGGGACAGACTGGAGGTGAAAGGGACAACATACCGGCTGTCACCAGCCTCCTGCCAGACGGTGTCAGCCGGTGACCCCAGGGGAACGAGAGGGTCTCCTACCTTACTCTTGCATTGAACATATTTACCATGGCGCTTTATGATAGCCCCCGAGGGGGCAAAAGGACGGGGTCCTGCCTGCACAGCGGAACAGGATTGACCCTTCCCGGGGGCCGGTATTTCAATCAGTCCCGTAGATACTCACAAACCCATCGCCCCTACCCGGAATCACAAACAAACACCTGTAAAACAAATAAACAAAACAGGAGAAAGTGAGGTCTGCAGATGCTGGAGATCAGAGATGGAAATGTGTTGCTGGAAAAGCGCAGCAGGTCAGGCAGCATCCAGGGAACAGGAGAATCGACGTTTCGGGCATAAGCCCTTCTTCAGGAATGGGGAAAGTTTGTCCAGCAGGCTAAGATAAAGGTAGGGAGGAGGGACTTGGGGGAGGGGCGTCGGAAATGTGATAGGTGGAAAGAGGTCAAGGTGAGGGTGATAGGTCAGACTGGGGTGGGGGCGGAGAGGTCGGGAAGAAGAAACAAAACAACCAAGACACACAAAGACAAACAGTACTAAAAGCAGCACCGCAACCACTCCTCAAGCTCCTTCCAGAAGCAGTGTTCTGGGCCACAGTCCGTCTTCCGTCTCGCCCCAAGGGATCAGCCTGCGAGCTCAGGTCAGGTTAAACCAAAAATAAATTTAATGCGATCTTTCCCTTATTCCGTCTTGCCCTCGAGGGATCAACCTGCAACGCTCAGGTCAGGAGCACGCGTGTGGCCAATAAAAGTAATTTCGAGTGGCCCTTCACAAGCTAACAGCCAACTGAACACAAATTTAAAGCACTGTCTCTTAGAAGACAAACCCCACAGTAAGTGAAACTGCAGGTCCAGCTAACCTCGTAAAACAGAGGCCGAACCGACTACACCAATTGTTGAAGAAAACTCTCGAGACTCGGACCTTGCGAGCCGATTAGTTTATTACATGATATACCAAGGGGAATACACCGTCCTAACTGTGGCTCAGTGTTATTCTGAAGTACATCCGACTACTACAGGATTATATAGAGACTACAGATAGTAGCTGATCATTAATTACACAAGTTGGTACTAAATTAGAGGTTAGTCATTAAGTTCAAAAATAAGCACTATTATGCATTCCACAAGTGGACAGAACAAATGCTATCACCATCCGTTCTAGTTACACAGATTGCTAACACTAACCAGAGATGATTTGGAGATGCCGGTGTTGGACTGGGGTGTACAAAGATAAAAATCACACAACACCAGGTTATAGTCCAACAGGTTATAGTGTGCTTCCAATTAAACCTGTTGGACTATAACCTGGTGTTGTGTGATTTTTAACTAAGCAGAGATATCCCTAATTAGCTGCATGACCGTGAAGTGGCAATAACTCGGGAAGGAAGTGGGACTAATTGGCAAGTCTATGTCAGCTTGCTACAGCCTGCGCTGATCATTCAGCAAAGGGCGGAAACACTATCTTGACACCTTAGGAAGATAAGGCCTACCGTTCACATTACCTCATAGTAAGGAATACACAGCCAGCAAAGTTCTGGCTGGGGTCACAAAATGGTTTCTCAGCCGGATTAGGAAAATGGCTTCCAGGCAAATGATGTTAACTTTTCCCCAACAGAGATCTTCTTTGATTTGCAGCATTACTTGTAGACTGACCAAAAACATTGCTGCCACGGAACTTCAGAAATTGATCCTGTCACAAGATTACTTCCTGTCTGGATTTGTAAGAAAACCATTACCACTCACCTGGGGTCCCATCTGAGCCGGATTTAAATAGGAGTATCAGAACACAGTCCATTCAGCCCCTCCATCCTTTACCACTATTACGTGACCCAACTCAGTCCATTCAGTCACCGGGCAGGAAGATCGCTGAGAGTCTCGCACTCCTCAGAGATACGATTGCCTACATGCAGGACAGGGGGGTGGACACCTGCCTCATCAGCCTGGACCAGGAGAAAGCCTTTGACAGGATATCACACAGGTATATGAGGGATGTCCTCTCCAAAATGGGCTTCGGGGAGGGAATCGCTAATTGGATCAGACTGCTCTACACCAACATTGTCAGTGCCGTCTCAATCAATGGGTGGGAATCAGATAGCTTCCCAGTCAGATCTGGAGTCAGGCAGGGCTGCCCCCTCTCTCCTGCCTTGTTTGTGTGCTGCATAGAGCCATCTGCCGAGTCCATCAGGAAGGATGC
>NC_057742.1:35737195-35748287 GCF_004010195.1 Chiloscyllium plagiosum | reverse complement strand
GGGCGCACACCGAGACGAACATCAACTGTGCCTGGAGGATCATCAACTCAGTGAAGGACACTCTCTGGGTGGTCTGAAACCTGTTGATCTTCCAGCTGAAGGAGTTGACCCCGACTGAGTGTTGCAGACTGGCACATTCCAAGGTCCAGGACTACGTGTTGAGGGACGCGCTGAAGCTTGGGGCAGCTGCCGCCAAGGCATGGTGGGGAAAGACCACTGTGTAACACCTGCCTGCCTAACGAAGAACAGGGGGCCCATGCAGTCATTTGGGCTCCGCTGGCGTCTCAGCTCAATGTAATCGCACTAACCTGTGAATATGAATGATTACCCTGTTTCGATACGTAAAGAAATGTATACAGAATGATGACATGTCCAATTGTATAGATTAAATATATATGAATAAAGTATATTTTTGAAATAAAAAAAAACTCAGTCCATTCAGTCCCTCCATACTTTACCATAATTCGGTGACCCAACTCAGTCCATTCGCACCCAACTGCAGGGTGGAATACAGGAAATGTAGGAGGCCATTCAGCCATTAGAGCTTAATTTTCATTTATTGAATTAGATTAATCAGATCTGTATCAGATACTCCGATACAGTCATCAATGTAGCGGAGGAACAGGCGGGGATGGTGCCGGTGTAACTGCAGAAGATGGACTGTTCCACATATCCAACACACAGGCAGGCATAGCTGGGTCTCATGCGAGTGTCTATGGATACCCCTTTTCCACAGTTACGTCAGCACCACCCCCGACATGTTCCTCTGCTGCATCGATGACTGTATCGATGCCTCTTCGTGCTCCCACGAGGAGTTGAACAGTTCGTCAACTTTACCAACACCTTCCACCCTGACCTCAAATTTACCTGGACCATCCCGGCAACCTCCCTCCCCTTCCTGGACTTCTCCATCACCATCTCTGGTGACCAACTAACCACAGACATTTCCTACAAGCCCACCAACTCCCCACAGCTACCTAGACTACATCTCCTCCCACCTTACCTCCTGTAAAAACGCCATCCCTTATTCCCAATTTCTCTGCCTCCGCCGCATCTGTTCCCAGGATGACCGATTCCACCTTCTTCCACGATCGCAACTTCCCTTCCCACGTGGTTGACGACGCCCTCCAGCACATCTCCTCCACTTCACACACCACCAGCCTTGAACCTCACTGCTCCCAATGCAACAAGGACAGAACCCCCCCCCCACTCCCGGTCATCACCTTCCACCCCACCAACCTCTGTATACACCGCATTATCCTCCGGCATTTCCATCACCTCCAAACGGACCAAACCACCAGAGATACATTTCCCTCTCACCCCTATCAGCGTTCTGGAGAGACCATTCCCTCCGCGACTCCCTTGTCAGGTCCACAACCCCCACCAGCCCGCACCCCACTCCTAACACCTTTCCTTGCCACCGCAGGAAGTGCAAAACATGCACCCACACCACCGCCCTCACCTCCATCCAAATCCCCAAGGGATCCTTCCACATCCATCAGAAATTTACCTGCATCTCTACCAATGTCATCTACTGCATCCATTGCACCCAGTGTGGTCTCATCTACATCAGGGAGACAGGAGGCCTTCTTGTGGATCGTTTCACAGAACATCTCTGGGACACCCGCACACCAAGCCCACCGCCCTGGAGCTGAACACTTCAACTCCCCCTCCCACTCCGTTATGGACGTACAAGTCCAGGGCCACCTCCACCGCCAAACCATTACCATCCAGTACCTGGAGGAAGAACGCCTCATATGCCGCTTTGGGACCCTGCAACCATACTGGCTAAATGTGGATTTCAACAGCTTCCTCATTTCCCCTTCCCTCACAATTATCCCAGTCCCAAGCCTCCAACTCAGCACCGGACTTGTCCATCAATGCCCCCTCTGACCTAACACCTTCTCCCTCACCTTTATTCACCTATCACTTTCCCAGCTACCTCCCTGAAACCCCACCCCCACCCCCCCTTTCTCAGCCCCGACCCACCAGCCTTATTCCAGATTAAGGGCTTGTGCGGGAAACGTCGATTCTCAAGCTCCTTAGATGCTGCCTGACCTGCTGTGCTTTTCCAACTCCACACTCTCGATACAGGAGTCTCATTCAGATAATAAATGTTAAGAGGTAATTCGAAGCCCATCAGCATTTCCATATGCACTGACATAAATCTCAGGTGGAGGGATCACAAGGAGGTTGATAACCTAGTGGTATTATCACTGAACTGTCAGTGCAGGACCTGGGTTCAAGTCCTTTCCAAAGCAGATGATAGACTTTGAATTCAGTAAAAATCTGAAATTAGTGTTTAATAATGACCACAAATCCATTGACGGTTAGCAGGAAAAACCCAACTAGTTCACTAATGCCCTTTAGTGAACTGCCATCCTTATCTGCTCTGGCCGACACATCACTCCAGACACACAGCAATGGGAATAACTTATGCAATAAGCAATAAATGCCCTCATCCCATAACATCTCCAACCTACTCCAAAGGGAATGTTGCCACATTCAACCTCCATTTCAGGGATTGGAAGGAAACAACTACCTCTTGGGAATGTTTAGGAAGTGGCTCAGCCTAGAGGCCACCTCTATGCCAGGGTGGCCTGACAATTTACTATATTGGGTAGGTATTGTAACTAGCCTGCCCAATACACACTCCACTTCTCTCTCTGCACACCACTAGACAGATTGGATCTAGGGAGAAGGAGAGGTGCCCATTGCAATAGCACACACCCTCCAAAAGGGAATAGCATGAATGATCTGGAGTTTCCTGGGTTGCGATCAGGGCAGAAGGTCACCAGATCGGGTGCATGGTCTTCCATTGTCCCCGCTATTATATACTTGAAGTCCTGCCTGATTAATAGTGCTTGGGATTAGCATCATAAAGTCACAGACATGTACAGCACGGAAATAGACCCTTCAGTCCAACTCGTCCATGCCAACCAGATATCCCAACCTAATCCAGTCCCATTTGTCAGCACTTGGACCATATCCTACTACATACCCCCCAACCCCCTTTAATACTCCTCAAGTTGGGGCCATATGTATAACAGAGGAAAATCCATGCATAATGTTGATGACCAATAATCAGTCTCTCACAGCACGCTGAATTCCGTTTCCTCAGAAGTCATTTTCAGAAGTTTTTATATGATCTAAGTTACTGTATTTGATACATTCTGCACTACCTCCTTATTAGGCAAACCTGATTGATGAGAATTCATTCAGTCCTGATGCTGTCTCTCATCGGAACATGACTCCATTCCTCCATATAATGGCACAGTGAGATCTAATTATGCTGCTCAGAAATTTCAAGCGAAGGGCTGGGTGAGCAAGGTTGAGCACATTATTGGATGACTCTTTAACCTTCATTCTTGCCATGAAAGTGAATTCAAACAATTGGACAAAATGATGCGAGAAGGGTCTAGATGCCATTGATCTCAGTTTGAATTCAATGTGGCAGCATGATCTAAATATAAAATGCCGCTGTACTTTAGTTGCTCATATCAATTTTTAATTAGACTTAGACCCAGCAAGAAAATTGAAAGGAAATATACACACACACCCTCAGGTGCCTCGGAAGATTTTTGTAGCCAATTAATTATATTTGAAGTCACTGTTGTTTTGTAAGCAATCAGAGCACACAGCAAACTGCCACAGAGAACAAACTCACTGGGGCTCTCAAGGGGAGGGTTTCAATCTTCCACCTTTGATTCAGCAGCTAAATGCTATCAGATTTTTGCCCCTGAGTTGAGAGTGCATTATAACTAGCCTGATGCCCCATAATCTCCAGCAGTCCTTTCACTTTGCTGTGGTACATGCCGGTGTTGATAGACACACTATGAAGTATCCTTTGTCATCTCATGCTTTTCATCTGGGCAAAAGTTGCAGGAAAGAACTGCCGAGGCTTTGTAACTTTGCTGCATCTATCCATGCATCTACCCTTCTTCAGGCTCGTGCCCGAAATGTGGATTCTCCTGCTCCTTGGATGCTGCCTGACCTGCTTCGCTTTTCCAGCAACACTTTTTCAGCTCTGATCTCCAGCATCTGCAGTCCTCACTTTCTCCTATATCTATCCTGCACTGGATCTGCTAATTTTCAACATAGATTGGTTTCTTGTGACTGTGTAATCGCTTAAATTCTGATAGGGTGGTGTTTTTAACGTGGTCTGGAATCAGCAGTGGACCTCCACTACCATTTCTTGAAAACTTAGTCAAAAAAAACAAACTAGGGACATGAGTTGGTCTAGCCTCCTCTGATTTTCTATTAAATCATCGTTAGTCCCATCAAGTTTTAATTGCACCATGTTGTGTTCCATTTACAACTCACATTTGTTCAGATTGCAGTTTAAAAGCAGAGGATGATTTATGGAACCTGGCTTCTGGAAGACATTTTGGGAACCACGTCTGTGAAGTATGGTATGTATTGCAGACAGTTTGGAGAGAAATGCCAAGGGTAATTCTGGAATGTGAGAGTGTCAGAGACTCCAGGAATTGCAAGCACCTCTCTTAGTAAAATAATGTTGAGAGGGAATGGATCCCAGTTTTAAAAATGTTACATGAGACGGATCTTTTGGATGGTCAAAGAACTAAAGTCTGCAAGAGCTTTAGCAAGGGCAGAAAGTGAAAGAATCCTCTAAGGAGTAATGGCATAGAGGTCTAGTATTGACAGTGAGCATTCTGGTAGTTTATTCTTTCAACAAAGAAGCAAAAAGTTGCAATTCTGCCCCTTGAACCTACCTCACCAAACAATAAGATCATGGCTGATCTGTTTGTGTTTTGAATTCCACATAAAGGGAGCAATGATATCACTGGACAAAAAGTCCAGGATACGTTCTGGGTTCAAATCCTTTCATGGTAGTGAGGGGAAGCTTTAATTCAATAAAAATATGGAGTTAGCAATCTAACAATGATAATGAAACCCAACTAGCTTCTTGTCCTTTAGGGAAGGAAATTTGTCCTTCCCTGGTCTGGCTGATATGTGACTCCAGACCCACAACAATGTGATTGACTTTTACTTGCCTTCTGGCCAATGAGGGATGGGCAAGAGCCATTGGCCTGGCCAGCCCACATCCGATGACTGAATAAAACAACTCCTATACCCCCAATAACTTGTTATTCTCTTGCCTAGCAAGAATCTATCTACCTCTGCCTTAAGAGTATTTCATGACCACTCCTCCATTGCCTTTTGAGGCAGGACATCCTCCAGTCGCACAATCCTCAGACCAAATCTCTCCTCAACTTTTGAATTGAAATGGCAATGTCTAATTTTAAAACATCACCAGGAAGACAGCATATTGATAATTATGCCCTACTGTTCCACAAGCCATCACAATGAGAATATATAAAATCCTAATGAGAATGTGTTTTAAAGGGGGGAGGGTCTCATTTAATGATCAGTGACCCTTTGTTCTAGATGCCTACAAAAGAGGAATTATTCAGGCTCTATTGTTTTCAGACTGAAAGTACTTGATCACATACTGTACCTACTTCAACCTTCAAAACATGTGATCATTCATTTCTCGTTTGCCTTGATCAATCAGTCAACCTGCCCAGTTTAAAATTTAAACAAAATTTAGCAGTTGAATGGCAGTCATTATCTAACTGTTGCATTTTCCATTGCAATGCCTGTTCAATCAGTCCATTTACCAATTAATCAGCACTTGTCATAAAAGTTTTTTAAAAAAAGGCTATTTTTGGTCTACATTGGTCGTTCTTACAAAAATGTCCAGATGTTAGAGTCATAGATCATACAGCATGGAAACAGACCCTTCGGTCCAACTCATTCATGCTGACCACTATCCTAAACTGAACTAGTGCCATTTGCCTGTATTTGGCCCACATATCTCTAAACATTGCCTATCTATATACCTGTTCAAAAAGCTTTAAAATGTTATAATTGTACCTGCCTCTATGACTTCCTCTGGCAGCTCATTCTGTACATATATGTGAAAAATGTGTCCCTCGGGTCCCTTTTAAATCTCTCCTCCCTCACCTTAAACCCATATCCTCTAGTTTTGGACTCCGTTAATCTTGGAAAAAAAGATCCTGGCTATTCACTTTATCTATCCCCTCATTATTTTATAAATGTCAATAAGGTCATTTCTTAGTCTCCAATGCCAACCTATCCAGCCTCTCCTTATAACTCAAAACCCTCCAGTCCCAGCAACATCCTTGGAAATGTTTTCAGTACCTGTTCTAGTTTGACAACATCCTCCCTATAGCACGGCAACCTGTTCTGTACAGCCGCAACATGACATTCCAACTCCTATACTCAATCCACTGACCAATAAAGGCAAGTGTGGCAAATACCTTCTTCCCCATCCTGTCTACCTGAAATGCCACATTCAAGGAATTATGAAACTGCACCCCTCAGTCCCTCTGCTGAACAACATTCTCGAGGGCCCTACTATTAACTGTGCAAGTTCTGCCCTGGTTTGCCTTGCCAAAATGCAACACTTGGCATTTATCTAAATTAAATTCCATCTGCCATTTCTTGACTCATTGGTTCATCTAATCAAAATCTCATTGTACTCTTAGATAACCTTCATTGTCCATTATTCCATCAATTTTTGTTATCCGCAAACTTATGAACCATACCTCCTATATTCTGATTCAAATTGTTGATATAAATGAAGAACAACAGTGTACTCGGAACCAATTCTTACAGCATACTGCTGGTCAACAATCCTCCAGTCTTAATAACAACTCTCTAGTGCCATCATCTGTTTTCTATCATCAAGCCAATTTTGTATCCAATTGGCTGTCTCTCTTCCTGGACCCCATATAATCTAACTTTATGAACCAGTCTTCCATGCAGGACCTTACAAAGGCTTTGCTAAAGTCCATGTAGACAGCATCTACTGCTCTGCCTTCATCTATCTTCCTAGTAATATCTTCAAAAAACTCAATCAAATTTGTGAGACATGAACAAAGCCAAGCTGACTACCTCTAATTAGTCCTTGCCTTTCCAAATACATATAAATACTATACCTTAGAATCCCCTCCAACAACTTACCCACCACAAACATCATACTCACCAGTCTACAGTTCGTTGTTTTTATCCTTCCAGACTTTCTTAAAGAATGACACAATATTAGCCATCCTCCAGTTTTCCGGCACCTCACCAATGCCTTTCAATGATACAAATACCTCTGCAAGGGGTCCCGCAATCTCTTCCCGAACTTCCCTCAGTGTTCTGGGATACAGCTGATAAAGTCCTGGGGATTTATCTACTGTTATGCAACTTCCAGTACGTCCTCTTCTTTAATGTGGAATCTTTTTTTTAAGACATCACTATTTATTTCTCCAGTTTTCTGAGCCACCATGTCTTTCTTCACAGTAAATATCAGAGTAAAATATTTATTTAGTATCTCCTATAGTTCCACACATGTCTGGTTGATCTTAAAGGGACTCTAATCTCTCCCTAGTTGGTCTTTTGCACCAAATGTACTTGCAGAATCTCTTAGGATTCTCCTGAACCTTAAATGCCAAAGCTATCTCATGTCGCCTTTTTGCCCTTTTGATTTCTCTTTTAAGATTTCTCCTACTCCACGTATAGTCCTCCAGGGATTCACTTAATCTCAACATCTATTCCTGACATATGCCTCCTCCTTTTTCTTTACAAGATCTTTAATTTCTCTGGTCATCCAGTGTTCCCTACAATTACCTGCCTTGTCATGCACACTAACAGCAACATACTTGTCACTGAACTCTCACTTGCCAGACAGTCTTTTACTGGTGAGCAGCCTTCCTCAATCAACTTTGGAAAATTTGTATCTAATAGGTATCAGAAAAATGAAAAGTAAAGTGCCACTTTTGAATCTGGTTAATGAAGTTACTGGATCATCACAAAAATCCTTTTGATTCACTCATGTATGTGAGGGAAAGCGATCCATCTTTGTTCCCCAAACTGGGCTTCACGTGACTCCAGGTCCACAGTGATATGAGTCCCTCTTGACTATCCTTTGAAATAGCCCAGTAAACCATTCAGTTGTATTCGAGGAGACAATTCCCCACCACATTCCAAAGGACAAATTAGGAATGGGTGATACGTACTGGTGTGATCAGTGGCACCTACATTTTGCGACTGAATGACATAAATATTTCTTACTTTTGGTGCATTGTATAAAATCACCAAACAGAAGGTAAACTAAGTACAAGTGCCTCATTCTAGTTTTGTTTTTGATGCAGACAAAAATCTGCATGTAAATCTTGCCTCTCAGAGAGTCCCCTCCAACAACTTCCAACACTGGTCTATAGTTCCCTGGTTTTTTCTTACAGCCTTTCTTAAACAATGGTACAACATTAGCTACTGTTGATGATACAAATATCTCTGCAAGGGGCCCACAAGCTCTTTGCCAGCTTCCCACAATGTGCCACGTGGTTTCCTAGGTGTCAAGGCTATTGAGAAAAATCAGGGAATTGATTGGATAGTGCTTTCAAAGAATCATAGAATAGAACAGGCCCGTCAGCCCAACATGTCCACACTGACCCTCCAAAGAGTAACCCACCCAGACTCATTCCCCTGCTGCTCTACATTTACCCCTGACTAATACACCGAACTTACACATCCCTGAACACCATGGACAATTTAGCATGACCAATTCACCTAACCTGCACATCTTTGGATTGTGGGAGGAAACCAGAGCACGTGGAGGAAACCCACGCAGACATTGGGAGAATGTGCAAACTCCACACAGTCACCCGAGAATAGAATTGAACTTGGGTCCTTGGTGCAGTGAGGTAGAGCCACTGTGCCACCCACAAAAAGGCATGATGGGCTAAATGGCCTACATCTGTGCTATCTAATTCAATAAATCCATAAATTTCTTTAGAACCTTCAATGTTGTCAACTGACCAATTGACCATCAGCCAACTAAGTGGTCGGTGTAGGAATGATTGATTAATGGCACAGTGGCAGGGTATCCTGTGTGAGAGGGTTTTGAAAAAAATGGGAAGAGAAGCATCAAGGCAAAAAGTTTGGAGGATGGGGCTCATGTTTAGGAGGCCACAACAAGATGACTGACTCTACTGTGCCTAACTGAGAAGCTTAGGAATTACCTACATCCCACCTTTAAGACTAAACAAGTGAAAGGTGCTCTTCTGCAGAAGTGGGAGTTTTACTGTTAAAGCTGGGATGGTTGTAAAACTGACAGCTGATTTGCTAACAATCATTTGATGACCGCACAGAAGCCATTACACCCCCAATTCTTGAACAGTGAGCAGACGGAACACTTTAAACTAGCATGAATGTGAGGCTAGTCCAGCTTTTGGAACTTATAACATTTTAATGGACAAATTATAGACCCAAGTCACGGAGTTGGCACAGTGCTGCTATCATTTGTCAAGTCTACAGCAACATATATTAGTCCAATACATTAGTTCTACTCTTTAGCTCTCTGTTAAGGAGCAATGGGCTTTGGGGAGGATGGAGCAATACAATATGCCTGGCGATTTTTAATCATTGAATCATAAGCAATCCTTCTACATTAATCTACCTAGAAGATTCAAGCATTTTTCTAATTCTGAGGCAAACCAACTGCAATGGTTTTGTGATTAAATCAATCAAACTGAAGATGACATCTATAACCTCAGTCTTCAAAAATAGGTTTATGAGCTTGTTAGGGAAAGAATGTAGCAGTAATCCCTTCTTTCTTTCTGGATAGGGCCCTCTGGGGAAAGAGATTCAGAAAAGTCTGACTTGTCTGCATACTGAACTGACAGTTTGTGAGAGTGAGAAGCAGATGGAGAATAATTTTTTAAAACCAACTTAATCTAGCCTCTTTGAAGGCTATTACAAAATTGCTAGCTAAGTTTATAGAAAAAGAATTGCTACATTATAGAAACAGGCCCTTCAGGCCAACCAGTCCCCATCAACCCTCCGAAGAGTAACCCACCCAGACCCATTCCCCCTACCTTGTATTCACCTCTGACTAATGCACTTAACCTACACATCCATAAACACTATGAGCAATTTAGTACAGCCAATTCACCTAAACTGTACACTTTTGGACTGTGGGAGGAAACCCACTCAGACACAGGGAGACTGTGCAAACTCCACACAGACAGTTACCCGAGGCCTGGAATCAAACCTGGGTCCCTGGTGCTGTGAGGTAACAATGCTAACCACTGAGCCATCATGCCACCTAGTTTAACTTGGTTCATCTCGATTTCATCCTGAATAAAGGAACTACACTGTTTGTCATCAGATTGTTTAACTGTCACATGATGAAATCAAACATTTTAGATTAGATTACTTAGTGTGGAAACAGGCCCTTCAGCCCAACAAGTCCACACCGACCCTCCGAAGAGCAACCCACTCAGACCCATTCCCCTACATTTACCCCTTCACCTAACACTACGTGTAATTTGGCATGGCCAATTCACCTAACCTGCACATTTTTGGACTGTGGGAGGAAACCAAGCAGACACTGGGAGAATGTGCAAACTCCACACACAGTAGCCCGAAGCAGGAATTGAACCCGGGTCTCTGGCGCTGTGAGGCAGCAGTGCTAAATATTGTGCCACCCATCATTTTATTGATCATTACTCAATTTTTACAAGTCATGTACTTGTTTGTACTAATTTCTTCTTAATATTTGTTTTAAATTGTCCTCTTATTAGTTTAATCCATATCATTTGTTCTCATATTCCTGAGTACCTTGGGTAATAATCCAACATAGTCAGATTGACATTACTTCCTATCTTGTCAAATTCAATGATATCCCTTCAGTCATCTCCTAGGTCATAGCTCTTCACTTTGTCCAGATTTCCCTTCTAACTCAATCATAGAATCATACAGGTAAAAACAATGACTGCAGATGCTGGAAACCAGATTCTGGAACAGTGGTGCTGGAAGAGCACAGCAATTCAGGCAGCATCCGAGGACAGGCAAAATCGACGTTTCGGGCAAAAGCCCTTCATCAGGAATAAAGGCAGAGAGCCTGAAGCGTGGAGAGATAAGCTAGAGGAGGGTGGGGGTGGGGAGAGAGTGGCATAGAGTACAATAGGTCAGTGCGGAAGGAGATGAAGGTGATAGGTCAGGGAGGAGAGGGGGGAGTGGATAGGTGGAAAAGGAGCTGGGCAGGTCCGACAAG
>NC_057742.1:35726726-35731515 GCF_004010195.1 Chiloscyllium plagiosum | reverse complement strand
AACAGTTTCCTCATTTCCCGTTCCCCCACCTCATCCTAGCTTCTAACCTCCAGAAACTCGGTCCCCTGACCTGTCCGGACTTGTCCGACCTGCCCAGCTCCTTTTCCACCTATCCACTCCACCCTCTCCTCCCTGACCTATCACGTTCATCTCCTTCCCCACTGACCTATTGTACTCTATGCTACTCTCTCCCCCCCCCCCCCCCCCCCTAGCTTATCTCTCCACGCTTCAGGCTCTCTGCCTTTATTCCTGATGAAGGGCTTTTGCCCGAAACGTCGATTTTGCCTGTCCTCGGATGCTGCCTGAATTGCTGTGCTCTTCCAGCACCACTGATCCAGAACATAGAATCGTACAGTAGAGGGGCCTTCAGCCTAATGTCTCTGTACTGACAAGAAACTAAATAACATCTATACTAGTCCTTCTGAGGAAGGGTCATCAGATTTAAAATATTAACTTTGATTTCTCTTCACAGATGCTGCCATACCTGCTGAGCTTTTCCAGCAACTTCTGTTTTTGTTTCTGATTTATAGCATCCGCATTTCTTTAAGTTTTTGCACTAGTCCTTTTCACCCACATTAGGTCTATAGCCTTCAAGTGTTCATCCAAGTACTTTTTTAAAGTAAGGTTTCCCACTTCAACTATCCCCTCAATCAGTGCACTCTAGACCCAGCACCCTCTGTTACCTCAAATAATCTCTAAACCTTCTTCCTTTCAAATTATGTCTCCTTGTTATTGACCATACAACAAAGGGGAGTAGCTGCTTCCTCTTCACCCTGTCCATACCACTCAGAATCCTCAGCACTTCTTTTGGGCTCCCCATCTCCGCCTTCTCTACTCCAAAGAAAACAGTTCAAGCTTATCCAGCCCCTTGCATTGCCTAAAAATGGTCTAAACTGGGCAACGTCCTGGTGAATCATCTTTGCACCTCCTCCAATACAACTGCATCCTTCATGTAGTGTGATGACCACAACTGCACACAGTGCTTGACCTGACCAAAGTCCTATGCAGCTCCAACATAACCTTCCTGCTCATATGTTGGACCTATTACTCCTCTCAAACAAAGGGACAGTTATGTAGCTCTTCGCAGCAATGTCTTTTTGTGTTTGTTTTCCCCAAACTAGACATGGCATAAGACATAGTGCTTTATTCCCTCATGCAGTGGGTGATATTGAAGCCTTGATAATGACACAGAGGAGAGCCACTAGAATAATACCTAGTTATATAAATACAAGGTCATAACATTGGCTTAGGTTACTTTGAGAAAAGTGATTTTAATGGGATTGGATACTTGTAGCTTTTAGAAAAGCTAATGTTATTAAACACTAAGCTAATGTTTTGAGTCCAGATGACTTGAAATGTTAGTTTGCACTCTCTCCATGGATGCTGTCTGACTCACTGTGATACTCAGCATTTGTTGTTTTCAGTACAGACTCCAGCATCAGCAGTAATTTGCTCCTAAACACATGAGTTGTGTGATTGGGGCCAAAGTGGAAGCCAACTTCCAGCTGTCTGATGTAAAGTTTTAGGAAAGTTATTAGATTAGAAATTGGCAAATTGGCTGTTGCAGAAAGTCAGCATGAACAGGATGGGCTGAATGGCTTCTTTCTTTTTTTTGTTATGATTCTATGTGTCAGCTTTGAGTCAGCTGGATCAGGGTTTTGCTGGTCTGGGAGAGGAAGTCACTAATATTTATTGATAAGTGAAAACACACATCCCACAAACAAGTTTAAATTATTATCTATCCAACACTTGGCTAAATAACAGTCCCGGATATGATACTGCATTAATGTCAAACAGGAACTAAGCACTTTATTTACTATCGTGCCCAGAGGAATTGCATGTGCTGACAAGTCTGCAGAGCATTTAGTGTTCTGTGTCTTACATTTAACACTACAGGTTTAATGTTACGAACCCCCCTCCTATCAAGAGGGGCAAATGGAATTTCAGTCACCTGCTTCCCCAGGCTTTCAAACCATCAAGAGGAAGCTTGACTATGTTCCGATTATCGACAATACAGGCACTTGTAGAAGATAGCAGGATATTGAGCTAGATCAGGTTGCGTGGGCTGGTGCCCATGTCTCTCAATCTCCATTGTCTCCTGTTGCATGTTTGATAACCATTGTGGGGGAGGAGGGTTAATAAAGGAGAAAACCCCAGGTATTTATCCTGCTTTGTTGGTGTAAGGTTTTATCTGTGGCTTTTCATCCGCTCCTAGGTAACTGGGGAATTGAGAGCAGTGTGAAAAACAGTCAGGACATGTCGTTTGGGTCCCCATCAAAGCTGAGCTCTTGTAGTATTCCATATTTAGTGACTTCTTTGTCGCATGAGATCTTATTTAACAGTGTTACAATAGCAAATAGCCTTCTACAAATATGCATAAAATATTTATCAGATGCCACACTATTTGCTTGTGAATGCAGTGTTCTTGGAAAATAAGACATCCTTATTCTGAGAAGAAATATGAACTAACCTTCAAATGGAGGTGGGCACAGGGACAATGGACATCTGAGCCTGTGGTTTCAACAAGAGATGGACACATCATAGATTGCCTGTCCTCCAAAATAAAGAGATCAAAACAAATGTCATTGTCACTGTCTTGTCATATGTGGAACTGGGATTTGAGGATTGTCCTCATCTCCCTGTAAACTGGTTGAACGGTAGGGTTTGGCACCTAGCTTTGCTGCTCCTCTCCCTTGTAACATTGCTGTCTCTTGTGTACAGCTGTAAATATTAACTGTTTTTTGGTAGACTGTTTTGTAATTTGTTTAATAAAATAAAAAAACAAGAACAGGAAGGGAAAAAAAAGAGATCAAAAAGGGCAGTGGGGATCCCCAGCGGAGGGCTCTCTACGCAGGGGTCCTCCCCCTTTCTCTCGGGGATGTGGGGTGGACGGTGCTGCACACAGTGGTCTCCTGCAACCGCAGATTGCGGTGGTTCACGGACTCCCAGCCCAACTGCTTCTTCTGTGGCGCTGTGGAGTCCGTGGACCATGTATATATTGGGTGTGGGCATTTGCACTCCCTTTTTGATATTCTCAAAAACCTCCTCCTCTGCTTTTGGTTGCACTTCAGTCCCACGCTCCTGAGCTTTGGGCACCCGGTACAGAGGGGGGAGGGCAGGTCTGAAGACCTCCCCGCAGGGAGTGGAGTGCATTATTTCCCCCTCCAACTCTATTTTGATTTAGTCCCTACCCTCCCCTTCACTGTTTGATCACACAGCATTGCCCTTGTTTTGTGAAGGGCAGTGTTTGTCACTGGCCACTCAGGTGTTTCCTTTCTTCCTGGTGGTGGAAACTGAATAAAGATTTGTGCATCTTGTGTCTTTCACTGTGTCTCACACCTGCACACACACAACAGGGGTGCTGGGGGACCAAATAAAAACATTACTGCAGTTAGGCGGTAGTGTGGGGATAAAAAAAATAAAGAGACCAAAAAAACTGTAGATGCTGGAATCTAAAGTAGACCTCCAAATCACTCTTTATTTTGAGTAGACAGGCAGGAGGCTGGAAGAACACAGTGAGCTAGGCAGCATCAGGACTTGAAGACGGGCTACACCCAAAATGTCAACTTCTGCACCTCCTGATGCTGCCTGGCTTGCTGTGTTCTTCCAGCCTCCTGCCTGTCTACTCAAAATAAAGAGTGATTTGGAGGTGCCGGTATTGGATTGGGTTGGACAAAATTTAAAAATCATTCCTGACGAAGAGCTTTTGCCCGAAATGTCAATGTTCCTGCTCTTCGGATGCTGCCTGACCTGCTGTGCTTTTCCAGCACCACTCTAATCTTGACTCTTATCTCCAGCATCTGCAATCCTCTTTCACAAAGTTAATAATCACACAACACCCAGTTATAGTCCAACAGGTTTATGTGGAAGTGCTAGCTTTTGAAGCGCTGCTTCTTCGTCTGGTGGACAACACCTAATGAAGAAACAGTGGTCCAAAAGCTAGTGCTTCCAAATAAACCCGTTGGACTATAACCTAGCATTGTGTGTTTTTAACAAATAAGGAGGGCATGGATAAAGTGAATACCATCTTTTCCTCAGGGTGGGAAGTCTAAAACTACACAATATGTTTGAGGTGAGAGGGGAAAGATTTAAAAGGGATCTAATGGGAAACCTTTCCACATAGAGGGTGATCCATGTATGGAATGAGCTGCCAGCAGAAGTGGTAGAGGCAAATAGAATTACAACCTAGAATTAGGGGATGTAGAGTCAGTGTGGATCGAGCTGAGAAATACTAAGGGTAAAAAGACCCTCTTGGAAGTTATCTACAGGCCCCCAAACAGTAGTCTGGATGTCGGATGTAAGTTAAATCAGGAGCTGAAATTGGCCTGTCGCAAAGATGTTACTACAGTTGTTATGGGGGATTTCAACGTGCAGGTAGACTGGGAGAATCAGGATGGTATTGGACCTCAAGAAAGAGACTTTGTGGAGTGCCTCAGAGATGGATTCTTAGAACAGCTGGTGCTGGAGCCGACCAGGGAGAAGGCAATTCTGGATCTGGTATTGTGCAACGAACCAGAATTGGTCATGAACCTCGAAGTGAAGGAGCCATTGGGTAGTAGTGACCATAATACAATAAGCTTCAATCTGCAATTTGAGAGGGAAAGGGTACAATCGGAAGTGACAATTTTTCAGTTGAATAAAGGGTACTATGGAGCTATGAGGGAGGAGCTGGCCAAAGTTCAATGGTGCAATACCTTAGCAGGGATGACAGTGGAGGAACAATGGAGGATATTTCTGTGTATAATGCAGAAGTTGCAGGATCAGTTCATTCCAAAAAGGAAGATAGATC
>NC_057742.1:35720044-35724647 GCF_004010195.1 Chiloscyllium plagiosum | reverse complement strand
AAAGGTTTGGACACTCTGGAGGCAGGAAACATGTTTCCGCTGATGGGTGAGTGCCGAACCAGAGGACACAGCTTAAAAATACAGGGTAGACCATTTAGGACAGAGATGAGGAGAAACTTCTTCACCCAGAGAGTGGTGACTGTGTGGAATGCTCTGCCCCAGAGGCCATGGAGGCCCAGTCTCTGGATTCATTTAAGAAAGGGTTGGATAGAGCTCTCAAGGATTGTGGAATCAAGGGTTATGGAGATAAGGCAGGAACAGGATACTGATTAAGGATGATCAGCCATGATCATATTGAATGGTGGTGCAGGCTCGAAGGGCAGAATGGCCTACTCATGCACCTATTGTCTACACATCCCCACACTCCAACCTTGGACCAAACATTAGGTCTGACAAGGCACTTTCCACCAAGGTAGCTATGTCAAGTCAGGATGTCTCCCAAGCCCAGCTGCAGGTCTACAAGATGAAAATCAGATTCATGTTAGATGAATGCGAACAGGAAGTGTTGTCATTATTACTTAGACTGTCTTTTCAGAAACTCAGGTTGGGCGGCACGGTGGTACATTGGTTAGCACTGCTGCCTCACACCGCCAGAGACCTAGGTTCAATTCCCGCCTCAGGCGACTGACTGTGTGGAGTTTGCACATTCTCCCCGTGTCTGCGTGGGTTTCCTCCGGGTGCTCTGGTTTCCTCCCACAATCCAAAAATGTGCAGGTTAGGTGAATTGGCCATTCACCTAAGGGCTATATAGAGCTGCAGCATGCCGTGAGGTTATGCTGCAGCAGAATATAGCCCTGGTTAGACTACACTTTAAATATTGTGTTCAATTCTGGTCGCCTCATTATAGGAAAGATGTGGAAGCTTTAGAGAGGGTGCGGAGGAGATTTACCAGGATGCTGCCTGGACTTGAGGGCATGTCTTATGAAGAAAGGCTGAGGGAGCCAGGGCTTTTCTCATTGGAGCGAAGAAGGATGAGGGATGACTTGATAGAGGTGTACAAGATGAGAGGCATAGATAGAGTGGATAGACAGAGATTTTTTCCCATGGCGAAAATGTCTTTCACATGGGGGCATATGTTTAAGGTAATTGGAGGAAGGTTTAAGGGATTTCTTTACACAGAGAGTGGTGCGTGTGTGGAATGCACTGCCAGCAGTGGTAATAGAGTTAGATACATTAGGGACATTTAAGCAACACTTGAATAGGCACATGGAAGTTAGTAAAATGAAATAAATATAGGTTAGTCTGATCTTAGAGTAGGATAAAAGGCCGGCACGCCATCGAAGGCTGAAAGGCCTGTGCTGTGCTGTACTGTTCTATGTTCGATGTAGCTAGTGACACCCTCATCTAATGATTGAATTTTTTTAAAGTGATGCTAGCAAGCTGAGTTTCGGCAACAAATAAGGAGCAACAATGTCGGATTTCCCAGCCCCTATCAATAGTTCTGAATAAGAGCTTGCATCAGAAGGGATGTGGAAACAAAGGCACCTGGGTTAAGACAATGGCCAACATAGTGAAGTTGAATGGTCTATTTCTGCCTTGTCGTTAAACTATTCCAAGATTGTATCAGTGGCAATGCCCTTTTAAAAAAGGAACTGAATGAATTTATACTTGGTGGTTTATTACATTCTCGGGTGATTTATGTTGTCAGGAATGTATAGATCATTTGGTTGAAGATATTGGCAAATCATCTTGGGGGAAACTAACTAGATCCCAGTTTTGTTAATTAGCTTTCTATTGCCTCAAGCCAAATAGCCAATGTGTCCTGTGCATGAGAGAGATTCTACATCTGATTCCCTTTATAATTCTCATTCCTGATTGCTGAAAATATATGAAAGGTGGGATTGTAACAAAAGGAACAGAAACACTCTGGTTCTGTTTGCAAGTTTTGTTTTCTGGTCTCAATTTCATTAAAAAGCAACATGCTAAATACAAAGCATGGCTCTTTAGGTTTTCAGGGATTATATTTCTATCCCACCTGGGGGGAACTGAGATTGATTTTCTGGGAAAGAAGAGAAAAGTAGAGCGGAAGGAGACGGGGATATCATAAAGCAATCATTTATGGTAATGAGGTCAAAATGGTATCACCCTCTTACCTTGAGTACAAAGTGTTTGGTGCTCTGGGATATTGCAGCTTATACAGTGAGGCTGACATTCTATTTGACTGAAGTCCCAACCTATCTGCTTATAACAAATTAATGTACCAGTTGCTACTGCACTCCTTCAGTTCTGATACTAACACTACAGAGGCACAAATCTTTACTATATCTCCACATAAATAAGATCAATGCATAAGGTAATACTGGACTTAGAGGGTTAGATTCATGCTGCTAAAGTATGAGTCGAGAGCGTAGTGCTGAAAAAGCACAGCAGGTCAGGCAGCATCCGAAGAGCAGGGGAATCGATGTTTCAGGATAAACCCTTCATCAGGAAAGCCATTCCTGATGAAGGGCTTATGCCCGCATCGTTGAATATCTGGCCCCTCGAATGCTGCCTGACCTGCTGTGCTTTTCCAGCACCGCACTCTTGTCTCTGATCTCCAGCGTCTGCATTCCTCACTTTCTCCTGTTAAAGTATGAGTTCAAATTTCAATAAATAAAAGACTGGATATACTGGAACTTTTTTCACTGGAGGTTGAGGACTGACACAAAATCATGAGGAGTATAGACAAGGTGAGTGGCAGGTGTCTTTCCACTGTTATGGAGGATTTCAGGACTGGGGGCATATTTTTAAGGTGAGAGGTGAAAGATTTAAAAAAGACATGAGGAGCAACCCTTTTACACAGTGGTTCGTGTGTGTAATGAACCTCCAGAGGAAGTGGTGGCTGCAGGTACAGTTCCAGCATTTAAAAGACATTTGGAAAAGTACACGAACGAGAAATGATTTGGAGGGGCCGGTTTTGGGCTGGGGTGTACAAACTTAAAAATCACACGACACCAGGTTATAATCCAACAGGTTTATCTGGAAACACTGCTCCGTTTGAAACTTTTGAAACACTGCTCCTTCATCAGGTGGTTGTGGAGTATAAGATCATAAGACACATGATTTATAGCAAAAGTTTACAGTGTGAATGCTACTGAAATGAGACAGTGAAAAAGACCTGGATTGTTTAAGTCCCTCATTTTTTAGAATGACCATGTTTAGAATCAGCATGGTCATTCTAAAAGATGAGAGACTTAACAAACAATCCAGGTCTTTCTCAATGTCTCATTTCAGTTGCATCACACTGTAAACTTTTGCTATAAACTCTCTTACAATCTTATATTCCACAACCACCTGATGAAGGAATATGACCACACCACTGAGCATCAAGCCATTGTCTCCAACACTATTACTGACCTCATTTCCTCCGGGTGCCTGCCCCCTACAGCTTCCAACTGCAGTCACCCAACCCAGGGCAGCCCGTTTCTACCTACTCCCCAAAATCCACAAGAAGGACTGCCCCGGCAGGCCCATTGTGTCAGCATGCTCCTGCCCCACTGAACTTATTTCCTCCTACCTTGACTCCATCCTTACTCCTCTGGTTCACTCCTTCCCCACCACTGATGCCCTGCGACACATTGACAACTTTCAATTCGCAGGCCCTAACCACCTTCTATTCACCATGGATGTGCACTCTCTTTACACTTCCATCCCACACCAAGATAGCTTGAAAGCTCTTCGCTTCTTTCTCGAAAAGAGGCCCAAACAATCTCCATCCACCACCACTCTCCTCCATCTGGCTGAACTTGTTCTCTCTCTCAACAACATCTCCTTCAACTGATCCCATTTTCTGCAAACCAAAGCTGTAGCAATGGGTACCTGCATGGGTCCTAGCTATACCTGCCCTTTCATGGGGCATGTGGAACATTTCTTGTTCCAGGCCTACCCAGGTCCCCTCCTACAATTGCTTTACTCGGTACATCGTGACTATTTCGGTGCAGCTTCATGCTCTCGTTCTGACCTGGAAAAATTCATAAACTTCACTTCCAGTTTCCATCCCTCCATCACCTTCACCTGGTCCATCTCCGACACTTGCCTTCCTTTCCTTGACCTTTCTGTCTCCATTTCCGGCAATAGTCTATCCACTAATATCCATTACAAGCCCTCTGACTCCCACAGCTATCTGGACCACAGCTCTTCTCACCCTACGTCCTTTAAGGACTCAATCCCTTTCTCTCAGTTCCTTAGCCTCCGCCGCATTTGTTCCGATGAGGCCACTTTCCAAAGTGGTGCTCTTAATATGTACTCCTTCTTCTCCAACCATGGCTTCCCACCTACAGTTGTTGACAGGGCTCTCGACAGCATGCGGTCCATCTCCCGTGCCATGACCCTCACCCCCTCCCTCCCCTCCCAGAACAAGGATAGGGTTCCTCTTGTTCTCACCTTTCACCCCACCAGCCTTCACATACAAAGAATAATCCTCTGCCACTGTCGCCAACTCCAACACGACGCCACCACTAAACACATCTTCCCTTCCCTCCCCCTGTCTGCATTCCGCAGGGATCGTTCCCTCTAGGACAACCTAGTCCACTCCGCCATCACGCCTAACACCTCTCCCATCACACCCGGCACCTTCCCATCACACCTAACACCTCTCCCATCACACACGGCACCTTCCCATCAC
>NC_057742.1:35699435-35717925 GCF_004010195.1 Chiloscyllium plagiosum | reverse complement strand
TCAACACTGAATTCAACAACTTCAGATGATTGTCCCATCTCGACCCCTCTGTTTTCATTCTGCTCCGTAATTTTATTTCATTTATTTATAAAAAAAAATTTCACTGTTTTGTATTTCTTATTCCTTGTTTGTCTCTCTTTCTCTCACTCCCCACTCTCTCATTACCTTTTTCCTCTCCTCTTTCCCCCTTTGCTACCCTTCTCCCCTGTTTTCAATTTTGCCTCTGCTTCACCCATGCCCCCCATCCCCCACATATTTTGTCACATAGCACTGGCTTCAGCCTTGGTCATTCCCAGCTCCTAATCTCCCTATAATCTCTCTATGCACTGTCATTGTCACCTCTTTATTGTTACCTTTACTTCTGGAGCCATGACCTTCTCTCAGCCCAGTATAAATACCTCCCTATTTCTCCTTTTTAGCTTTGACAAAGGGTCAGTTAGACTCGAAACGTCAGGTCTTTTCTCTCCTTACAGATGCTGCCAGGCCTGCTGAGACTTTCCAGCATTTTCTCTTTTGGTTCCTGCCGACTTGGCTGCACCCTGCCCTTGAGGAAGGCTAATTGCAAAAGGACATTTTGTTTTCATTTTAAACTTTGAGGTGCTCCCTCCTTCAGTGATCCTGAGAGTCCAGCTTCATCTAGCAATGCCTCCGTCCGGTCTCCATGTTATTGCATATAGCTGCCAACCATCACAGGGAGTGTCAAGAGATGGATTTCTAGGCAGCAAGGGGGAGAGGGTGGGAGCAGAGCTAGATCCCATGTTGCCAGACAATTGCCAATTCCTGGACATCTGAGTTGGAGGTCCTTCTATCAAACTTCCAGCTTCAAGAGTTCACTTGCTATCCTCAATTGGTTAGTAAGCTCACCCCTTGGCCACTCATTGGCCAGTTTGGAAAAATCACAAATGAGTCATAGAGTCATAGAAATGTATATCCCAGAAACTGACCCTTTGGTCCAACTGATCCATGCTAAATTAATCCTAAATTAATCTAGTTCCATTTGCCAGCAATTGGCCCTTATCCCTTTAAACCCTTTGCACGCGTGTACCCATCCAGGTGTCTTTTAAATGTTGTAATTGGACCAGCTTCCACCACTTCCTCTTACAGCTCATTCCATACATGCACCACCTCTGTGTGAAAACGTTGCCCACGTATGTTCCTTTTATATATTTCCTCTCTCGTCTTAAACTTGTGCCCTCTAGTTTTGAATTCCTCTACCCTGAGAAAACGACCTTGGTTACTCAACCTATCCATGCCCCTAATAACTTTATAAACCTCTATAAATTTCATCCCTCAATCTCTGATGCTCCAGGGAAAATAGCCCCAGCCTATTCATCCTCTCCCTGTAGCTCAAACCTTCCAACCCCAGCACCATCTTTGTAGATCTTTCCTGCACACTTTCAAGTTTAACAACATGGGCGGCACGGTGGCCCAGTGGTTAGCACTGCTGCCTCACAGCGCCAGAGACCTGGGTTCAATTCCCGCCTCAGGCGACTGACTGTGTGGAGTTTGCACGTTCTCCCCGTGTCGGCGTGGGTTTCCTCCGGGTGCTCCGGTTTCCTCCCACAGTCCAAAGATGTGCAGGTCAGGTGAATTGGCCATGCTAAATTGCCCGTAGTGTTAGGTAAGGGGTAAATGTAGGGGTATGGGTGGGTTGCGCTTCGGCGGGGCGGTGTGGACTTGTTGGGCCGAAGGGCCTGTTTCCACACTGTAAGTAATCTAATCTAATCTAAACATCTTTCCTATAGCAGGGAGACCAGAATTGAACGCAATATCCCAAAGGTATGATTAGTGACTTTTACCCACATAGTGTGGGATCTCAGCCGTAATTGACAGCAGGGCCATGGGGAAAATCCTACCCAAAGTAACTCCCCAAGATCTTTGTGATTGTTTCATAATTGCCTCCCTCTCACCATTTTACTCCACCATTCTGATTCCTTTGGTCACCTCCCAGTTACAGATCCAAATAGTCACCCAGTGACCTTCAAGTATTACAGTCTATTGAGCTTGACAATATCTATCTAAAATCCTTGGTGGCTTAAAAGCTGTAGAGCTAGGTTTCTGGAGGGGTTGTGTGTGAGCCAGGAGACTGAATATATTCAATTGCTCATGCTGGCTGTATGTGGTGGCTGACAAACACAGATATTAAATTACCTCCAGAAGCAGGCAGCCACAATAAAGTTTGATATTGCATCACATTATCATTTTCTCACGAAGAGAACAGCAAGGAGCTACAGTCCACATTTCAAATGGGCTCATTAAATAACAGCGGGCAATCTGTAAACAGTATTAGAAACAGTAAATAAAAGCAAGTCCTGTTTTAGTGCTGTTCTTAGAATCTTAGAATCACAGAATTCCTGTACTGTCGAACGAGACCATTTGGCACTGAACCTCTTCCTTGGGCTTTATTACAAGTGGATCAACAGAATAGGTTGGACTGAACAAACTATGCCCTTGGGCTTCGAACATGCTCTCTACCCCCTTCCTTCCTTTCTGCCTGAGCTACAAAAATAGTTGATTAGCTTCCTTTATCCACTATCCCCAGCTACAAAGCTTTTCTGACAGAGGTAGAATGAGGCTATTAAGTGAACATTAATGGACTGCTTCACTGTCTCAGGAGATCTAAGAGCAGCAGACAGCTGACACTTTATCCATCCACCATATAATGGTGTTCATTTTGAAGTTGAACAGGAAGGTGTTTATTTTATTTAACATGATCCTTCCACCACCTTTAAACATACCAGGGAGTGCTGTAAATTACACCTCCCCAAAATGCCCATGAGCTCTTACACTTCATGTGGAGGGTAATGCTGACAAAGCTCCATTAATTACCCAACTCTCATTGCCTTGTGAAAATGGTAGTGAGCTTTCTCCGTGACTCATTGGAGTCATTGTAATGATAGCAATCCCACATTGATGTTAAATAGTCAATTCTGACAATGTAGGGATATTGATATCTTTCCAAGCTGTAAATCCAAGGAGCATATTTGGCAGGCAGAAGAACCGGTTGTAATTTACAATAGGAACAGAAAAGGGCAGTGGTAGATTGTCCATCCAATCCTGAAAATCAATGGCTAGAAAGTCAGGTAGAGATATAAACCAAGGCCATTAACTGCAATCATTGGCTCTGATTTGATCTTCAAGAAAATTCTCAAAGCATGTTTCTTTCCCATTTGTCATCAACCAAAGATCTTTGAATTTTTATTTCTTTTTAATTCATTCATGTGTTGTAGCTGTCATTGGCTGGGCAGTTTTTATTGCACATCCCTCATTGCCCTTGAGAAGGTGGGAGTGAGCTGCCTTCTTAAACTGCTACAGCCTATTTAGTGTAGGTACACCCACAATGCCATTAGGAAGAACTTCAACTCGGTGACAGTGAAGGAACAGCAATATATTTCCAAGTCAGGATAGTGAGAAGTGTGAACTGCATAAGTGTGAACGGTCTGAATATCCACAGGAAGTGGGCTTGAAGGTAAATCTGTTAGGTAAGGTTTGGTTGGGGACAAATCAGTGACCCTAGCAAGAGGGTGTGGGACTGTCCAGAGGTTCCAGAGGTCAGGAGAGCTACAAAAGTATGGTCCCATCTTGTCGGGGTGGTGTTGGGCAGCACAGTAGCTAAGTTGTTAGCACTGCTGCTTCACAACACCAGGGACCTGGATTTGATTCCAGCCTCAGGTGACTGTCTGTATGGGGTTTGTATGTTCGCCCTGTGTCTACATGAGATTCCTCCAGGTGCTGTGATTTCCTCCCACAATCCAAATTTGTGCAAGTTAGGTGGATTGGCCACACTAAGTTGCCCACAGTGTCCAGGGATATGCAGGCTAGGTGGATTAGCCATGGGAAATACAGAATTACAGGAGGGTGGTGGATGCTCTTCGGAGGTTCAGAGTGGACTCAATGAGCCCAGTGGCCTGCTTCCACACTGTAGGGAATTCTATTAAATGGCTACTGGGATCCTTCTAAAGTAGATACTCCACTTCCTTTCCATCTTTTACATCAAGTTGAGAAAGTAGTGGATTGGTTTATTGCAGTCTTCCCCAAGTGGATTTTAATTGGCGACTCAATCGGCCTAAGGACAGGTGAACTGCCTAACCCCTCATCCACCAGCTGTGACATGGGAAGTAGCTCAGGAGTGGGTGAGAGAGGAATAGAAAGACCATCTTTTTATTTATGTACCCCCTTCCATCATTACAATGGTAGGGTGGGGGAGGAGTGACATAAAACTCCGCCCCCATAGACCCCTTTTCAAAGGCCTTCTAGGAGCTGTCCCAAAGCTCCAATTTGATTCTTCTCAGCTTTTGATTGTGACAAAATAACAATAGAGTAGACACAGTATCCACCTTCGACTGCAGAATAGATTTATTAATCAGCAATAGCAGAAGTAAATAGTATCATTAGTACGTATGTTTACCATGGTTATGGACCTTTGATAGTTTCTTATTATAGTATCAATAGTCATTAGAAATGCAATTCTCTGACTACTCATTAATTGATTTACACACACATCACCTTGTGTCTCATTTTCTCATTTCCACAAGGTTATCCAATTTAGTTCTGTATCTTTAATTCAAAGAGATTTTTAAAAAAATTAACCTACTTTTCCTCATCAACCTATTCAGAGATATAATTGCACACCTCTGGAGCAGAAGGGATTTGAACCACAGCCTCCTGGTTCAGGGCTAGGGACATCACCATGAGGGCCTCAAAATCCCATTCAACTTCTCTGATTGGTTAAATCCCCTCAATATGGCAGCAAACATTTGTTGAATTTAAATAACATTTTGGGTATAACCCTTCTTCAGTCCTGAAAAAGGGTTACACCTGAAACATTGACTTTTCCACTTCTGGATGCTGCCTGGCTTGCTGTGTTCTTCCAGCCTCCTGCTTGTCTACCTTGGATTCCAGCATCTGCAGCTTTTTGTCTCCAACCGAATTTAAAAAACAGCAAAAATTCAAAAATGGCAAAAGATAGTTCAAAGACGAGTTTGAACAAATTGTGCATCATGTTTGTGTTTGAATTGAGTTACTTATCCATTTCCCACCCAGCGTATTGCAGCAAAATGTAACAAGTGAGCTGCAACATTTTTCTCTGAATGATGTTGGTTTCTAACATTGTAGTAATTGGAACCAGGTTCAGGTGGAACTCATTGATTATGAGATCCTTGATTGGGATTGTTAACCTGGGCCAATCAGGGAGCCCTGGCTGACAGGTATATAGGAAATTCAGAAGGGCTCCTCGGTCTATGAGCTGGCTGGTCAGAGCCTATATACAGTACACAGTAAATAAAGAGTGACTTGGTGATGGGATACCAGCCTCTTGGCAGTTATTTCAGATTCTATCTGATGAAATTCTCTTGAATACTGACTTAAGATCTGCTACAACCTTAAAGCATTGAGCAAAGATGGTACCTTACCATGTGATCTCAGATCAAGTGCTGAGTCATTGTCCAAATAAGTAGTTAAAAAAAACCAGGAGAGCCAGAAAGTCTCCTCAGTCTAGGAACTAGCTCTGAGCTGGCTGGTCAGACCCCATGTATTGTGCACAAGGATAACTTGGTGTCGGGATACAGGCCTCTCTGCTGTTATTTCAAACAGTGAAATCAAAGAAGACAAATCTTAGATTTAAAAAAAATCACCAGTCTCCCTCGCCTGCCCCAACTGAATTTAATTGAGCAAAACATGGAATCATTATTACAAAGCAAACTATTTGGATGTTTTGTGAACAAGTAAGATGAAACCAAGATATCTATTCCTCCTTTTGACCTGTCATAGTTATCTTTTCTTTTGTCCCTTTTTCTATCAATTTTTATCCTCTCTCAGAAAGTCTCCTTGGAATTGTCAAAAGGTCAAATTTTTCATGGCATTTACTTTAGAGATTCAACATGAAAGAGCAGTTGACAGTGTCTTACTGCAGTAACATTGCTTTATTGCAGCTCAGCCAGCCTGAATACTGTAAATTATTGATATCCTAGCTGTATTGAGGACATTCTATAATAGGACAGACTCACAACTGTAAGCTTTTAAAGAGCTGTCGAAGCAATTTTGGATTCTATACGAAAACATCAAATCCAAGTATTCTCTTTAGTCAGTGAACAGTGCTATGAACTGGCTATCAGCGATGAGGCACTGTTGCTGTTTCATATATACTAATTACCTAGAAGGGACATTTTAACAAAATCACTAAATTTGCAACATATGGCAATCTATGAGGAGCAGCAAATACTGAGTGGGCAATGTAAGCCGAATTCTGGACATTGCATGATGGAATCAGCACATTCATCTTAAAATTCTTTACATTTCTCCACAGATATAATAAACCTGAATTTATTTGATTTTTTTGATTGGCTAATTGAGTAGCTATAATTTCATTGGATTTCAGATGCCTTGGATAAGGTGCCTCAGCAATAGATTATAGAGTAAGGAGAGAGAATGTGCAGTCAGGGCCAGGAGGCAAATGGATTGTGAGCTGTCTTCATGACAGAAAGCAGAAAGAGAGAATTGTTCATTGCTCAGAGTGGCGGAAGATGGGAAGTTATCCTTCACAAGATTCACTGCTGGGATCACTGGTGTTTGCAATTTACAAGAATGATTCAGACTTTGCAATTCAAAAACACAACTTCTACATTTGTGAATGATGCTAAATTAAGGACGTACTCAATACTGAGGAGGACCATAACAAATTACAGGAGGATATGTAAATTGCAGAATGCTCAAATAATTGGCAAACTTAGGCACAGATAAAAGTGAGATACAAAAACAGAAGTTGCTGGAAAAGCTCAGCAGGTCTGGCAACATCTGTGAAGAGAAATCAGAGTTAATGTTTCGGACCCAAAACGTTAACTCTGATTTCTCTTCACAGATGATGCCAGACCTGCTGAGCTTTTCCAACAACTTCTGTTTTTGTTTCTGATTTACAGCATCCACAGTTCTTTGGGTTTTATAAATTGGACTAGTACATTTTGATAGACAGGAGAAGGAGAGAATTATTATCACCCCTCTGTGGGCAGCAAGATGGCCCAGTGGTTAGCATTGCTGCTTCACTGCACCAGGGAGTCAGATTCAATCCCACCCTCAAATGACTGTCTGTTTGGAGTTTGCACATTCTTCCCATGCCTGTGTGGGTTTCCTCTCACAGTCCAAAGATGCACAGGTTAGGTGGATTGGCCATGCTAAATTTCCCATAGTGTCCAGGGAAATATAGGCTAGGCGTATTAGCCAACGGAAATGCAGAGATATGGTAAGGGGATGGATCTGGTTGGGCTGCTTTTTGGAGAGTTGTTGTAGACTCAATGGGTCAAATCACCTGCTTCCAGTAGGGATTCTATGATATGATTCTATTTGGAAGGTACGAGTGAAGGAAAAGGATAAAGGAACCTCAGGGTAGAAGGATACAATCACTAAGAGTTGTACCATTGATTAGCCAAAAAAAAAATGCAAAGCTTAGAATTCATCCTTGTGTTATGAAAAACTGGAAAGTATGCAACTGTTGGGACACTTTGTAGTTTGTAAAGGGTTTACCCTATGGCTTCTTGGAATTGAAGTCAATACTTTAAGGTGTGCTCTGATTTCCCCGCTGTTTGACGTCAATTATATCAATCCACCAAGGTTTCTTGGACATCACCAAGTAAACAGTCCACAGCATAACATTCCATGCAGTGGCCAAAATCACTGGCAGAAATCATTTCAAATTAAATCATTCACGTGCCAGGAACGAAAAGAACCACTATTGGTTTCCTCACGGACTGAGGTTAATCACTTACATGATCCTATATTGGAATCATACTCAAGAGGATTTTTTGCAGAGTTTCAAGGCCTGCCACTTCAACACCCCACCGTGTTCCCTGGCTCACATCTCCATCTCAGGGTTGCTGCAGTGCTCCAGCAAAGCTCAGTGTAAGCTGGAAGATAAGCACCTCATTTTCCGCTTGGGAACTCTGTAGCCTTCTGGATTTAATATCAAGTTCAACAATTTTAGGCTTGAGCAGTTGTTCCCCATGTTTTCCCCAACCCCGCACACCAGGCCTTGGCATTACACAGGCTACAACACACTATCCATTGTCAGCCATTAAAGGCCCTCATTATTAGCTATTTATTCCGCCAAACTGACCTTTACACAGTCCTTTGTCTGTCCAACTGTTCTTTTGTCTCTCTTTAGGCTTTATCATCACCTATTGTTTACCTTTCACCCCTCCTCTTACTCCTCCTTCTGCAAAACAAACATCCTTTTCCTACTGACCATCAGCTCTGAAGAAGGGTCACTGGACCTGAAATCTTCACCTGATTTCTCTCCACAGATGTTGCCAGATCTGCTGAGATTTTCCAGCAATTTCTATTCTTGAATCACATGATATTGGTTCTGTATTAAGTCTCATGTAAACCTTATCCTGTAAATGGATGGTAATCATTGCAACTGCCTTGCATACAGAAGTCTGTTGATCTAGATCAAGAACACAGGAGAAAGTGAGGTCTGCAGATGCTGGAGATCAAAGTTGAAACTTTATTGCTGGAACAGCACAGCAGGTCAGGCAGCATCCAGGGAACAGGAGATTCGACGTTTCGGGCACAGGAAGGGCCTGTGCCCGAAACGTCGAATCTCCTGTTCCCTGGATGCTGCCTGACCTGCTGTGCTGTTCCAGCAATAAAGTTTCAACCTAGATCAAGAACACAACCTTCCCTAAGATCCATTCCAACATAGCAGGAATTAAATGTTGTAATCCACACAGTTGTTTTCAGAGCTATCAAGCTTCTAGCTCTGAGTAAACAAGATTGTTAGACCATGTCTTTGGTAATCTGTCTACTCCACTATGGAAGCACTCTTGACATTCAGATCTTAAGACAAAAGAAACTTTTTTAGGAAGTTACAAAATCAACAGTTATCTAAATATCACCAAAACCAATGAAATTCAATTTGTTCTATAAACTCTATAGAAATAGCTACAATACTTGCTTTCAGTATCATCATTGAATCAATAAAACTAAGCAAGCTGTTGGAAAGAGTCAAAATGAAATTGGCTACATTATTTGAAGATTTGCAGTATCCTAATTGACAACCTCTACATATTAAAGGTTTGTGGAAGCGTGAAAACAGAAGAATGGTTTAGGAATGAGATTGTTATTTTCGACCTACACAAATTGGCCCTTGTAAATCAGAATTCTTGTTGGAGATTTCAGGCTCTGGGCCAGAACTCAGAGTGAAGCCTAAAGAAAATGCCTGACCTTTTTCTCAAATCACAGTGCAATTGCTAACAGCAATCAGCTCCAGACTGCTGTGCCAATCAGGCTAATTTGTTCAACCTTTAATCACAACCAACACTCCCTTCCCATGGTACCTTGCTCTGCTGGCAATAGAACATTTTAGTTCTCTTCTCATTGTGCAGGATCACGAATGCTGAAGGAGTGATTTTCTTGGCAGGAGTAGGCTTCAAATTGTGTATCGTGAGTGAATGACTTGGCTTCTTTTTACTTTCAATACTGACTTCTATTATACCAAAACAAGATTATCCTACATCTGAATCATTACTCACCTATTTACAACCGTCCTGAGAAAGGGATGTACATCAGGAAAAAAACAGGAAGCACTATTCCTGACTTTAAAATGTCCCAGATGGCTTTACAGCTAATTGAACAAACATGCCATGTCATCACAAATGAGAGCTAGGTGTCCCAGCAACCAAACTGCACAGAACAAGTTCCTACAAATAGCAATGTGACAATCACCAGATAATCTGTAACAGTGAAGTTTATGGAGGGATGGATACTGGCCACAACAACAGAAAGAACTCCCCTATTCCTCTTTAAACAGTGCCATGGAATCTTTTGCATTCAACTGAGACAGCAAAATAGAGCACCATCATTAGTACTGGAATATCAACTTGGATGGTGCCCTCAATCACTGGAGTCCAACATCTCCTTCTAACACTTCTGCGATTTTGGTTTTCTGTGATTCACCAACATCAGACAAGGTTACTAAAATACACCAACCTTTGGCATTTATACCAGCCTTTACCCAGCTACAATCAATTCTGAAGGGCCACTGGACCCAAAATATTCATTCTGCTTTCTCTCCATGGATGCTGTCAGACCTGCTGAGGTTTTCCAGCAATTTCTGTTTCTGTTGCTAAGGCATAGCTTATTCCATCATTGCTGTTTGTGGCATCTTAGTGTTTGAAGATTAATGTAACATTTGCTGCGCTACAAGAGTGAATAGACTTTGAAAGTATTTCATTGGTGGTACAGGGCTTTGTGAAAGGTGCCATACAAAACAATTGAAGCCTGATTGTATTTAATGTTGTAAAGGGAGGAGAGTCCATTTGTAATTGAGCTGTTCCATTGTCTAATTGTTCCGAGCACTCAAACACGTAACAAAAAAAGCAGTAGCTGTGAAGGATGTAACTGTTTCCCATGTATAGAGTGACTCTGTCATCCGTTCTCTGAATGTATAAAATCAACTAAGCAAATAATGAGTAATTTGTCTGCAATATTTCAACTGAATCTGAATAGAATGAGGAATCAGGGCATTTTAATCTGACATGTTAGTTTAATGCCAATTTCTCAAGAACCCAAGACCTATTCTATAGGCCTACTTTATATTTAATGCATTGTTCTCTGGGAAATTGGGGGCTGTTCTTTTCAACATCTGCACACATGGGATTCAAGATTTCAGGTTTCCTTTTTAATAAAAATTCCAGCTAAAATTCCAGATTAATAAATCAGAAAAAATTTTCATTAAAATAATTTGTATTGATCAAGAGGACAATCAGTGCAGTAGAAATTAACACACCTTCAAATAGCAATGGAGCTGAATATGAAAACTGTAGCATCAAGAAACAGCAGGATAAGTGATAGCTGTACTTGGCAACAGTACCCATACCATGAGAAAGCATCTGTATCCAGTGAGGGCAGCTATGCCAAGCACAGATGGCACTAAGAAAGAACTGTCGTATCTTTTTCAAGAGGTGGCGCCTATACCTGAGAAAATCTACTTTTTATGAGAATCAGCAGCAGAATCAAGAATGATACTGATTTTGTGAGGCTTTGAACATCTCAACCTCCCACAAAACAAAATCTAAGAACCTTGCAGCTACATAAAGTGGTAATTTGGTCCATAACATTCATGGCGAATCTTTGGAAGAGCTCCCCAACTTAACCCCATATCCCAGGTGATTTCTCAAGACCTGCAAATTTGTCCTCTTTGAGCACGTATCCAATTGATTTCTGTAATTTTCCATGATCTCTGCAACAATACCATTTTTGGCAATTTCCTCTAGATTATAACAACCCACTGTGCAATTATCAAATCCTCCGGCTTTCTTGCTAATTATTTCAAAGCTCTGATCTCTGGTTTATGTGCCATTTGCCAGAGTAAATTGTTTTTCTTGACTTGCTTTCAGTAAGTAAGATCATAAAACATTCATCACTTTTAAGTATTACTATCAGGTCTCATTTTTAACTTCCTCTGCTCTAAAGTTCCCCATCCTTGGACGCATTATAATCAATCGCTTCCACATTCTGTGCATGACCTTCAAGTTCTTCCTAAAGCATGATGCCCAGAACTGAACACAACATTCCTACTGAGGTATAACCAATACTTACCTAAATGTTTAGCAGAACTTACTTGCTTGCTAAAATATGGCTCCAGTTTTATGTCTCAAGCAATCTGAATGCATGTTTGACTGTGTTGCTAGTATCTAATTCATGGTTTATGTTAATACTTTAGAGGGAATTTTTATTCATGGGAAGATTAAAGTTGTAGTGGTAAGGCCAATAGAAGTCTGAGCTTTTGAAAGTGCCAAAATACCACAAGAAATTACAATTCAAAATGGGATGCATTTTGGTTTCAGAATGCAAAGAGTTGAAAATCAGCACGTCAGTTTACTTAGCTAAAGATCCAGCAACATACCCAGAGAGATGATTCGGTTTTGATGGGTTTCCATTCAGCCCATCACGTCTGCTCTGCCATTCAATGAGATCATGGTTGATCTGAAACTCTCAATACCAATTTCCTGTCTTGTCCCACAATTGTTGATGCTCTTACTGATTAAAAATCTGACTATCTCAGCCTTGAATATACTTAACAACACAGGCTTGACAGCCCTCTGTGGTAAAGAATTCCGCAGATTCATTACTCTCTAAAATAAAATCCTTCTCATCTTAAATGTGCTTCTCCTTATTCTTAGATTATGTTCTCTGGTCCCAGACTCTCCCAGAATCTCTCAACATGTACCCTTCAAGTTCTCTATTACCTTTATCCCAACTCTTTATCTTCAATTAGTTAGCCAATATTCTTTCCATGTTAAATCTTACTCCAACACCCTGACTAAATATGTGTGGTACCTTATCAAACACCTTCTGAAATCTGAATATATTCCACCCACTTCTTCCCCTGTATCTATCCTCCTTGTTACCTCATCAAATAATTCTGGTAATTTTTTTCAGGCAAGATTTCCTGCATGAGGCAGTTCTGACTCTACTTTCTTTTGTCTCCATTCCTTTTTAAAATAAAGATATTACAAGTTTTCAAATCCTCTGGGACTTTTCCAGAATCTAAGAAAGCTGCTATTATTGCATCATCCACTATCTCTGTAGTTCATTCCTTTACTATCCCAGAATGTGGCCCATTAGGTCCTGGGGATTTACCAGTCTTTAGCCTCATTAGGTTCCCTAGTACATTTTCTCTCATGATATTTATTACTGCATTTATTTCCTCTCCTCCTTTTGCCCCTTAATTATTTAGTATTTTCAAAATGTTATTCACTCCTATGAAGACTGGTGCAACATGTTTCTTCAAGTCCTCTGACTTGATGGGCTCAATAGCCTATGTCTGCTTCTGCATCTTATGGTCAAGACAAAACCATCTCTCTGGACAGCCATTACAGCAAGGATTGCAGTATCTGGGCTCCAGTTCTTCAGTGAAGTAAGTCAGTCTCCTATCTTCCAGCTCTCTCTATAATTCTGAAATCAATATGCATTCCACTTTTGGAATGCCATTTTCTAATTATTATTTCCCCAAATTCATTCTCAAAGAGGTTAGATTCAGTTTGGCTTCTCGCTTCCTTTTGGGAGTTAGAGCTAGATCAGTTTAAAAGTATTCAATAAATATTGCCCATTTACTTCATCAGATCACTTATTTCATCAGATTAAAGAATAATTTGTAAATAAGGATGTGATGGTTGGTTTGAGGACTGCTCAGAACAGGCTACATCATCATGGACATGGGTATAACTTAGAGAATTTCTCTGGTTTCAATTTCTCTGGGTGATTGCTGAGACAGTTAGTTGCAGCTTAGAACTTGTGTTGTTTATAGCTCAAGAACAGAAGCCAAAAAGAAATGACAGTCAGATCAACCTCATGGTAAACAGTATAAATAATGAATGAATTAGTTTACTGAATGAGCTTCACTGTCTAGATTGGATTCCTTACTGTGTTTGCCCGAAGGGCCTGTTTCCACAAGTCCACACCAACCCTCCGAAGAGTTACTCATCCAGATCCGTTCCTCTCTGACTAATGCGCCTAACACTATGGGCAATTTAGCATGGCTAATTCACTTGACCTGCACATCTTTGGACTGTGGGAGGAAACCAGAGCACCCGGAGAAAACTTACGCAGACACGGGGAGAATGTGCAAACTCCACACAGTCAGTTGCTTGAGGCTGGAATTGAACCCGGGTCCCTGGCGCTGTGAGGCTGCAGTGCTAACTACTGTGCCATCTTTGGACTGTGGGAGGAAACCAGAGCACCCGGAGAAAACTTATGCAGACACGGGGAGAATGTGCAAACTCCACACAGTCAGTTGCTTGAGGCTGGAATTGGGTCCCTGGCGCTGTGAGGCTGCAGTGCTAACTACTGTGCCAAATCAAATCATTTCAGTGAAAAGTTTATAGTTGCTGCATTACATCATCTTAGATACTAAGGTACCTAGGTACAGATACTTAAGATTAAATTCTTAGGAAACAAAAAAATTAGAAAAGTAAAGAAATAAATAGTCCAGCATCAGAATAAAATTAGCAAAATAAAGAAGTAAAAAGTTGAGAATATCAGTCTTTCTGACCAGTCTATGCTGGCACTTGGCCTTAAGAGAGACCTCCTCACTGCCAGCTGTGCCAGATTCACTAACGTAGGAGTCACCCTACTTTAAGTGCCATTGTTTCACCAATGGGTGCAGTTTACTGATGCCACTAAACCGACCATCTTCTCACAACCAACAATCCCTGGCTCTGCTGCCAAGCCAGGCTGCCACTGGGGCCATCAGCCCCACTTTGGCTGCAAATGTCCCCTTGCCAGCACTGCCACCTTGAGGAGCCCACTGCCAACGGCACCTGCTGTACCCATTTGCTGCCACTGGCCCTGGAGGAATTATTTTATTATTAATTGTATGGAGTCAAAATGAGGCTTAATTGTAGTTTGAATTTTGTAAGGAAATACAAGTGGAGAATCACCCAATTGGAAATAAATGGAAGGTTCCACTGTGGTCCTCCCATAGACTAATGCAAAGGAAGGGAACTCTTGGAAGCATGACATGGTCTACAATAAATTTAAAAACAGATTGCTGATAAAGTTCAGGAAATATGGCAGCATGAGAAAAGAAATCCAAGTTAACATTTCGGGTCCAGTGACCCTTCCTCAGAACGGCTACCAGACCCAAAATATTAACTTTGATTTCTCTTCGCAGATGCTGCCTGACCTGCTAAGCTTTTCCAGCAACTCCTGCTTTTGTTTCCGATTTACAGCATTCGCAGTTCTTTCGATTTTTACAACTAATATGATACAAAAACACGTCGAGCAATCAAATCAGTCATGTTTAACAAAGTAAGTCAAAGATTAAATTAGAAAAAAGGAAGTGCTTATAATGTTAGCCATAAAAATGATAAGCCTGAGGATCTAGAGCAATTTAGAATCAGCAAAGAATGGACAAGAAGCTGATAAAGAAAGGGAAAAGAGAATATAGAATGGAGACTAGCAATAATATTATTTGTGTGGAGAACAGTGATGTAGCAGCCTCCTGGCTGCTAAAACAAAAAAAGATTTGTTAACTTGGCAGCAAGAGATGCTGGGTACATTGGCCAAGTAAAACTCTGAAGTCACAAAAACCCACACACCAGACGCAATGTAAACATAGCAGCCAGGTGCTAATTACGTTAGCATAATGTAAAAGGTAACAGTTATCCTGGACAGACATACCCCCAACAACTTTGAGGGTGGCATGGTGGCTCAGTGGTTAGCACTGCTGCCTCATAGCACCACGGTCCCAGGTTCAATTCCAGCCTCGGGCAAACGTGTGGATTTTGCACATTCTCCCCATGTCTGCATGGGTTTCCTCCGGGTGCTCCGGTTTCCTCCCACAGTCCAAAGATGTGCAGGGCAGGTGAATTGGCCATGCTAAATTGCCCATAGTGTTAGGTGCATTAGTCAGAGAGAAATGGGTCTGGGTGGGTTACTCTTCGGCGGGTCGGCGTGGACTTGTTGGGCTGAAGGGCCTGTTTCCACATTGTAGAGAATCTAATCTAATTAAACGAAGGAGGGCCCAATCAGAAAAGCACCAGAGCCTGCTGCACAAAGAAACGAACATGAGCAGGCCATCCAAAGGATTCGCAATGCTTCAAGCTATTAACTGTGAATGGCCAGAACTATAGAAAGTTCCAGAAAACCATCTAAAATGGTATTAAAACAGGTATAAAAATCTAGAGACCACTTGTTCTTGAATCTTCTGGTGACTTTCCTAGGGGATCCGCATGATGAGAGGCGGAGATCAGCTGACCATGCAGAAAGAGAGAAAAGAAGAGAAAAAGCAGCTTTGTACACCCAGAGACAGAGCCAGAGCGATAGAACATAGAACATAGAAGAATACAGCGCAGTACAGGCCCTTTGGCCCTCGATGTTGCGCCGATCCAAGCCCACCTAACCTACACGAGACCACTATCCTCCATATGCCTATCCAATGCCCGCTTAAATGCCCATAAAGAGGGAGAGTCCACCACTGCTACTGGCAAGGCATTCCATGAACTTACGACTCGCTGAGTGAAGAACCTACCCCAACTTCAGCCCCCCCTTAATTTTAAGCTATGCCCCCTTGTAATACCCCCCTCCATACGCGGGAAAAGGTTCACACTGTCAGCCCTATCTAACCCCCTAATCATCTTGTACACCTCAATCAAGTCACCCCTAAACCTTCTTTTCTCTAATGAAAACAGCCCCAAGTGTCTCAGTCTTTCCTCATACGATCTTCCTTCCATACCAGGCAACATCCTGGTAAACCTCCTCTGCACCCGTTCCAGTGCCTCCACATCCTTCCTATAGTATGGCGACCAAAACTGCACACAATAAACTGCACACGATAGTAACTGTGTAAATCTACAAGAGATTTGTGAAGTATCGTAAGCTGCCGAATAGGATTGGAGACTGTATTGCTTTGTAGAAAGAGCTATTGTAACATGTTTTCTAATAAAGTTGGGAAAGTTTTGCATTGGTACTGGCTTGTGGTTGTAATGATTTAATCGCTTCTGTATTGTGGGGCATATGGGCGCATTCATTTATTGTATTCCGGTTGGAGTTGTCAAACGTGTTTTAAGGAGGAACTAGACAAAAGTGAAATGATTGAGAAACAAAACAATTCTTTGTATCAGTCTTCATGGAGAAAGATACAGAAGCTGGTAGTGATTGCTATCATAGCTGGTACAATATGGCAATAAAAGTGGGCATCAAGTGGAAGTGATATATTGATAATATCACTCAACAAGTAATCCAGAAGCTTCAGCTAATGTTCTGGGTATATGGATTCAAATCCTAGCTTGGCAGATTGCGACATTTGAATGCAATAGTCTTGATTTGAAAGCTAGATTAATGGCGACCATGTAACCACTGTCAGTTTTCAACAAAACACTAAGGTTCACTAATGTCCTTTAAGGCTGGAAGCCAGTCTAGCTGACATATGACTCCCAACCAAAATATTCTCATTTCAATCTGCGCTGCTCTCTGGGCAATTAAGGATGGGTAATAAATGCCAGGCTAGGCAGCAATGCCTACATCTCATGAACGAATAAAAAACCCACAAGGTAACCACAAGAAGGATCCAAGGGGAAAGAATACCCATGGAGTATTTGATATTTTGAATTTCAAAAGACTTTATGGCTTTAAGTATTACTCAGGCAGATAGTCAACATCTGCAGTAGCTGAAGAGTTAATCAGGCCCATTGACAAACATGTATAAAATTATAGGAAAGCTATTGTTAAGATGGAAAGGGTTTACCAGATGTTGCTGGAAATGGAGGATTTGAGTTATAAGGAGAGGCTGGATAGACTTGGAATGCTTTCACTGTAGCATAGGAGGTTGAGTGGTGACCTGATACAGAGTTATAAAATCAGGAGGGGTTTCGATAAGATGAATGGCAGGTGTCTTTTCCCTAGGGTGAGGGATTTCAAAACTAGGGAGCATATTTAAGGTGAGAGGAGAAAGGTTTAAAAAAGATATTTTTTGCACAGAGCGTGGTTCATGTGTTCAATGAACTACCAGAGGAAGTGGTCGATACAGGCGCAGTTACAATATTTAAAAGATATTTGGATAAGTACATGAATGGGAAAGGTTTGGAGTGATGTGCGCCAAGTGCAGACAGGTGGGACAAGTTAGGTTTGGGATTGTGGTCAGCATGGACTGGTTGGACTAAAGGCTCTGTTTCTGTGCTGTATGGCTCTATGACTACGACTCCATAAACAGCACTTAATGGCAAAGCCTTTTATTTCAGATCTGATAAGGAAAGAGCAGAAACAAGTTGGGGGGCAGTTCCCAATCATTCAGGAAGCAAGGATCTGGAGGAGCAGTCCTGATTCGCGGTTCAGCTAGGAAGCAAATAAACATTGAGTAAAGTTAAAAAGCCTCATTAGACAAGAGGAAAGCTTTAAAGTAAAAGCTTCACACTTGGTCAAGTTCACACCCAAACCATCGACATGAACCTTCACCTGCCCACTTTTACCCCAATCCCTGGTGAAAATTCCAGGGACTGGTCATACACTAACCCTCTCTGGAAGCCAGGATGATCCTGACCAGGGAATATTTTCCCTCCTGAATGAAATATTAAATAAAAAGCAATAAAACTACAGATGTTGGAAATCAGAAACAAAAACCAAAAATTACTGGAAAGTCTCAGCAGGTCTGGCAGCATCTCCGGTAAAAAAATCAAAGTTAATGTTTTGGGTCCAGTGACCCTTCCTCAGAACAGTTCTGAGGAAAGGTCACTGGACCAGAAGCATTAGCTCTGATTCCAGCATTTTCTGTTTTTATGCACGCCTGCGTGAACCCATTCTCACCCATGTTGTATCATAACCCCACCTTCTAAAATGGCTGTTCCCTCCTTCCCCCTTCCTCCCCACCTGCAGCCCCAATCCCAGTGTCCCTATCACAGCAACAGCAGCCATGTCACCCAAAGTGTCCCCACACGGCTCCCCCAACATACTGTACCCTACACACACCACCCTACACACTGCACCACCCCACACTGCACCC
>NC_057742.1:35658940-35698900 GCF_004010195.1 Chiloscyllium plagiosum | reverse complement strand
ATGCTGTCACAACCCCCCACACCACCTTGCCACACCCCCCGCTTCCCCCACACTGTCTCCCCACCCGGAGGCAGTTCTTGACTTCCTGTACCCTGATTAATTCCATGCCTGTTTGCTGGAAGGGCGATGTGTTTGTAATATAAAAGATGTATGTGCTGTAGGTGTGAGATGGATACAGCACATAGCTTGCTTTGCAGCAATCTGCCTCCTTTACTGCAGGCTGCTGAGGAGCAAGGCAAGTGGCTGGTTGTGTGACTTTACTCAGTGGCAGAGCAAGGCAGCAATGCTGTGAGCAAGCAGAACGGAGTGAAGTGACCAACTGCTCAGGGAGTAAGTGAGCAGTTACGAGATGCAGCCTGGTCGAACGTATAACCTGGGTGCACATAATGTATCCTTGCAGCAGCCTTTCAATGCCAGTTAGTGTTTTCTAAGTTCCCTCTGGGTAATTAGGTCAGTATATATTGGCCATCCCTAACTAATGATACCCACATCCCATGAACAAATTTTAAAACTGCCTTGGTGATTGGGAGAGGTGCCAGGAGGATGCTGAGTGGTTGGCAAATGTCAGATGCCAATGTCTATGGATGAAGTGTACATGCCACTGGTGTCCATGTATTGTGCCCTTAGATTGTATTGGGTACTGAGTGACATGGAGGTGCTATGGACGAGGTGGTGAGCTGCAGTCACCAGGTTTCTGCTCTGGCTTCAATGACAAGAATTCTCGATGTCAAGTATGTTTGGTGCATTTGGTAAGGTAGAACCTTGAATATTAATGAGGTGATTTAGCATTAATAAGGTGTTTAACAAACATTAATCCCCCTCAACTGAGTCTGTGCCTGTGTGCCAATGCATCAACAGTACTGTGGAACAACAAAGACTCACAGGCACAAGCAGGTATCCATGTATTAAGAATATTATATTTACCTCTTCCAGAAAATGTGGAGAAATATGCTGCAGTTATAACAAATCTTAAATGACTACTCAGACAGATGTTAATGTGAGTGAGCCACCACCACTATAAAAGAATATCCAATGCATATCTACAAGAACCAGCGCAAGTCTGACTAAACCTATTGATGTCAATGAACAGCTCACTAACTTCCTGATGGATACACAAGTGGGTGCCACCATCTTATCAGATTGTTTGAAGTAACAAACGTTATGACCTGCAGAGATGAAACTGCATGGTCCAATCAGAAGAACTTTCACAATTAAATTATTCTACAAGCAACACAAAGATTGTAAAGTAGTATGGGAGTAATTTGATATATAAAAAAAACAAACACTTGAAGTATGTTCACAAATCTTTTCCCGAATTTGAATTTGTAGAAACAGTAGATAACGAAGAGCTCAAGAGAGACCAAGTAATGCTGAATCTGTCCGAAGAGAAGCCACTTAGAAAATAACTTGTCCAGGAATGAATGGCTATTGAATAACCGGTCAAGGGGACAACAGGTAGAATGTTCCACTGCTCTTGCTGGACTGATGTTTGAACCCAAAAAGGAGAAAGAATCTATTGAAATTACCTCTCCATGGATGGTTTGAGTTATAAGAAGAGGCTGGATAGACTGGGCTTTTTATCCCCCTGAAGTGTAACAGGTTGAGGAGTGACTTTATAGAGACTTATAAAATCATGACAGGCATATACAAGGTTAATGGCAGTTGTCTTTTCCCTATTGTGAAGAATTTTAAGAGTAGGGGTCATATTTTAAAGGTGAGAGTAGAAAGGTTTCCAAAAGGATGTGAGAGGCAACTTTTTAACACAGAGTGGTTTGTGTGTGGAATAAACTTCGAGGAAGTGATGGTTGCTGGTACAGTTACAACATTTAAAATACATTTGGATAAGTTCATGACTACAAAATATCTAATAATATTACATAAACATGAATTGATTGGACTGAATGGTCTGTTTCCATGTTGTAGGACTATATGACTGTGTGGCTCTATGACTATATAACTCTGTGGCTGTATGATTCTATGAATCTATAGCTTGATGGCTCTGTGGCTGCAGAACTTGAGGACTCGAGGGCTCTATGGCTCCATGTCTAAGAAATATACTTCTTATGTTCATGAATAACCAGTGGCCAACAAGCCAAAATAAACGTATGCAAAAATCGATAAGAGCAAAAAATTTAACTGAGAATGTGCTACTTTTCATAGATACTGTACTGCAAGATAGCCAGACCAAAAGAACCTGAGGTTTGTTTGAGAACACCTAGTTTTAGTACTGACTGTGTTTCACAATTTGGGCAACTTACTGCTTGGTGATCAATGACTAATTTTTCCAGCCTCTCTTCAGGAAGTTGGCCTGGAAACCATACATCAGGGATACTTGGATATTGCCAGGTGTACAGTCAGGGCTCAGTGGTGTGATGACCAGAGATCACTAAAGAAATAGAAGGTTTCCCACTCATTATGAAATCTGCGATTGTAATGGATTGCCAGGTCTAGAAAACAATTCTCATCACTGAAGAAAGTTTAGAAAATTTCAAAGAGAGAGACCAACACAGGTTGTGAGAAGATGCAGACAAAAATGTAAAGGACTAAGCAGTCACAATCCACTTCAGCACTTCCATCAATGTTCGACTGAAATTGTGCAGGCATCAACATAACCACCTGAAGAAATTGTAAAAGAAAATTTGAAGTTGATGTCAGATGATAAAATGAAAAGTCCAAGAGCAATATTTCAATTTGTCATCAGCCAAGGATGAATGATCAGTACTGTTGACAAACCTAAGTCAGCAGCCGCTGAGGACATTGACATGTTGTGTTCAATAGTAAGACCACCACTGAGGGAAGACATTCAATTTCAATTAGAGGTCACTTACTTCACAACAAACGTATCACCAGCTTGTGAATGAAGATTTGTTTATACAGAAATCATAGTGGAATTCCTATGATGTGGGAGCAGGCCATTCTGCCCATCAAGTCCACACTGACCCTCCAAAGAGCAACCCACTCAGACATGCCCAATACCATATCCCTGTATTTACCATGGCTAACCCATCTACCCTATACACTATAGGTAATTCAGCATCGCTGAGACCTACCCTGCACATCTTTGGACTGTAGGAGGTAACCAGAGCACATGGAGTAAACCCATGTAGACATGGGAAGGACGTGCAAACTCCACACAGACTGTTGCCTAAGACTGTAATTGAACCCAGGCCCCTGCTGCTGTGAGGCAGCAGTGCTAACCACTGAGCCACCATGCTGCCCACAGATCGAAGGTAGAGGGTTTACCACTCCATGGGGACAACATTGAGGCAGTGTTGTCCAAGGTCCACCATACAATGGTTAAAGAAAAATTCTCTAGGATACTGCAAAAAAAAAAGGAATTACCTGTTTAACAGAATAGCCACATTCCAGAAAGTATATCAATGAGATTAAAGGTTCCCTTATGATGTTAAGGAGCCAACAATTCAGCAGTAAAGAGCTCCTCTGTGAAAGAAAGACAGGAGAATAAGGGTCTCCAAATAAAGTAATGGATTGACTATTTGGTTTAGCGGGAATGACATCCTCAGTGAACGGCATCCAAGAATTAGATGGTGCTAAAATTATATTTTACCAACTTTGCAGGGGCAAGACCAGAAATACAGTCAACTGTTCTCAAACCAATGTCTAACCATTCTTTTAATTTTGATACAAACGCATTCTGAATAAATTGTAAAATCTCAGATGAACTGAATTTGCGAAGTCAGAAAGCTAGGAGGGGTGAAGTTAGGAGGAATGGAGTAGCTGTAAATATGGATGTATAAATGTTAAAGATGGAGAATTGCTTGGGAGACATGGTAGATGAGGTAATGGCTCAGAAATGGTTAATGTTGGAGACTATTAACCTCCACACAATCTGATAATGTCATAAAGATTTGGATGGGGAAAGGCAAAACAAGAGCCTTGAGAATGACAGACGTGTTATCCTGGGTCTCCCATTGTCTTTGTAACTGAAATAACTGCACAGGGGTTGTTATCCTATCATCAAAATCACCCTTTATTTACTTGTGGCCAGCCAGCTCAGAGTCAGTCCCCTAAACTGAGGAAATTTTAAATCCTCTGGTTATGTTTTTTTCAGTTTAATTAAAAAGTACAAATTACAAGCAGTTAACATTAACCTCTACTACTTCCTGAAGAAGGGCTTATGCCCGAAACGTCGATTCTCCTGTTCCTTGGATGCTGCCTGACCTGCTGCGCTTTTCCAGCAACACATTTTCAGCTCTGATCTCCAGCATCTGCAGCCCTCACTTTCTCTCTAGTTAACATTAACAGCCATATACAAGAGACAGCAATTTACATGGAAAAGAGGCGGCAAAGCCAGATCCCAAACCCCACCATACAACCAGTTTGCAGGGAAACGAGATAACACAGAATATTTCAGCACAGTACAGGCCCTTTGGCCCTCGATGTTGCACCAATGTGTGGAACCAATCCATATGTCTATCCAATGACCATTTAAATGACTTTAAATTTGGCAAGTTGCAGGCAGTGTGTTCCACACCTCTACTACTCTGAGTAAAGAACCTACCTCTGTCCTATATGTATCATCACTCAATTTAAAGCCATGACCCCTCATGATAGCAGTCACCATCCAAGGAAAAAGGCTCTCACTGAGCAACACATTTTCAGCTCTGATCTCCAGCATCTGCAGCCCTCACTTTCTCTCTAGTTAACATTAATAGCCATATACAAGAGACAGCAATTTACATGGAAAAGAGGCGGCAAAGCCAGACCCCAAACCCCACCATACAACCAGTTTGCAGGGAAACGAGATAACACAGAATATTTCAGCACAGCACAGGCCCTTTGGCCCTCGATGTTGCACCAACGTGTGGAACCAATCCATATGTCTATCCAATGACCATTTAAATGACTTTAAATTTGGCAAGTTTCAGGCAGTGTGTTCCACACCTCTACTACTCTGAGTAAAGAACCTACCTCTGACATCTGTCCTATATGTATGATTACTCAATTTAAAGCCATGACCCCTCATGATAGCAGTCACCATCCAAGGAAAAAGGCTCTCACTGTCCACCCTTTATAATCCTCTGATCAATATCCTAATCTCCACTGAACCCTTTCCAAAGCTTCCACAATATTTCCTCTAATGCTGTGACCAGAACTGCTCCAGGTGTGGTCTTTCCAGTGCCTTGTCCAGCTACAGCATGACTTCATGACTCCAAAACTCAATCCCTCTATCAGTAAACGCCAACACACCATATGCCTTCTTAACTCCCCTATCAACCTGGGTGGCAACTTTCAGGGATCTATGTACATGGGCACAGGGATCTCTGGGCTCATCTACACTACCAAGAATCTTACCATTAGCCCAGTACTCTGCCTTCCTGTTACTCCTTCCAAAGTGAATCACCTCATACTTTTCCGCATTAACCTCCTTTTGCCAAATCTCAGCCCAGCTCAGCATAGCTTATCTATGTCCCTCTGTAACCTGCTACATCCTTCATCACTATCTACATCTCGACCAACCTTAGTGTCATCCACACATTTACTAGCCCCTCCTTCTACACCCTCATCCAGGTCATTTATAAAAAAATGACTAACAGTGGCCCCAGAACAAAGCCTTACAGTATCCCACTAGTAACTGAACTCCAGGATGAACACTTCCCATCAACCACCGCCCTCTGTCTTCTTTCAGCTAACCAATTTCTGATCCACACAGCTAAATCACCGTCAATCCCATACCTCTGTATTTTGTGCAATAGCTGACCATGGGGAACCCGATCAAATGCCTTATTGTAAAAGTCTGAAATAACCTGGTGTGACCTTGAATCCCACCTTACATTATCAAGAAGGAAATAGAGAATGCAATCACATACAGGTAGTCCAATAAACCGAACAATCCGTATAACGCAGACCTCTCCCCCCCCACAAGCAACCCTCCCATCCCTCACTCCCACTTTCCGGCCACTCACAGGCAGCCAGTCCCTACTTCCCCTCCAGCTCTCGGTGTGCCCCACTCCTCTTTCAGCTCTGTCTGCTCTAACACTCCTTCTGGTCACCTCTAGGAGAGTCCATCCTGTTTCCTCACCACCACCACCATCGTGCCCTCCTCCCCCCACCCCCCCCACAGACAACAGCAGTCTGGACAGCCAAGAAACCTTCTGGCTTCCCTACCGGCCTTCCACACCTCCCAGCCACCTCTAGGACAGCCTGTCCCCTTCCCTGGGACAAGAGCGCACAGGGCAGCCCAGAAACCTTCCTGATCTCAGCCTGTGCCTATGCACCTTCTAGCTCTCAGCCACTCTGACACCTTCCAACCACTTTGCGGACAACCCATCCCGATGACCCCTTCTTGGGACAACAGCACTTAGAACAGCTTACCCACCTTCCGGCACTCAGGGAGACTGGCATCGGGGCAGCCTACCCACCTTCTGGCTTTTGAACTTGCCTAACCCGCTTCTGGTTCTCAGGCCGGCCTACCCACCCTCTGGCTCTTGGGATTAAAGCTTTCAGGACAACCTATGAGCCTCCCAACTCACAGTAAAGTCTGTCATCCCAGGGACACACAAGACAATGCATGTGATAAACCCAACAAGCAACAAGACAGAGTTGGAAAAGCACAGCAGGTCACGCAGCATCTGAGGAGAAGAATCAGTGTTTCAGGCATAAGCCCTTCATCAGGAATCCATTCCAGGTAGCCCTTCAAGCACCACATTCTCGACTGTGATCTCCAGATTCTGCAGTCCTCACTTTCTCCTAAGCAGCAAGACAGAGTCAATTACGAACAAACAGAGTCCCTTCTGGTACAGGGTTCATTACCATAAACAGTTTCTTCAGAATGCGGAGTCCAATCTCAGGAACAGACTCCACTCCAGTATGCAAAGTGCATTGTCAGAAATAGGGTCCACAGCTGAAAGCAAAGTCCACTCCTGAAAGCAACAAATGCACATCCCACAGCAAACACACAGGTGTTCAGTCTCCATTGAGGCTTGGTCCATCTACAGAGGACCAGGCCCACTCACAGAAATACAGTTCATTGTAAAAGGCATAGTTAATTCACAAGGGATGGTCCACTCCAACAGGCAGCAAATGCTCACCTCCGAGTACACACACAGATGTTCAGTTTTTACTAAGGCCCAGTCTACCCACAGACTAGTAGCTCATCTGGAAAGGTGCAGTATCTCACAGGGGCTCAGTCCAAACATCAAAGAAAAAAAAAATTGAAAACATACAAGAAAAGAAAACCAAAGACTAAGCCCTGCCATAAAATCAGTATGGTCCTTTTCTCAAAGTAAACAGAGTAACACACAGGCTGTAACCAGCCAGTGAAACAACCCTAATGAGAACTGAATTACACTTGTAACAGGATCTGCACTTGTTAAACTGTGTGGATCAAGCAGTTTAGAAATCAGTCCTCAATAAAATAGGAACATCAGATAACAAACTGACTGTGTAAATCAGCCAGTTCAGGAATCAGGAATCAGGAATCAGGAATCAGGAATCAGGAATCAGGTATCAGGTATCAGGTATCAGGTATCAGGTATCAGGAATCAGGAATCAGGAATCAGGTATCAGGTATCAGGTATCAGGTATCAGGTATCAGGTATCAGGTATCAGGTATCTCCCTCCCACCCCAAAAAAAAACACAGAAAGCAGCAACAACAACAACAGTACACACTGTCCAACAGTCCAGCTCAGAGTCAGTCCCCTGAACTGAGGAGATTCTAAATCCTCTGTTTATGTTGCTCAGCCAGGGCTTTCCTGATTGGCCCAGGTAAACAACCCCGATCAAGGATTTCAGTCAATGAGATCCACCTAGCTCCAATCAATTCAGTACCAAAAGTCTAACTTATTAACGTACCTTGTAACTGATTGCTGCCATACAACATACTACACCTTCCTAAGACAAGACCCTCTTCTCTATGAGTAGTTTTCCTTCAGCATTGTAAACTAAGTAGGGCCTTAGACCCAGTCAAGGAAAGTGGATGGTGATAATGAACTACACCAAATATAAGCTGCCATTGAAAACATCACAGTACGTACAATAGAATTAGCAAATGGAACCTCACTGTTTGATAAAGGAGGGAGAGAGAAAAATACAAAGAAATGCCACCTTTTAGTTTGTCACCAGTAGTAGTGAAAATGTTAATATCAATTATAAAGCTTGTGGTAATATGGAAAATAATGATTTACCTGGGCTGAATCAACTTGATTCATGAAAGGGAAATGATGTCTGACAAATGTATGAGAGTTTTTTGAAGAAGTTACTTGCCACAGATAAAGGAGAACACGTAGATATGATCTATGTGGATTTTCAGGAGGATTTTTGATAATGTCAGACACAACAGGCTAGTGAATAAAAATTAAGAGAACATGGACTTTAGGGTAAAATGCTGCTAGAGATTGAGAACTGGGTAACAGACAAAAAACAGAGAGCAGGAATAAATTCTCAAATTGGCAAGTTGTGAATTGTAGGGACCACAATGGTCATGTTAGTTTCACAACTGTTCATACTTTAGGTAAATAATTTTGAGGGGACTTCAATAATACTTTAAGTTTGCTGATGACTCAACAATGTAAATTGGGAGGAGGATGCAAGGGGACTTGGAGAGGTTAGGAGAATGAGTAAGTACAGTCAGATTAAATATAATGTGAATAAGTGTGAGCTTATTCACCAAGGCTCCTTAGACAGCATCTGCCAAACCCACAACCACTTCCATCTAGGCAGACAAGGGCAGCAGGTATTTGGGAACACCATCACCTTCAAGTTCCCCACCCAGCCACTCAGCATCCTGACTTAGAAATATATCATCGTTCCTTCACTGTTGCTGGGTCACAATTCAGGAATTCCCTCCCCGAGGGCATTGTGGGTCAACCCACAGCAGGTGGACTGCAGCAGTTCAGCTCACCACCACTTTCTCGAGGGCATCTAGGAACGGGCAATAAATGCTAGCCAGCCAGTGATGCCCACATCCCACAAATGAATTTTTTTGAAAATCCACTTTGGCAGCAAAAGAAAACCCAGAAAGGCAGAATATTTCTTAACTGGTGAGAGGCTGGGAAACGTTGATGTCCAAAGGGGCCTGGATGTTCTTGTGCATGTGTAACTAACACACAGTTGCAGAAAGCAATTGGGAAGGCAACTGGCCTCTTAGTCTTCACTGCAAGATTTGCATGCAGGAGTAAAGGTGTCTTGCTGCAGTTGTATGCATTTGGTGAGACCTCACCTGGCGTTCTTGATCTCCTTATCTAAGGGCGGATAACCTTGTCACAAACACAGGCTCAGCAAGCTGCATAATATAGCCCTGCTTAAGTTTTCATTGGAAAAACAAACATGGCAAATGACTGTATGGTCAAGAGAGGGAAAGTGGAAGGTTACCTTTCAGAAGAGGTGGAGCTGAGGAGAATTCTCCAAAGGACTGTCGTACACTTTAACAATCAAAACGTTACAGCAGAGAAAGAGGCCATTCTGTCTGTGCTGGTTGAATCAAATAGCCACACATTCTGTTCCCAATATCCAGCATCTGGTCCATAGCCTTGCGGATTCCAGAGCTCCAGGTGTAGATCCAAGTTCCTCCTAAATGAGTAGAGAGTTTCTTCCTCCACCACCAAACTGGACAGTGAATTTCAGATGCCCAGCAACCTCACAGTGAAAAGAGTTTTCCTTATGTTCCCTCTAATCCAATAAACCTTAAATCTGGATCTCCTTGTACATTGACCTCTCCACTGTGGGCGGCAGGGTGGCACAGTGGTTAGCCCTGCTGCCTCACAGCGCCAGAGACCCAGGTTCAATTCCAGCTTCAGGCAACTGACTGTGTGGAGTTTGCACATTCTCCCCGTGTCTGCGTGGGTTTCCTCTGGGTGCTCCGGTTTCCTCCCACAGTCCAAAAATGTGCAGGTTAGGTGAATTGGTCAGTGTTAGATGTAGGGGAATGGGTCTAGGTGGGTTGCTCTTCGGAGGGTCAGCGTGGACTTGTTGGGCCGAAGGGCCTGTTTCCACACAGTAAGTAATCTAATCTAAAAAAAAATGGAAATAGGGCTTGCCTAGTCCTCATTATTTTGAGCTCTTCAATTAATCATAGAATCCCTACCTTGTGGAAAAAGGACATCTGGCCCATTAGCTCTGCACCAACCTTCCGAAGTGCATCCCATCCAGTCCCAGCACCCCTTCTAAGCCGATAACCTTGCATCTACCACAGCCAATCTACCCTAACCTGCACATCTTTGGACTGTGGGAGGAAACCCACACAAACACAGTGAGAATGTGCAAACTCCACACGGACAGTCACCCAAGGCTGGGATTGAACCCAGGTCTCTGGCACTGTAAGGTAACCCTTATTCTCCTATATTCTAAGAATAGAACTGGAATTAGAATCCTAACAGTGTGGAAACAGGCCCTTTGGCTCAAGTCCACACCGACCCTCTGAAGTGCAACCTAGCCAGACCCATTCCCTTACGTAAACATAAACATAACCTACACATCCCTGAACACTGTTGGCAATTTAGCACAGCCAATTCACCTAACTTGCACATCTTTAGACTGTGGGAGGAAACCAGAGCACCCGGAGGAAACCCACACAGACACAAGGAGAATGTGCAAACTCCACACAGACAGTCACCCGAGGCTGGAATCAAACCCAGGTCCTCAGCATTGTGAGGCAGCAGTGCTGACAACTGAGCCACCGTGCTGCCCCAAGTGGCACCAACCTATGTCTGTTAATCATTCCTCATAACTGCAACTTTCAAGGTAACATTCTTGTAAATCTCCTCCATACTCTGTCTAGACCAAATGGTCTTCCTATAATGCGGTATACCAGAACCGTGCACTAAATGTAGCTGGGGCCTAACCAATGATTCATATAGTCCACCATTCTATCCCTGCTTCACCCAACACCTTGCTCAATGAAGGGAAGAAGCATCCCATATGCATTCCTTACCACCTTATCTACCCATCCTGTCACTTTCAGGATATTAATTTCACAATCTCACACTTCCTTCACCCTCATTACTCTCCTGTCTACTGTGTATTCCCATACTTTGTTTGCCTTCTCAAATGCATAACCTTGCACTTCTCTAGATTGAATCCCATTTCCAGTTTCCTGCTCACTCATCCAAACTATTGATATCTTCCTGCGTCATCAACCATCTACCTCACCACTTGGTCAATATCAATGCAGTCTGAAAATTTCCTAGTCATGCCTCTCACACTCAAGTTTAAATCATGAGTATCTACCACAAACAGCAAGGGAGCCAATATGGAGCCCCATGGAACATTACTGCAAACCAGGTTCCATTGACAACAAAACATCCATGGACTATCAGCCTTTGTTTCCTATCACTAAGAAATTTTGGATCTAACTTGTTACATTTCTCTGAATCACAGAGTCTTTAATTTTTCTGACAAGTTGGCCATGTGAAACCTTGTCAAACATCCACCACACTACCTCATCAACTCTCCTCATTACTTCCAAAAAAGTGTAATTTAGTTAGTAAGAACTTCCTTAACAAAGAAAGAAAGAGAGGATTGCAATGCCAGAGATCAGAATTGAAAAGTATGGCACTGGAAAAGCACAGCAGGCCAGGCAGCAGCCGAGGAACTCTCTTGAACTGTCCTATCTGTCCATCTTCATTCCCACCTATCTGCTTCATCCTCCTCTGTGACTCTATCACAATCACTCCATACCTTCATCTAATTATCACCTTCCCCCATCCCCAATCTCACCCTCCTATTTATCTCTCAGCCTCCTTCCCCAAATCCACCCTCCCCCATTCCTGATGAAGGGCTTATGACCAAAATGTCGACTCTGTTGCTCCTAGGGTGCTGCCTGACCTGCTGTGTTTTTACAGCATCACACTTTTCGACTCTTCCCTTAACAAAACCATGCTGACTATCCCTGACTAATTTATGCCTTTTCAAGTAACAGTGAGTCCTATTGTTTAATATTCAATGCAGTAATTTGTCCACAAGGGACATGAAACCGACTGATCTGTATTTGGTCTGTCCCTCACATCTTTTCAAGGGTGGTCCCTACAAAAGTAAATCATGTTAAGATTGATTTGCTTTATGAGAGAATTCTTAGGAAACATAAGAAGTAATCTGGACTGCATATTATTGATGGTTGTAAATTATCTTATTAAGGTAATAGTGCTTGATTTGTTTAATTCTTTTATTTGCAATGACGTTTGTTTTATTTAAAAATAAATCTTGTAGCATAGTTTTATTGGTCAAAACAATGTGCTCAGATTGCTCTTTAAATGTTACAGACTGTAACAACAGAGTCCTCACTTTGTCTTGCCCCTGTACAATGAATTGTGTACATGTACTCTTAGTCTTTCAGTTCCTGTATCCCGTTTAAAATTGTATCACTCATTTTATTTTGCCTCGCTCCATTCTTCCTACCAATGTGAATCACTTCACATTTTCTGTATTACATCTTATCTGTCCAGTAGCCTGCATATGTATTCCTGAAGTTTGCCCCTCTTCCTTTCACTGTTTACGGCATTGCTGAGGTGCGCGCTATCTATAAACTTTGAAATGATGCCCAGTATCTCCAGATCGGGTCATGATAGATCTATCAAAAGCAATGGCTCCCTCACAACATGCTCTTCATCCAAATTTTGTTCAGACTGAGGAGCAATCACTCAATATTTGTCTCCTTTCTACTACTTTCCGATTCCTTAATAACTTACCTACCAATGTTGCTGCTGCCCCTTCAATCTCACGTGTTCCTATTTTCCAAATATACTGTGAGATTGATCGACTGCCTTTTGGAAGTCCACCTGCACAACCTCATTGAAGCCTCATCATTTCATCGCCGCACTACAACCTCCCAGCACCTCTCTGTGGTGCATTGGCAATAAGATTCAAGCAAGGGAATCGTAGTCTCTGTGGTTATGTTTCACTGTTAGGCAGAGTTGTTGTTGCATATTCAGATTATCAGGCAGTTTGCTGGCTGATAAATTTTGCCACAGCATTTTACAGCTGGTTTGCAAGGCAGTGAAACAATTATGAACACAAACTCGATCTATTTCCTCCCCATCCCTCCACAGAACAGTTATCGACACGTTCCTGCCCTCTACTCCCCCAAAGAATGGTTATGGATATGTGATAACTTTCTGAGCACAAGTTTTGTATGTATAGTATGCTTACAAGTTGCATTCTGTAGTAAAGAGTGCCCTCTAGGGGATGTCTACTGAACAGCTACATTGCTTGGATATTTAGCTCTCATTTAGTCAATGTCTGTGGCACTCCATCAGTGACAGGTTCAGGGGAGAGGCAAGGTAGGATAGAAATTCCATTAAACTATTAATTATACAATTTAAAAGCTCATGACAAACTTGTCCAGGTTCGAGATTTAAATTTTAAAGGGTTGCACATGGTTTATTCAGAAACAGATCAGGTGAGGTGGGGTACAGAGTGAGAAGCCAATCACGGCTGTCTCACTGAATCATCCTGACATGATAACAAGGTCAGTGGTACGATAAGGGCCAGGTACTTTGTGTCATAGAACTGTACAGCATGGAAACAGACCCTTCAGTCCAACTCATCCATGCTGACCGGATAGCCTACATTAATCTCGTCCCATTTGCCAGCTTTTGGCCCATTTCTCTCTGAACCCTTCCTATTCATATACCTATCCAGACGCCTTTTAAATGTTGTAATTGCACCAGCCTCCATCACTTGCTCTGACAGCTCATTCAATACACACACCACCTTCTGCGTAAAAAATTAGCACCTTTGGTCTCCTAAATCTTTCCCCTCTCACCTTAAACCTATGCCCTCTAGCTTTGGACTCACTTACCCTGGGGAACAGATCTTGACTATTCACGCTATCCATGCCCCTCATGACTTTACAAACGCTCCAGGGAAAATAGCCACAGCCTACACCTCAAACCCCCCCTCACCCTTCCCCAACCCTGGCAACATCCTTGCAAATCTTTTCTGAACCCTTTCAAGTTTCACAACATCTTTCCTATAGCAGAGGCCAGAACTGGACACAATATTCCAAATGTGGCCTAATCAATGTCCAGCAAAACCACACCATGACCTCTGAGCTCCTATACTCAATGCATTGATCAATACCATACTTGCTAAATGGATGTGTGCTGCAATGCAGGTGATAAAGCCTGGAGAAAAGTAATCACAGAAAACATAGGTCTGTGTCACTAGTCCATATCATAAAAATAGAATGGGCGGTTCTCACAATTCTCTGATGATTAGCAATGGCAATATGATGATGTCAACAAAGAATGATGCACATTCTTTACTTCATTGGTTGGTCAATTGAACCTGGAGTCTGCTTTCCTTTTCTTTTTATGTTTTCAAATTCATAGGATCCCTACAGTGTGGAAACAGGCCCTTTGGCCCAAAAAATCCACACCGACCCTCCAAAGAGTAACCCTCCCAGACCCATTCCCCGAACTAATGCACCTAACCTACACATCCCTGAACACTATGGACAATTTAGCATGGCCAATTCACCCAACCTGCACATCTTTGGACTGTGGGAGGAAACTGGAGCACTCGGAGAAAACCCACGCTGACATGGGGAGAATGTGCAAACTCCACACAGACAGTTGCCCGAGGCTGGAATCAAACCCAAGTCCCTGCTGCTGCGAGGCAGCAGTGCTGACCACTGAGCCCCCGTGCCAGCCTTCTAGACTGTAATTTCTTCTATTTTCTTTGCAGAGAAAGGGAGAGAGCACTCAGCAAAGACAAAGACAGAGGGGTGCTGATGCAACCAGCTTATGGAGTTTTGTGCTAAGCTGTAGCTGGACCAATCTAAACCCCTGTTACTATGCTGAGCTCCCCTGAACCCACAACAGGTGGTGCCATTTGTCTGGACTTAGCATGCAAAAAGAGTAACATTATATTATTTAACTTCAGTTCTTTTTTCCCCAATTGCAAACAAACTTCTTGCACACTTTTTCCTTTTTTAAAGCAGTGTCTATTTTTCCCACTTTCAGTCCATTGACGAAAATAAAAATGTGAAGCTTTTACATCGTATTGTTATAAAACTTGGGTTCTAAAGTAGGCTGAGCCATGTATAGATTTAAGTTTTTTTTTGTATTTCTATGCTGTGTGTGTTAAAATGTTCTAAGTTTCATTTTTTGTGTTCTGTGAGTGGTATTTGGTTCTTTGGACACTTTGGTTCCACATATTGAAATCAGACTTCATAGAAAACCTTGAGATAAGTATTTTCATTCTTCAGAAATTAAGGTAGAAGTAAGGGGCAAAGAATGGGCAGTAACCGAGCAACAAGATGTCCAGTGACACAATGGGACAGAGACAGTAACAACCTACCTTTTGCAAACAGTCTATTCTTGGGAACGTTCGTGACAGCACAAATTTCTTTCAAAAAGAAGCAGGCTCATTTAAACAAGAGAGGTCTGTAACATTAACAGTATAGTTTAGCAGGCTCCAAAACCATCAGCATATAAAAAACCATCCTGAATGACTGAGAAGATCAGTGGTGTACAACCTTCAGAAATGGAAGTGTCAAAAAAGAAGACATTCTCTACAAGGCTGTTGAATGCATGAGTTGAAGGACCACATTTTGAAGAAATAAATGAGCTGAGGTAGAATTTTGTTTAAGGTTTCAGGAAGAGACAAGAACTAAAGAAGATGCAGAGGTTTGCTGGAAAGAAACATTCCCACTGAACAAGGAACTTTAAAATGGAAAGAGAGTTGATTCTTCACTAAGGTTTGAGAATTTGTAATTTTGGGGAAAAAATGAATCTTTATTTTTGATAGTTGTAGTGAGACTGTTTCAAGTAGCTATCTTTATGTGTAATGAGCTTTGATAGATCTTTTATTAAAAAATACATTGACAGCTTCTTGTGAATATGGTGATACCATGAAAAATGAGCTGCCTCAGGGAAGGCTGCCGTGGAAGTGAAAATCATTCCTACATTTCATCTGAACTGCCTCCATTCCCATCCATAGTGGCTCTACATGGGCAGAAAACCTGTTTCCAAGTGAATTAAGGATGCATCCCTGTGAAAATCAGTTTCCCATCACTTGCAGATTTCTGATTCACTGACAGCTGGCTCCTGGTTCCTGCTTCCAAGGTGAAAATTCCAACCTCAACTCCGCGAGTGTAGGATCTGAACCTTCCAAGTTCTTTCTCAAAGATAAATTCACCTTAGCTGACAGCTGAGGGTGGAGATAGGGAGGAATTAAAGCTACAAACTCAGTTTAGGATTGAAGATGGTGAGATGGCACCAGACACTGTGTATTTTCCCCAGTAGTGCTGCCAATCACCCTTCCATCCTGTGGCGACAGATTAGGCAGATCATTTAAGAACAGGAACTAAGGGGTATTATCTCCACATTCAGCAAACATATGGTACTCCTAGAGTTGCAAGGTGTAACTATATATTTGATACAGTATACCTGGCTTTGGATGAAGAAATTATTCAAACATCAAGTAGGGTAAGGAGCTACAACCTACATAAATATTTTACGTCACACAGTGAACTCATCACCTCACTTACCCTTTGAGGCTGTTTCAATATTCCAGACCACAAACCCTTGCCAAAACACCCAGGGTCTCTCCTTCCCACCTCTCCCTATTTTGGCACCAATGAGAACCAACTGTCTGGGAAGTTTTAAAAATGGACAGAACAGGGCCAGAGAAGCAACATATCAAAATAAACTCCCTGCAAATTAGGTACAAAAGTAAATGGAGAGGACACTAATCCAGAATCTAATAATTGATTAGAGAACTCCAGGCAAGTCATTCAAAACAAAGTTTTACAAATTGAGCTGTTAATCACTGTGTTATCTGAAGCAATGGTCAGTGAAAGGCTGTTGTGGTGGCTGTAGTTGTGTCCTTATGTTAGAGCCAAATGATCCTATATCCAAGTCCCACTCCAATCCAGAACTGTGGCAGAAAGGATTGGTTAAAATTAGTCAGCCAAGTTTCACTACAGGTCAGACTCCTTGATTGTTTTAATGACCAGATTACCTGTTTTAGTGACGTTGGTTAAAATTTGCCAGCATAATAGGGAGAACTAAACAAAAGGTCTTTACATAGCACCTTTCATGATGTTGAGTGAACCCAAAGTGCTGTAAGCACATGGTGTAGTCACTGCTGTTCTGTAGAAAAGATACCTTCTTTTCTTCAAATAGTAGGTGCACACATTTCTATCTATCTGAAAGGAGACAGACTAGGCCATGATTTAATATTGTATTGGAGAGTCAGCATGTCTGACTGTGCAGCACTGACTCTACTCCAGTGAAATATCTTGACAGATGTGCTTCCAGTCTCTGCAAAAACCTGCTACTCACAGAGCTCACACCCATAGAGTGGTACCTCCAACAAGTCTGGGCTCCCTCCATGCTGCACATACATTAGAGTCTCATGACTTTGACTGGAGATTAGACTCAACAGCACCTGAGCCAGTGGTGATACAAGTCCCAAACTTAGAATCATAGAATCTCGACAGTGTGGAAGCAGGCCACGTGGCCCATTGGGATCACACCAACCCTCCAAAAAGATCCCATCACCATAACCTTGCATTTCCCATGGTTAATCCACTGAGCCAACATATGCCTAGACACTACGGGGCAATTTAACATGGCCAATCCACCTAACCTGCACACCTTTGGACTGTGGGAGGAAACTGGAGCACATGGAAGAAATCCACACAGACACAGGGAGAATGTGCAAACTCCTGTTGCCCGAGGGTGGAATCAAAACTGGGTCCCTGGAGCTATGAGCCAGCAGTGCTAACCACTATTCGAGCCACCATTTCATCCAAGCCTCTGGGCTGAAAACTTTCAAATCACTGATGAACTGTGCTTCTCAATGGGCTTCTCTCTGGGGTTTTATCTAATGTCTGTCATGCCAAGTTTGATAGTTAAAATCTAGTTGGAAATATAGAATGCTGCCAAGGGATGACAAACACTGATTAAATATGGATGTAATTCATTTTCATTAATTCATGGGCCATCATTTATTGCCCATGAACTGAGCTGCTTGCTTGGCAGTTTCAGAGGGCATTGAAGAGTCGGCAACGTTACTGAATTCACATCTAGGGTAGACCAAGGACGGACAGCGGATTTCCTTTCATTAATTAACCAGATGGATTTTAAGGAGGAGAAAGTGAGGACTGCAGATGCTGGAGATCAGAGCTGAAAAATGTGTTGCTGGAAAAGCGCAGCAGGTCAGGCAGCATCAAAGGAGCAGGAGAATCGACGTTTCGGGCATGAGCCCTTCTTCAGGAATCCTTCCTGAAGAAGGGCTCATGCCTGAAACGTCGATTCTCCTGCTCCTTTGATGCTGCCTGACCTGCTGCGCTTTTCCAGCAACACATTTTTCAGCAGATGGATTTTAACAAAAGCAGTGACTATTAAGATAGCTTTTAATGCCAGATTTTTACAGAATTAAAATTCACCTTCTGCTAGCTTGGGATTTGAACGCAGATCCTGAAGATTTCAAAGACATTGGATTATTAGCAGAGTGGCACTGTCACTACACCACACCACAATCTCCCCTTGCTGCAGATGCTCTTTTAAAATGTGTCCGAATGTTTCAGTGACCATTCTACTTCAGTTTACAAGTGCAATACAATCAGTGGCTCAGTGGTTAGCACTGCTGCCTCATAACACCAGGGACTCGGGTTCAATCCCAGACTTGGGCAACAGTCTGTGTTTGCGTGGTTTTTCTCTGGTGCTCTGGTTTCCTCCCACAGACCAAAGATGTGCAGGTTAGGGTGGATTGGCCAAGCTAAATTGCCCATAGTTAAATTGCCCATAGTGTTCAGGGATGTGTAGGTTAGGTGCATTAGGCAGGGGTAAATGTAGAGTAGTGGGGATTTGGGTTATTCTTTGGAGGGTTGGTGTGGGCTTGTTGGGCCATAGGACCTGTTTCCACACTGTAGGGATTCTATGTTTCTAATGCTGGGAAAGTTCCCTAATTTAAGAAAAGGATCTGAAATGCCTCCTAGCTTCTGACTAATGCTAATGCTTGTTTGGGTTTTGCAGTAAGTTCATTTCCATGAATGCAGAGGGAGAGGCTCCCAATCTTTGTGTTTCTTCTACACAATCAGTTTCTAATTAGCTATCATCCAAACTTTCTCAAAACAAGATGATTACTGAATAAAGCAATTCTCAAAACAAAACATAATAAACAGGAAGGACTGGGCATATTCTCCCAGAGCAATCATTTCCTCCCAATTCAGAGGATGTTTGATTTATTTTGGGTATTTCTTAAACCTTTATTTGACAATAAATTTAAATCAATATTCATGCAAAATGTGCATTTGACAGAAATCATCAGATTGTTCACATTTCAACATGCAAATATCAAAGTCCAAGTGCTTGACTTTAACACCTTTCTCAAGACAACAATAACTTTTTTATATGTAGTACCTTTAACACAATTAAAAGTCCCGAAGTGTTTCACAAGATCAATATAAAATTAAGACTGATACCACATGAGGAGACATTAGATCACATGATAAAATATATAGTCAAATTAGTACAATTACAACATTTAAAAGGCACCTGGATGGGTACAAGAATAGGAAGGACTTAGAAGGATATGGGCCAAATACTGGCAAATGGGACTAGATCAGTTTAGGGTATCTGGTCGGCATGGATGAAAGGGTCTGTTTCTGTGTTGTACATCTCTAAGATTCTATGATTCTAAAGAAGTAAAGTTTAAGGAAAGACCAGTTCTGATGAAAAGGATCACTTGACTTGCTTTGTCTCTCCACACCAGACCTATTGAGTTTCTCCAGTTCTTCCTGTTTGTATTGTTTCAAATCACCAGCATCCACAGCTCTTTGCTTAATTAACTTTTGAGGAGTTTCTTCACAGTAGAAAGTGAGGTGGGGAGATGTAGGAAGGGAATTCCTGAGCTTGTGGTTTAACCAACACAAGGCATGGTGACCAATTGTGGAGCAACAGTGATTGGGAATGCACAAGAGGAGTATAGATACTTTGGAGGATTGTCAGGCTGGTGGATATTGTTGTTCAAGAGGTGGAAGCATAGAAAAATGTCAAAATAAGGATAACAATTGTAAAATCAAAGATGTTGTATGACAAGGAAGCATAATCAGTCAATGTGTACTGAGTGGATAGAGATACAGGATTTGGGCAGTGAGTTGTGCCCAACACAGTTTGGGACAACCTCAAGTTTACATGGGGTAGAATGTAGGAAACCAGCAGGGAATGGGCTGGGTCCAGAGCTATCAAAGACACGGATAAGGGTTTAAGCAGCAGAGGAGCTGAGGCACGGCTGACATTGAGCACTTCAGAGAAGGATATAGGCAGTCATCGTGAAGGGGCAAGCATGAGATTGGAAGTTCCTCTCAAGGCTAAAGGTTGTGTACAGACTGACTTAATCTCACATTGTTCCAAGGGAAAGGGATTGAGTCAGAAGATTTCTCTCCTGTCCATGTCCTTAACCTCCCTCCCTCCCTAAACTATCCTCCATTATAATCCCTAATCCACAGTATCTCTGGAGAGAAGGCAAAAGGTTCGACATTTCAATTCAAATAGTTCTCTGCAGAACTGACAAAGCATTGTTAATCTGAATCATTAGCCTCACCTTTTAATACCATAGATTTGCTAGGTTTTTTTTACATCAGCAATTCATCACATCCAGCATCTATATTCTTTTGTTCTTTGTTTCATTGTATCTCTTGTTCCTGTAGTGATTGTAATGAGGTCAGCCAGATGGATCTTACAAAATTCCATGTTCCCTGATTGGGACTGTTAACCTGGCTCAATCAGGGAGCCCTGGCTGACAGATACAAACAGGAGTGTCAGAGATTCTGTTTACTCTGAGAACTGGCTCTGAGGGAGCTGGAGAAAGTGAGGACTGCAGATGCTGCAGATTCCTGAAGAAGGGCTTATGCCCGATTCTCCTGTTGCTTGGATGCTGCCTGACCTGCTGCGCTTTTCCAGCAACACATTTTCAGCTCTGAGGGAGCTGGATCAGTGTCAAGGACTCTCCATTTGTGTCAGGGAGGGCACAGGCTCTGAGCTTGCTGCATACATCCAGTGTGTTACTGCTGCTGCTAGTTTCTGTTTGTTTTGTTTTGGAGGAAACCTGATTCCTGATCTGGCTGAACCATATCGCCAGTTTGATAACTGGCATTGCTTTTTATTGAAGACAGACTTTTAAACTGGCTGATTTACACAGTCAATGTGTTTCAGGCGTGCTTCAGTTTTCATTAGGGAACTGTTCTTTCACTGGCAAGTTACAGCCGGTATTACTCTTTTCTCCTTTATTTTGAGAAAAGGACTATGTTGATTTTGTGGCAGGACTGAGCCCTTGCATTCTGGTTTTCTTTGTTTTATTTTAACATGTTTTCACTTTTTTTTAATGTTTGAACTGAGCCCTTGTGAGAAAATACGTCTTTCCAGATAAGCTGTTCCCATGTGAGTAGGCCTGGCCCTTTGTGGGTGACTAGGCCTCAGTAAAGACTGAACAACTGTGTGTGTGCTAGGAGGTGAGCAATTGCTACATTCTGGAGTGGACTCTGCATCCAGAGTGGACCAAATCCCTGTGAGTTAACTGCGCCTTTACAATGTATTGTGTTCCTGTGAGTGGGCCCGGTTCTCTGTGGATGGGCCACACCTCTATGGAGGCTGAACACCTGTGTGTGCGCTGTGGGGTGTGCATTTGCTGCCTCTTGGCGTGGACTCTACCTTGGTACTGGAAACTGTATTGTGAGGACTTTGAGAATTCTGTTAATGAATGTGGGTTTTGTAATTGATTGTATCTGAGTGCGGGCCAGAGTGGGCTAGTCGGTATGTGGGGCGGCCGGGAGCTGGACGGTCAATGACTGGCCTAGGGAAAGACATGCTGGGGGTGTCTGTTAGTACGCAGGATGGATGGGGGCTAAGCAGTCGACAGCATGCCCATTGGAAAGCTGGTCAGGGGAGGGGCAGCCAGTACTCAGGGTGGCTAGGGGCCACACGGTCAATGGCCAGCCTGGAGGGAAGTGGGCCAGGAGGAACCTGTCAGTAGTGGGGTGAGACAACTGATAGCATCCTCGCAGGAAGGCCAGTAGAGAGCAGGCCGGTCAGTATGCAGGGAGGCTGAGTCAGGCGGCCATTGCAGCCCGTAGGAAGGCCGACCAGTGAGCTGGACATGGGGTGGCCGTGTGCTGGAAGGCCCTCAGCCCGACTGTAGGAAAGCAGGTCAGGTTGGTTTGCCAGCTGACCGGCAGCTGGTGGCTAATGTCCGTCCCGGAGGAAAGCGGGCTGGGGAGGGTCAGTTAGTATGCAGGGCATCTAGAGACAGGAAGGCTGATAACTGTCCTGCAGAAAGGCTAGCCAAGGTCGGTCTGATCAACGTATAGTGCGGACAGGTGTCAGGTTTTTTTAATACAGCTATATTGGGTCTGTGTTCCATGCACTGTTTTTCAGTTGATTGCACTGTCTTATCTGTGTTTGTTACTGTTATCGTTGACTGAAAGTGGGACTTGAGATTTGTCCTCATCTATCTGGAAACTGGTTGAACGGTGGGGTTTGGGGTTTGGCTTTGCTGCCCTTTCCCCTGTATGTAGTGGATGTTTTTGTGAACTGCTGCTTTCTTTTTATTGTTAACTGTATTTTGTACTGTTTACTAAAATAATACAAACAGGAGTGTCAGAGATTCTGTTCACTCGGAGAACTGGCTCTGACAGAGCTGGATCAGTGCCAAAGACTTTCCATTTGCCTCAGAGAGGGGACTGACTCTGAGCTGGCTGCCCACAGTCAGTGTGTTACTGCTGTTGGTTTCAGTATGTTTGGGGAACCTGATTCCTAAACTGGCTGAACTATATAGACAATTTTTGAGGAGAAAGTGAGGTCTGCAGATGCTGGAGATCAGAGCTGGAAATGTGTTGCTGGAAAAGCACAGCAGGTCAGGCAGCATCCAGGGAACAGGAGAATCGACGTTTTGGGCATAAGCCTTTCTTCAGTTTCCTGAAAAAGGGCTTATGCCCGAAACGTCGATTCTCCTGTTCCCTGGATGCTGCCTGACCTGCTGCGCTTTTCCAGCAACACATTTCCAGCTATATTGACAATTTGTTAACTGGTATTCCTTTTTTATTGAGGAGTGATGTCTAAACTGGCTGATTTATACAGTCAATGTGTTACAGATGTATTTAAGTTCTCAGGGAACTGTTGTTTCATTGGCCTGTAGGTTAGGGGAGTCTAAAACTAAATGGCATAGGTTTAAAGGTGAGAGGGGAAAGATTTAAAAAGGGGCAACTTCTCCATTCAGTGGATGGTGTGTGTATGGAATGACTGTTCCTCTATGGGTGGACTGGGCCTCTGTAAAGACTGACCACCTGTGTGTGCACTGGGAGGTGAGCATCTGCTGCATCCTGGAGTGGACTCTGCCTTTGGGAGTGGACCAAACCCCTGTGAGTTAACTGCACCTTTACAATGTACTGTGTTCCTGTGAGTGGGTCTGGTTCTCAATAGGGCTTTTGCCCGAAACGTCGATTTCGCTGCTCCTTGGATGCTGCCTGAACTGCTGTGCTCTTCCAGCACCACTAATCCAGAATCTGGTTTCCAGCATCTGCAGTCATTGTTTTTACCTTCTCAATAGATGGGCCAAGCCTCAATGGAGACTGAACACCTGTGTGTGTGCTGTGGGATGTGCATTTGCTGCCTTCTGGAATGGACTCTGCTCACGGTTGTGGACTCTGATTTTGGCAATGGTCTTCGCATACCAGAGTGGACTCTATTCCTGGGAACGGACTCTGGAGTCTGACGAGAACTGTTATTGGTAATAGACTCTGTGTACAAGAGGGGACTCTGTTTTTGGTAACTGACTCTGTCTTTTTGCAGTAGGATGCCTTTGAGTGGCTGGAAGGTGGGAGGGATAGGGGGTTTGCTGTGTTGTGGGGTGTCTGTGATATATGCCCTGCTCAGTTTATCAGATTGTTTGTATGTGATTGCGTTTGCTGTTTCCTTTTTGATATGGTAAGATGGGATTTGAGGTTTGTCCTGTTTTCCCTGTGAACTGGTCATACGCTGGGGCTTGGGGGTCTGGCTTTGCTGCCCCTTTCCCCTGTAAATTGCTGTTTCTTGTAAACTGCTGTTCACTGTTAACTGTTTGTTTGTAATTTGTACTGTTTATTAAAATAAAAGAAATACAAACAGGGGTATCAGAGATTTTGTTCACTTTGAGATTTGGCTCTGAGGAAGCTGGATCAATGTCAAGGATTAATAAAGGGTGTCCTGGTGACGGGATACCGACCTCTGTGAAGGTATGTCAGTGGCAATGAGAGTGGCTCACTCCTGAAGACATTCGCTCCCAACAGTCATCTTTGAGTTGGGGGGTAATTTCTGGCATTATGCCATTATTTGGGAAGCTTCATTTGATCTTGCTGGCAAAGACTGAGCTCAGTATGTGGAAAGAATGCAGTCATTTTTCTGGGCAAATAACACTGGGGCATATGAAAAGCAGCAACTAATTCTACTGACACCATCCAGGAGGCCAAGTCGCAAATGTGGATGTATTGAGCCACCTCCCACTGGTAGATACACCTATGGTGGTACCGCCACTGGAAGAATCTGTAATGGTTTTAAATTTTCTGGACCCTCTTCCATACACAGCTGACAATATCAGACTTTAGATGCAGAAAGATTCGGTCCAGGCAAAACTGAAACAGCTGGTGGTGATGGCAGAAATCAAAGTGCCATACAACCAGAATTGAAAACATTTGGACCCAGAGAGACCAGATCACTGTACAGGATGGCATATTATTACAGGGAGCAACACTGGTTATCCTGAGCATAGATCGCTGCCAGACATTGGCTGAACTCCACCAGAAATGTCCAGGAGTTTCCAAAGTGAAGATGTGGATGAGAAGTTATATCTGGTGCCCAGGATTGGATGCTGACATAGCTGTGTTGGTGAGGCAGGTGCTCAGTGTGCCAACAAGGACACACTGTCAGCAACTCCCCCACATTTGTGCGAATGACCAGGTAAACCCTGGGCATGTCATAGCACAGAAACAGGCTCCTCCGCACTGACCAAGTTTCCCAAACTGAACTAGTCCCATTTGCCTGCATTTGGCCCATATCCCTCTAAACCTTTCCTATTCATGTATCTGTCCAAATGTCTTTTAAACGTAATTGTATTCACCTCTAGCAGCTCATTCCATACACACACCATCTGCTGTGTGGAGAAGTTGCCCCTAAGGTCCTTTTTTTTAAATCTTTCCCCTCTCGCCTTTAAACCTATGTCCTTTCGTTTTAGACTCCCCTACCCTGAGGTAAAGACCTTGACTATACACCTTATCTATGCCATTGATATCACAAGTATCTTCTGCCTGGATCACCATTTTGGACTTGTTTCGATTGCGCTTTGTCAGGTGCCTGCCCTCTGACCTCACCATCTTGGGTGACCTGCCCAGAGCAAAAATTCCTGACATCACCGTTTTCAGGAATAATGGAACCCTCGAGCCTCTTTCCCCACAGCAAGAGGGCAATCTATGAAAAGGAATCAAGCAACTAAGTATCTGAACTCAAGAATACGTTCAAAAACAATTATAATATTGCTAAACATTTTGCAATAAGAATGCTCTATACCCAGGAGCACAATGTCTGGAAATATGCTACCTTATTGTGAGGTGGAGGCAGGTCCAACTGAGACTTTTAAAAGGGTGTTACAGTACAATCTGAAAAGGAAGAATGTGCAAGTCTACAGAGAGAAGGAGGCTGGGTGTTACAAAATGGCTAACTTATTCAGAGAGTTGGCCGATTCATAATGTGCTGAATGCCCTTTTCGGTGCTATAACAGTACTGTGATTCTTCAGAGCTAGATTCAAAAAGACATTTTACATCGAGGTAGAAACAATCAATAACTACAAACTGAATAACAAGTGCTCACTGACCAGAGTAGTTAATTAATTGATTAATTGAATGTGTAGACAGCAAGGATCAAGGATTACCTTGAAGCTGACCCTGATACTTGATTGGTTGAAGTGGATGATGAGACAAAAAATGCCTCTTTTACTGATATTTCATGAATGTGGTGCATGAGAATCCAGAGATACCACTGGCACCAGGAAAAAGATCTCACTGTGAGACAAACTATTTAGGTTGGATTTGAATTTATAAACTGTCCTTACAACTGAGTGTACTCATCTGACTCAGGCCCCTTGTACAACACTTCACCGTTGTTCTCTGGATATTCTGAAATCCATTCTGAAAGCACTCTTCCTCTCTCATTGTTTAAGGCATATCTGAAACCAGCCTCTTTGATCATTTGGTCACCTGTTCTAATATCTTTAAATCGTATTTTACAGATCTCTAGACTTAGCATTGAGTTCAACAGTCCAGACTATAGCCCCTGATGCTAATGTTTTCAGCAACTGTTGTTAATGACTCTACTGTTCTCAGACACACCTCCACCAGACCCATCACCTTTCACTATTTGTTCGTGCTATCTCCATTTTCCCTCCCACCATCATCCCTTCTTTTAATCTATCTTCCATTCTAATGTCGACCTCCCCAGCTCACACTTTAAGCTAACTCTAACCCTAAACCTAATGTAGACCTCTCTGTTATTGTTTAAAACCTGTTACATCTCCAGCACTTCTTCCAGTTTTGATAGGATCATTGTCCTCAAATATTAACTCTGGTTCTCTCTCCAGGGTATTTTCAGCACTTTCTGCTACCTGAGTATTTTTTGGCATTTTCTGCTTTTATTTCTAGTATCGCCCAATGGGATGGCTTATGAAGTTTTAATTAATAATGCTCCTATGCAACACTAAAGGCACTATATGATGCAAGTTGTTGTTAATGTTGTTTGATTTCCTTCCTGACCATTTGGATCATTTCCCTTCTGTGGATTACTTGGCTGGGAGATGGCACATTCAGAGGATGGAATAATCTCCATAATTTAAAATTACTGGAATTGTTACGCCTTTGGGAGAGAGACAGAGAATGGGGGATGGAACCAAGGGAGTCAAGATGGTCATGAGTGGCACTGAGTTGGAAGTTACTTTTGGAATCTTTTATAGATGGTTTAGCCACCTGGCACCAATAGACTGTATTTATAAAGAATTTGAACACCTCTCATTGCATTTTTCTTTTCTTCTGCATGCGACTTGTTTGTTAAATTTCTGTAAATAAATCAAGTTGGGCTCCTATATTATCTGGATCCAGCCCTGGGTGTTTCTTTATTGCCTCTTGATGCCATTGCACCTCAATAATTCTCTTCTGGACAGATGTAAAGTGGACCATGACTGTGGAGGTCTTAAACTGGACATGCTCCCATGGACATAATAAAGACCTCTTCCACCCAGTTACAATCCCTTCTAACCTATTCCGTCAGACAGAAGATACAAAACCTTAATTACATGTACAAATAGATTCAAGAACAGTTTCTTCCCTGCTGTTATTAGACTTCTGAATGGACGACTCAAAGTTCAAAGTTAATGTTGGCCTCGCTTTTTTTTTGCACCTTCTCTGCAGTTTTAACATTGTATTCCTCATTCTGTTCTATTAACCTTATACACCTTAAATGGAATGATCTGCACACAAAACAAAACCAATCTTTTCACTGTACCCAATTGCATGACAATAATAAATCAAATGGAAAAAAAATGTACCGGTCTTCGGGGGAGAAAAGCGTCACACTGTGCTTGCACTCAATGCAGGTTTTCACACTGGGCCTGTATCCTGTGTTTGTCACACTACTGCCTGTGGCTGGTGTAATCAGTTCTGTATTTGCACCCAATACAGGGTCTTACGCTGTGTTAACAGCCCCAATATTTCTAAATAAATCTCGGACCCCTACCCTACTATTGAACAATCAAGGGAGTAAGATTGATGTACAATTGTTCATCATGTCAAATAAATTACTGGAATGTAAAACAATTGTGACAGTTACCTAGTTCTCTAAGATGTGATGCTTGAATATTTTACAAGATAGAACTGGTTGAAGGTGGCTGCTTCCTGTTGTTCAGTGCCAGTGTCCACTGATAGTTGATGTCTAAATTCAGTAAAGAACCAATGATGGACAGTGGCTAACTTTTACAATCCTCAAGAATTGATGTTTTTAATCCCCAAAATAAAAAGGAATTTCTCTCCAGTCAGGACTTGGCCAGACTGAGCTTTTATCTTCGAGGGTGGTGAGAAACTGTCTGAGAGAGGAACCCTCAGGCGGCAAAGCTGCTAATGCAAACGAAAAGAATTTTCTGTGGCTCTGAACTAAAGACATTCGCTTGAAGATGAATTTGCTTCTCTCTGGAACGGAGTGTAAACCTGCCTCTGTCCATTAAGTGTTACAGTAAAAGATTGCAGGCCAATTGGTTCTTATCCAAGTGTATTGGATCGTGTTAAAGGAATAGCTAAATATACTGTACACTTTACCTCAACATTGATCTGTTATATAGATATGTAGAGTATTTGTGGCTTACTTTTTCCCCTTTTTTTAAGGTATGGGTAAACTAGATGGGTTTTAACTACATGATCGCTGAAAGGTTAGTCTTTAATTTCTGACTTTATTAAATTCAAATTTCACCATCTACCATCCTGGGATTTGAACACCTGAATCCAGAACATCAGGCTGGAACTTTGAAATATTAGTCCAATGACAATATCACTAACATTCAATTTATTTGTGGGCTGTATTATTTTTTTTCTTTTTTTAAAACCAGAAATGCTCTTACATACAGGATTTTGCCGCCACTAATGACTTGTGGTTCTAATTAACCAATTTACCTGCAAAGTCCACTGGGGACAGTGCAAATACTTGTGGGGTTTTTTTTGTGCCCAGAAAGGCTATTAAGCACAACAAAACAGCTTATTCCATCACCACATCATCTGTAGCAATGTTCATCTATTAGCCATGCCATAAAATCAATCTGATTCAAATTGTTCAATTTACCTGCAGAGCCCATTAAGGAGAATTCAATCTCCCCAAAATTGAGGGAGAGGTATGGGGATAAATCAAATGGAATTCTAACGGGAAATAAGGCAATCCTCACCCTGCCCTTGCAGAGCTCATCTTGCGGTCTCTAAAAGCATCACCAGTATTGGTGGACACCACATATTCCCTCTCCAAGGAGAAACATTTGTAGCTTGATACTTTTTTGATGCAACCTGTTATAACACACCTCTGAAATAAGTAGGACCTGAACCTAAGTTTCCTGTTCAAAGAACCCTTTATTTGTTGCTTGTTGAATAGAGACTCCAATATGCAGCATCTGGATACTCAGTAGTAGCACTCTTACCTCGTGTCAGACTGTAACTCCAAATGTACGTCAGCATCTATACTGACACATCAATGTGGGGCTGAGAAAGTATAGTAGCAGGAAAGGAGTAGAATTGGTAATCTAATGCCCTTACCGTGATGCCTAATGTGGGATCTTACTGCATGTAAGTTGGCTGCTATGTTTGTCTCAAAAGTACAGGTAGTTCTCCTGTAATGCCATAGTTGCATTTCAGTGAAACCTCGCTTAATAGAAAATCATTCAATAGAATAATGGGGCCTATGGGAAAAGTGGGGTTAGGAGGCAGACCAACAAAAACATAGCACTCTCAATCACTCAAAAATCACCCAAATGTCTAACACAAATCAGAGCATAGCCTGAATAAAAGTATAAATCATATTTATCAACAAAACAAAAGTAAATTTAACACCGTACATTTAAAAAATATTGCTTACACAGGGACAGAGGGTCATCATGGTGCATACGGCAGACTCCCTCATTCCTGTTATGTGAGCTATATCACATATTATCTCCTTACACTCAATGCTTTATAATATAGAGTTTCTCTTCCAGTGTTGTAGCCTTTCTTTTGCATTTACCACCCAATATTTTGTTACCAAGACGCTTCTTGCTAACAGTCTTGTCACTCTGCCCCTCCATTTTTTTCAAAAAAGTGGATAATCTCTGAGTAGTTAACCTTTCACAAGAAGCTGCTCTCTGTACATTAACTCTCACAGAAAGCAACTCTGTGGGCAGCTGACATTGGCACATGCGCAGAACAAAGCAAGTGAAACGATCTCCGCTGGAATCTAGCTATTGCGAAGAGGTAAGCGTTCTCGAAAACTCAAGTTTCTTCGTTCCTCAGCAACATTAAAAGCAAATCGCACTGCCGAAATGCGTGATATCAGAGAATGAGTTTTCTCTGTGAATAATTGGCTGTATAGTACTTTGGGACATTTTGAAGATGTTAAAGCTATTTTTCTTTTGTTATTGAAATAAATTCAGAATATACAACCTGCTTGTCAGAATAACTAAAATAGAGAGTGGTATCTTCTGCAACTCTTTCCCAGTTTGCCGTGTGCAGAACTATGTTTATCAGATATAATGAAGAGCTGCAGAGCTGTTGTTTTTTGTATATCTACACAATGACTTTCATACATAAAGTGCCTCTTATGACCTCCAGCTGTCTGAAAGGACCTCACATCGAGTGCCCAGTAAAGGATTTTTTAATCACTCATAATGTAGGAAGCATGACAGCCAATATGCACAGAGCACAGACCCACAAATAGGAAAGAAATTATTAAACAAATAACTTTCTACCTGCTTTTAGTGATATTATTTAAGGGGTAAGTGATGACCAGGACATTGGGAGTATTCTGCTCTTCTACAGATATTGCCATGGAATCTTTTATGCATTCCTAACAGGCAAATTGGAAATTATTTTAACCAAAATCAGTTTTATCTAACAGGGTGGACTCCCTCCTCATACACTGAACTGTCATCTCAGGTTATACATTTAGTTCCTGGAGTAGAGCTTGAATATATGTCTCCCAAACTCAGTAAAGCTGACACAAACACCTAAAAAGTCTTGGCAAAACTCACTCTTTGGCATTGTTTAAAAAAAAAAATCTGCAAAGTAAACATAGTGGAGTTTTGGACCAAATAAGGGACAGGTAAATATTTTGAGAAAACTTCATGAAAGTCCAAGGCCCATAGTGAAAGAGAAATGAGGTTAAAAGGCGGTGAAGAGAACTTGTCATTAGCCAAGTTTAGTTTTAAAGCCACAGCTGTTGAAGAAGAAAATTGGAATTAAAGGTTTCTACAATTTGAAGGTCACATGAAACAAATTGATAGACGCTAAATTAGATGCACAAAGTTGTACTTTCATGTAAACAGATTATGAATAGATATAGAGGCAATAGGGTAGTGGTGATGGGAGATTTTACTTTTCCCAACATTGACTGGGATAAGCTCAGAGTCTGAGGTCTGGATGGAGTAGAATTTGTAAGAGGCGTCCAGGAGAGTGTTCTAGAGCAATATGTCAATAGTCCAACGAGGGAAGGGGCCATATTGGACCTTGTACTGGGGAATGATCCAGGACAAGTGGTAGAAGTTGCGGTGGGGGATTTCTTTGGGAACAGTGACCACAATTCTGTAAGTTTTAGAATACTCAAAGATAAAGTGAGTGGTCCTAAGGAAAGACTACTAAACTGGGCCAAGGCCAATTATATCAAAATTAGGTAGGAGCTGGGAAGAAATGTGGATTGGACATAGCTATTTGAAGGGAAGTCCACATTTGAGATGTGGGAGGCTTTCAACGATAGTGCAGGATAGGCATGTCCCATTGAAGGCAAAGGATAGGAAGGGCAAGATTCGTGAACAGTGGATGACAGGAGAGATTGTACGACTAGCCAAGAGGAAAATGGAAGCGTACATAAGGTCTAGGCAGCTAAGAACAGAACGGGCCCTGGAGGAATATTGGAAGAGTAGGACAAGTCTTAAACAAGGAATCAAGCGGGCTAAAAAGGGTCACGAAATAGCTTTAGCGAGCAGAATTAAGGAAAATCCCAAAACATTTTATTCTTATATAAGAAGCAAGCAGGTAACTAGTGAAAGGATTGGTCCACTAAAAGATAATGAAGGAAGGCTGTGTGTCGAACCTGAGAGAATGGGTGAGATTCTGAATGATTACTTTACATCAGTATTCACTGAGGAGAGGAAAATGATGACTCTTGAGATTAGAGATAGAAGTTTGATTAGTCTGGATCACATTGGCATAAGTAGGGAAGATGTGTTGGGTATGCTAGAGGTTATTAAGGTGGACAAATCCCCAGGACCAGATGGGATCTATCCCAGGTTGCAGAGAGGAAATAGCTGGGGCCCTGACAGATAGCTTTGTGGCATCCTTAAATACAGGTGAGGAGCCGGAGGACTGGAAGGTTGCTCATGTTGTCCCCCTGTACAAGAAGGGTAATAGGGATATTCTGGGTAACTACAGACCAGTGAGCCTAACGTCAGTGGTGGGGAAGTTACTGGAGAGGGTACTGAGAGATAAGCTCATTCTTTTCTAAATATACATAGATTCTATCAGTGATAGGCAAAATGGTTTTGTGCGGGGGAGATCGTGTCTTACCAACTTAATAGAGTTCTTCAAGGAAGTGACCAAGTTGTTAGATGAAGGAAGGGCTGTTGATGTCATATACATGGACTTTAGTAAGGCATTTGATAAGGTTCCCCATGGTAGACTAATGATGAAAGTGAAGTCACATGGTGTGTAGGGTGTTCTAGCTAGGTGGGTAAAGAATTGGTTGAGCAACAGGAGACAGTACTAGTTGAAGGGAGTTTCTTGAAATGGAGAAAGGTGAACAGTGATGTTCCACAGGGATCAGTATTGGGGCCACTGTGTTGTTTGTAACATACATAAATGATCTAGAAGAGGGCACTGTTGGTATGATCAGCAAGTTTGCAGATGACATAAAGATTGGTGGTATAGCAGAAAGCATAAGGGACTGTCAGAGAATACAGGAGGATATAGATAGACTGGAGAGTTGGGCGGAAAAGTGGCAGATGGATTTCAATCCTGACAAATGTGAGGTGATGCATTTTGGCAAGTCTAATTCTAAAGCGAATTATACAATGAATGGAAGAGCCTTGGGAAAAGTTGATGCGCAGAGAGATCTGGGAGTGCAGGTCCATTGTACCCTGAAGGTTGCTGCACAGGTGGATAGGGTGGTCAAGAAGGCATATAGTATGCTTGCCTTCATTGGACAGGGTATTGAGTATAAGAGCTGGCAAGTCATGTTAAAATTGTACAAAACATTGGTTCGGCCGCATTTAGAATACTGTGTACAATTCTGGTCGGCACATTACCAAAAGAATGTGGACGCTTTGGAAAGGGTGCAGAGAAGGTTTGAGGATGTTGCCTGGTATGGAAGGTGCTAGCTATGAAGAGAGGTTGAGTAGGTTAGGTTTATTTTCACTAGAAAAAAGGAGATTGAGGGGGGACCTGATTGTGGTTTACTAAGTCATGAAGGGTATAGACAGGGTGCATAGAGACAAGCTTTTTTCCCAGGGTGAAGGATTCAATAACGAGAGGTTATGCTTTCAAGGTGAGAGGTGGAAAGTTTAAGGGGGATACACGCAGCAAGTATTTCACACAGAGGGTGGTGGGCGTTTGGAACGTGTTGCCAACAGAGGTGGTAGAGGTAGGCACGGTAGATTCATTGAAGATGCGTCTGGACAGATGCATGAGTAGGTGGGGAACAGATGCTTAGGAATTGACCGACAGGTTTAGACAGTATATTTGTATCGGCTCAGGCTTAGAGGGCCAAAGAGCCTGTTCCTGGGCTGTAAATTTTCTTTGTTCTTTGTATAAAAAAATTGTGAGAAACATAGATAGGATGGATAGTCGGAGGCCTTTTCCCAGGGTAGTAAGGTCAACCACAAGAGGGCACAGGTTCAAGGTGAGGGGGAAGGTTTGGGGAAGAAGTGTGGGGAAAATGTTTCACCTAGAAGGTGGTGGGTGCCTGGAACACACAGCTAGTGGCAGCAGACATGTTAGCAACATTTAAGGCACATAAACAGGAGGCTAACAGAGGAATAGGAATCACGCAAAATGTAGCGGGTCTAAATAAAGATTAGGATTTGGTGCATGTTTGGTGGGCCGAAGGCCCTGTTCCTGTGCTGTATTATATTGTATCATATCAATATATACTTGAAGTTGCTATAAGGAATATCTGCAGGGCATTCAAATTCAAGCAGAAGCAAGTTATTCTAACCTTGTGTAAACCACTGCTGAAATTCATGTAGAATATTGACATGGATTTTGTAAATTATCACCTGAATGATCTCCACCACCAATCATACAATCCAAACTATGAAACATCATGTGAATCATACATCTGATTTCTGGCCATCCTGTCAAGGCAACTTTATTTAAAAAATTGTAAAACTGGTTTAAAGAGAACTTTGAGATTAATAAAGAAAGATTCACAGAGATTCCACTGGGAAAATCATAGAGTGGATTGTTAAAGCTGAGAAAGAACAGATAACATAAATGGATTTAATTTGGAAATTTCAATTCAAAGCTTGAAGTCAATGAGTTGTTTTGTGGCCTTCCTTTGATCTCAGTGAGGCTCAAAAAAGTACACAAAAATTGAAGTTAAAAATCACACAACACCAGGTTATAGTCCAACAGGTTTAATTGGAAGCACACTAGCTTTCGGAGTGTCGCTCCTTCATCAGGTGTCGCTCCGAAAGCTAGTGCTTCCAATTAAACCTGTTGGACTATAACCTGGTGTTGTGTGATTTTTAACTTGTACACCCCAGTCCAACACCGGCATCTCCAAATCATGACATCAAAAATTGAAGGATTTCTTTTTATTCCATTCGACTGCAGGATAGAATCTTGAAGCATTTAGTATATATTGCTTTACACCTAAGATCACTGTCAGATAACTATATGAATTCTAGAAACATTATGATCTACAGAAGTGCAGTTTGTGGCAAAAGTAAATTAATTCTTGTGGTACATGTGTAAATTGTAAAGCTGGTAAATACAATGAAATAAAATAGCCCACAATGTGTCTTGTAGGATGTTAGAGGCAGCTAACCATTTTAGCACATTACTATACAGATTTTTGGCAGAGCAGGAAGATCATTTTCTTAAGGAGATTAGTCGGCCTCTGTACAGTCTAGAATAGAACCTTCAACAGACCAAATTCTAAGGGTAAGAATAGACAGATAAGAACAGAAGGTTAAAGTGGTTATATTGTACTAAGGTCTTAACTAATAACCAGAAAACAGTAATTGTGTGCTTTTAGGAATTTCCTGCTGGTGTAAACTATCACAAAGATTACCAATCATTCAGACAGTAAAAGAAAGTGCAGTCAATCTGGAGAAGATAGAGATCTGAAAGGGAAATCATTGCACAATGGAGCACATATTATGTTAACTCAAATTATATGACCTTCAAAACTGAAAAAAAAATACAGAACTAAATTACAGAGTTAAACTTGAGAGGGACTCAGCAAGGATATCAATGAACAATATGAATGGTATATTTTAGAATCTAGTCTCAGTTAGTTAATAGGGTTGTTAGACAACACAATCAGTTTCATGCTTTAGCTTTGTTCTATTGAATAATTTTTCAACTTATTCTAGAACAAGGCTTGAAGGATTTTAAATTTCATTATTTTCTTCCACTTTTTATGTAAGTTGATTGGAATTTTGGTCTTGGGCAGATTTATTAGATTGGCTGGTTTTTTTTCTTTGAGACTTAGACAGGAGTTAAACCACAGTCAACCAAACTCAAAACATGCCTCTAGGACAAAGTCTGACATCTAGGATCTTAAACTTGCCAGTTTGTGTCCTGAGTTTTATTGCCACTCCATCATTGGTATATAGCTGAAGCCACTTCAGTAAATACAATAGATAAACCAATCAAACCTCAATCACAGGAAGTGACAATCACTAATATTATTTAACAAGTGTAATAAAAATTAATAACATGTTTATGATATTGGGTCCTAAGTGGAGAAAGTGGATTTTTCTTTGGTCTGTGAAGGTCTGACTTTTATTTTAGGGGTCAATGTTATTTTGAATATTGATTTCTAAACCGCATTTATAAAAGTCATGTGATGTTAGCTAACTGACCAGCAGGACACCAAGGTGTTTGCTGACTTCAATTTTTTGACCGAGAGGAAAGGGAGGAAGACAGGGAGAGGGGGTGGGGAGCAAGAGGGAGAAAGAGACTGAGAAATTAGCAGCTTGTTTTAAGGATTGGGGAAGAAAGCATTACCTGAAGAAAATAGCATTGAATGAATGCAGAGAAATTTGCCAAGACAAAATTGATTATCAGCAGAGCAAGATGCTTTCGTGTGGAGATAAGGATGGCTCTTCACTGAGGTGTCAGAGCATTTCTGGGCAAAAGGAATTTAATCTTTCTTTCTGAAATTTGTAATTCAGATGACAATAGCTCATGTTCTTGTTCATATGTCTTCTGTGCAATCAATTTTTATGCTTTTGTTGAAAGTACACTTGCAGCCTCTTGTGATTATGTTCACTGACTGGCCCCTATGATGAACAAAATAGAAAGTAAAACTATGGTCTATCAAGCCAGATTCTACTCTGGGTTCTGACATATCCAGTATCACCATCAGTGAGAAATATAACACAAGACAACGTGTTTAATACTTGTCAATATATAGCATATATTATCTGGCATTTACTATCCATCAATTAGTGCCCCAAACTTGATGCAACTGAGGGGCCTTTTAGGTGACTTCAAAGGACAGTTGACTAATCATGGTGCTGTGAGACTGGAATCACATATATAACAGAGCTGAAAATGTGTTGCTGGAAAAGCGCAGCAGGTCAGGCAGCATCCAGGGAACAGGAGAATCGACGTTTCGGGCATAAGCCCTTCTTCAGGGCTTATGAAAGGCATTCCTGAAACGTCGATTCTCCTGTTCCCTGGATGCTGCCTGACCTGCTGCGCTTTTCCAGCAACACATTTTCAGCTCTGATCTCCAGCATCTGCAGACCTCACTTTCTCCACATATATAACAGACTGAATAAGCACAAGATTCCTTCCCTAAGGAAATTAGTGAACCACTAATGCTGCAGTGTTTGTTTTTCAGTAAGTTTGAGATGCTTCTGATCTTAAATGTGCTCCATTTTGAACAGTCAGGAAAAGTTAACCTCAACATTAAAGTGCACAAAGTTATGTGTTGGTGTATGGCAATTCCTAAGGCATAATATCAGTTTTCTTTGCATTCTGCTGTTGCCGTGAAATCATAATACCTTGCTATTTGTTCCATTTCCAAGGCACCTTAAGTAGTTTGCCTTTTCCATGTAACGAATAGATCTGTTCAACGGCAACACTACTGTCAGGTCAAGGTACTGCAGCAACAAGTTGAGCATGTTCGCACCTGCTGCAGTTACAGTATTCCCCTCCGTACCCATGGGGGATACATTCCAAGACCTACCGCAGAAACCAAAACTACGGATAGGAGCAAATCCATTCATTTAATTGGGAAATATACCTTCCCAGTAGCCACCTGGTCCCTGGTTCTGGAAAATTCCCTGTAATATGTTCGGGCTGCAGTAAACCGCAGATCACTGAAACAGAATCCGTGGATACTGCAGTCGCCCTGTGTTTAAGTGGCCAGTAGTGTTGCTGTAGAGCTGACGTACCTGTGGACGAACCATTACAGACACAGACTTGAAGCTGTTAAACAGGGAGAAGGGTGGAAATTAATGCAAGAAATAAGAATATGAAAACAAAAGCACGATTAGTTAAACCTAAAGCTGACTTGATAAATAAAACCCATTCTACACAAGAGGAAGAGGTGGAAGCTGGTACAACTACAACATTGAAAAGACTTCTGGATGGGTATATGAATAGGAAGGGTTGAGAGAGATATGGGCCAAATGCTGGCAAATGGGACTAGATTAATTTAGGCTATCTGGTCGGCATAGACAAGTTGGACCGAAAGGTCTGTTTCCATGCTGTAAAACTCCATGACTCTATCCTGCTGATATTTCAAATTAATTCAGAGTTGCCATTGTGTTGCAGAGATTCCATTTCAATATGCTTGAGGATTCAGTTCTTCACATGACACAGATCTAAAAAACCCTAACAGTGAGCCTTCTACAACCTCAACATTAAATCTGCAAATTGCTCACAGCAGTGAGTGATTGAAATACAGGACACCATTTCTTCACATAAGCAGTTATGATATCATCAGTTTTAGACACAAATGGATATTCCATGAGCTCTTCTATGCAATCCACATGTCTTCAGGAGTAGATGCAAGTGTCTAGCAAATCATAGTCAAGTGATGATATTTAAAGATTGGAGTGCTCATCATCTGAACAGTTGGAAATAGCACAATGATGGGCAAGTTACATGTAAAATTGCCAAAATAATCACATATCTTAGCTCTTCAATTGCTATGTTGTTATAAAGAAATATTTTTAAAAGCTAATACCAAAAAGACAGCTTTCATAGATTCATAGAACCCCCTTAGCACTAGTGATGCTATGCACAGCTCAAAGTCCTTCACAGCTCTTTCTTTGACTGGTAGAGTTTAATTTTTTGTTACACAACATTTGATTCTGCCAACATCTATGTTCTAATCAAGGCCCACAGACATAGTCATCACCAAAAAAGGTACAGAACATCCTTCACTCTTTCATAACTGCCCCAATGACTTGGATTTCCCACAGTCACAGTCATCTGACCACTTAGCACCACCCCAGTACACTGCATGGCTGGCTCTGGTAAAAACTGAAGTCGTGGTGGTAACCAAGTTATACCATTCCCCTTTCTAAACCAACTCTTCAGTTTCCATTGTTGCTTAGCTGTCTCACACGCACAGCTCCTTAAAATCTGTGTTACCTTGACCTCCTGGTGAAATCTGATCTCAGCCTTTTTTTCTCCACAATCAGTTTAATTTTCCTTCCAACCAAAAGTTGCAGAATGTTTTCCCAAACCCTTGATGTCACAGCCAGAAATCTGGGGCTACACATTCCTTTCCCTGAATTATTTGTTTCTTTATCAGGTGTAACTGCCAAAATTATTGTAGACAACAGCTCATCTATGTCTCCCCTGTGATCTTACAAAGTGTATATTTAATACCTTCATACCAGCTATCATGCCTCCTTTCATCTCTCCCGCTTGGTTATTCTGCCATCCCAAGTCCTAGTCTTTTAGAACTTTAGAAACAGGAGCAGGGATAGACCATTCAGCTAGACAAGCCTGACATCGAAAACAACCAAGACTCAATTGGTCCTACTGATTCCATGTTAAACCAAATAAACTATCCCAGCTTTAACAACAATCAGCAATCAATCATTCTCCATCCTTTTGGGTAAAGACTTCCAAACATTCACAACACTCAGTGAAACGATTTCTCCTTATCTCAGTGTTAAATGATCAGCTCACTATCCTGAGATGGCATCCTGTGTTATAGATTTTCCAGGAGAAAGACAGGATTGCAGATGCTGGAGATAAGAATCAAAAAGTGTGCTGCTGGAAAAGCACAGCCGTCAGGCTCAAAATATGCTCAAAATATCGACTCTCCTGCTTCTCTGATGCTGCCTGACCAGCTGTGCTTCTCCACCACCATACTTTTTGACTTTGCAGATTCCCCAACAGCAGAAAGAGTCCCTCAACCTCTATCTTCTCCAGTCTCTTCAGAATCTTGTATGCCTCAATTAGATTGCCTCTCATTCTCCAGAGAACACAGACATAATCTACTCAGTCTTTCATCACAGAACAACTCCTCAGCCCAGGAACTTTTGCTATCTGCCCCCATTACAAGTCTTTCTTTACCTATGAAGACTGAAACTGCACACAATATTACAAATGTCAGAGCAAAGTCCAGGATAATTGTATCAATTATCTTTAATCATAGAACATAGAAGAATACAGCGCAGTACAGGCCCTTTGGCCCTCGATGTTGCGCCGATCCAAGCCCACCTAACCTACACTAGCCCACTATCCTCCATATGCCTATCCAATGCACGTTTAAATGCCCATAATGAAGGAGAGTCCACCACTGCTACTGGCAGGGCATTCCATGAACTCACGACTCGCTGAGTAAAGAATCTACCCCTAACATCTGTCCTATACCTACCACCCCTTAATTTAAAGCTATGCCCCCTCGTAATAGCTGACTCCATACATGGAAAAAGGTTCTCATGGTCAACCCTATCTAAACCCCTAATCATCTTGTACACCTCGATCAAGTCACCCCTAAACCTTCTTTTCTCCAATGAAAACAGCCCCAACTGCCTCAGCCTTTCCTCATACGAT
>NC_057742.1:35641933-35658479 GCF_004010195.1 Chiloscyllium plagiosum | reverse complement strand
CCTCCGTATTTTTTGCAGTCGTCTACCATGGGGAACCTTATCAAACGCCTTACTAAAATCCATATGCACCACATCTACTGCTTTCCCCTCGTCCACCTCCTTAGTCACCTTCTCAAAGAATTCAATAAGGTTCGTGAGGCACGACCTGCCCTTCACAAAACCATGCTGACTATCCTTGATCACATTATTCCTATCCAGATGTTCATAAATCCTATCCCTTACAATTCTCTCTAAGATTTTACCCACAACAGAAGTGAGACTCACCGGCCTATAGTTACTATCCTGTACTTCAATTCTCTTGTAATAAATGCCCATGTACAATTTGCCTTTTTGCTTGCTGTATGCTATCTGTATTCCTTCTAAAAGCAATTCAAGTCAACACTTAGAAGTTTCACAGCTTTAAAAAAACTGCTCTTCTACTGCTATGACCAAATAGTGTCGACTTTTCCCACGTTACACTCCAATTGCTGCTTAATCTGTCTATATCGGTGAGACCAAACTTAAATTCAGGGTACATTTCGCCGAGCATCTCAGCCAGGCATGCAGGGGCCAACCTGACTTCCCAGTCACTGTCCATTTTAATTCTGTCTCCCACTCCCTTTCCAATATGACCACCCTTGGCCTCCTCCGTTGTCAAAGTGAATCAGACCGCAAATTGGAGAAACACAACCTCATCTTCCACCTGGTCAGCCTACAGCTTGGAGGACTCAACACTGACTTCTCCAATTTCAAAATAACCTCCCTCTCCATCCTTTCTATTCCTCTGACCGACCCTTTCTTCCAGCTACTAACCGGATTCATTTCTCCCACCGACCTCCAGATCATACCCTCTACCTGTGTTCACCTAATCCAACCGACCATCCCACCCGTCTCACCACCCAAAATCGTCCCCCACCTCCACGTGTCCCTGTATCTGCAGCATTCCTTACACCCACCCCAGGTCCTGAAGGATTACACCCAAAATGTTGACTTCTCCACCTCCTGATGCTACCTGGCTTGCCGTGTTCTTCCAGCCTCCTGCTTGTCTAATGTCTATATCTCCTTGCAGCCTCTTTTAGTCCTTCTCATAGTTTGAATTCCCACCTTGTAATGTCAGAAAACATAAGAAATAGAGCGAAATGTATCTAAGCTAAGTCATGAATAGAGATTGAAAATAGTAGAGGTCCCAGAACTGATCCTTGTGGCACTCCACTATTTATAGGCTATGATGAGCCTATTCTTCTACCAGCATCCCAGGCTTGTTACCTTCTTGGATAAAGATACAGTTCTCTATGTCTCTTTTAGTATCCTCCAAAGTGCCTACGGAGTGCTGTCTCCATACTACTAGAATCCAAAACTGACTCCGCTTCTTGCTAATCGCCCAACTTGGAGAATAATCTGTCCAGTCCACCTCACTGCTCCTGTGGTGATCCTGAGGTCAGCAAGTCATCCCCAATATCCCTTCTCTCAACTCCCCTCAGAATGCCCAGTCAGTCAGGAACGAAGCCCATAACTCCAGTAGTTTATTACAGATGCCTGCAGCATGGCCTTGAAGAAGATATGGCTGAAGAGTGATGACAATTCCCCATTAACTGAAGCATTCCCTCCTAACTACACACTTCACTACTTGACTTGCCCAGAGTCTTGCTGTTCTGTTGTCGATCTTATCATAAAGTAACACCTTGATCTGCCCCCAAACTGATATTTACTGTTCCTCTGAGCATCTTATCTTGTTCCACTCTTTCCTTTTCATCTCTCTTTTAAAACCCTCATTCTCTACCACCCACCAGAGGACACCAAATTGTTCAGAGTTCACTGCTTTTCTTCCTAGTTTCTGCTCCAACTAATTCTCATTCTTGATTCCATCCTCAACACTTCACAATTTTTGTCCAAAGTTCATTGCCCTTCAATTCTTTCTCCCAACCCACGGGCCAAACTTCCTCTCCTTGCCCGATCCCTGATCTTGCAACTTTTGAGTTTTTCTCTGTGCTCATGTTGCCCATGAGACCCACCTCATACTGTCTTGATCCAATTTCTACTAAACTACCAACAAAAAAAACTTCCTTTGCTCACTACTACATCTCCTGAATCATTCTCCTTCCTGCGGTACTATCTCCATAGCCTTCATATCTGCCATCATGACCTTCATCCCCAAAAGGATTATTGGGCTTGTCAACGTTGTAAAATACTACTCCATCTCCAACTGCCCTTTCCTTTCTAAAGGCCTTGAAGATGTTATCCCTCTCAAATCCATGTCTATGTTTCCTGGCTCTTGTTTGCATCCTTTGACAAGGCTGATAACATCTTCCTCCTCTATTCCTCTCTATGTCCAGCTGCCTAGACTACCTAGACTGACTATCATAGTCAGAAAATTATCTGCAATGGTTTCTCTTCCTTCTCCCTCAACTTTAAGTTGAGGGTTAAATCTCAAAAGATTCATCCTTGGCCTCCTGCTGTTTCTCATTTGAATGCTGCCAGTAACATTATCTGAAAAGACAGTATATGTACACTGACATAGCACTACCTCTCAATTTATCAAAGTGCTTGTCAGACATTCAGTACTAAAATTTCCTCCAATTAAGTATGGACTATTGCCTTCAGCCCCGATTCAACTCTTAAGCCTCTGAATCCATCCCTCTCCCAGCAACCGTTAGAGGCTCAGTCAACCCTGGTATCTTATTTGACCCTAAAGTGATTTTCCATCCACATAACTATGCCTTCACTAAGACTTTCTATTTCTACCTCTGTGAAAGGCACAACCTTACGCCTCAGCTTATTTGATTCTGAAACACTCATCCATGCCTTTGTTACCTCCAGATTTGTCAAACTCAAAGCGATCCTTTTGGTTTCTGACATTCTCCCCTCCATAAACCTGAAGTCAGCCACCACTCTGAACCTGCCCATTTTCATCCATCGTCCCTGTGCTCGCTGTCCTACCTTTAACAATTTCAAAGAGCTCCGTATGTGATGAGAGCCAAAAAGCAGACATCCTGAACTCACTAGTTTGGTGTTGCAATGCCAAGTATTGATTGATAAGCCTTTTCACAATTGAATCGCTGCTATTGCTGATTGTGTGTTTGTTCAGGATATTAATAACTCACAATCTTGTTTAAACTTGCTGCATTTCCATTCATCACTGAAAATTATCAGGCACCAAATGTTCACAAACAATTGATGATCAAACATATTTAAAATGGCAAAGTAAAGATATTCTGACTCATGGGGAAATTGTCTGAAACTATTCCCAAAATACTTGAATGGACTTTATTAAAAAGGTAAATTATCAATTTGTTCTTTTCAAGTATAGCCAAGGTTACCTGTAATGAATGTGGTTCACCAAGCCAGAAAGGCAATGTTTAAGGAATTGAGCATTTGGAAAAGACAAGTATACATCAGATTTATGGGTGGGATAAAAACAGAGGTCAGTCCAGCACAATTAGAACAACTCTCAAGAAGCCCTTGAAATAAATTTACAATAAGGTCCATGTGGAAAAATTGGAGTAAAACTCGAAGTGAAGCAATTTTGCGTGATTCTTGTGAACATTAAACAGATCAATAATGTAAAACAGCCAATTAATGTATTTTCGTATTGATAAGGGCCTCAAAGAGAGTCATTATTCTGACTAGAAGGGCACAACAACGCAAAATATTGTGAAATAAGTTGAGGGTTTTATACTATATTGAATCAATTAATATGTTAATGATGACAGTCAGCGACAATTACACAGAAGGCAGTTCAAAGAAGGTTCACTAGGTTGATACTTAGAATATGGGGGCTGTTTTCTGAGGAATGATGAAGCAAAATGGGCCCGTGATCATGGAGTGTAAAATAATGGTTATTGAGACGTGGGATTCGGAGGAATCTTGATGAGTTTAATGCTGAAAGGATGTGACCTCTCATACCAGAATTTAAAACTAGAGCCACCGTTTCAAAATATGTGAACTCCCATTTAAGATGGGCACAAAAAGGAATTCCTCTCAGAGACCCATTAGTCTTGGAGCCAGCAGGCAATGGAGACTGGTTCATTGAATATATTCAAGACTAAGTTAGACAGATGTTTGGTTGACAAGGAAATTAAGGGTTATTAAGGGTGTCTAAGCAGGAAATTGGAGTTAAGGCCACAATCAATTCAGGTATGATCATACTGAATGGTCGATCAACCTAGATAGATTGAATGGATTGGCCTGCTCTAATTTCTTATGATCTTTTGAAAACGTTAACACCCCCATATTTTCCAATTGTTGTACCTGAAAAGAGCAGTTTGAGGAAGTAAAGTCCTCATTAAGAACATAGACTTCGACTGCTTGGCTAATAACTTTCTAATTACTTCAACCAATGAATATTTTATTACATGCAAAAGGATACAGTGTTATTGGACAATAAAGGAAAAACAATGGAAATTAATGAGGTCCTGGAGGCATTAAGGCTCATGGCATCATGTCAGATGAATATCAAAAGGCCAAATGTTATTGAAATAAAGATCTTTTCAAAGAAAATAGGACAAAAGAAAAGACAGAACTGAATTTAAATAAAGTGACTGGTGGGATAGACAGCAAACACACTTACATTAATATTGTGCATTTGACGATCTTTATGATTAATTAAATATCTTTAACTGTAGTCACTGTTGTAATGCAGACACCGAGATAAATTGTGTAAAATCCATTGAAAAGCAGTAAGGTAATGAACAGATCATTTGTTTTAATGCTGTTGGTTCAGGGAAGAGATATTGGTTAGCCACTGCAGACATTGTCCCTGCTTCTCTTTGCATTAGCTTGTTTACAACCACCTGAAAGGGTAATTGTGCCATAGTTTTATAGCTCAGCAGAAAGACAGCTCCTTGAAAAGTAGAACACTTGCTCAGTACTGCACTGTGCGAGCTTCTGACTCAGGCGTGAGAATAAGCCACGGTTTACCCTACTCATGTCAACTAAAAGATTCCCTCAGTAGTGATATCATTATTTAGAAAATGGAAGAAAGATAGCAGAAATGGTTTGGATATGGATGCTAAATCTGAATAAGGTAAGCAAATTCAGGGATTATTGGGATAAATTTTTTAATTCACTCACAGGATGTGGGGGGGTCTCTGGCTCGGCCAACATTTATTGTCCATCCCCAATTACCCAGAGGGCAGTTAAAAGTCATAATCAGAGTTGTACAGCACAGAAACAAGCCCTTCCAGTGCATCTGTGCTGACCAGATATTGTAAAACTGATCTAGTCCCATTTGCCAGCATTTGGCCCATATCCCTCTAAACCTTTCCTATTCATGTAACTGACCAAATGCCTCCACCATCTCCTCTTGCAGCTCAGTACATACTCACACCACCCCCTGCATGAAAAAAGTTATCCCTCAGGTCCCTTTTAAATTTTTTCTCTCACTTTAAACTTATGCCTTCTAGGTTTGGATTTCTCTACCCTGGGAAAAACACTTGGCTATTTACCCTATCCATGCTTTTCATGATCTTATAAACCTCTAGAAGGTTACCCCTCAGTCTCCGATGCTCCAGGGAATAAAAGCCCTAGCCTATTCAGTCTGTCCCTGTAGCTCAAACCCTCCAATGCTTATGGGTCTGGAGTCACATATAGGCCAGACCAAGTAAAGATGGTAGATTAGATTAGATTCCCTACAGTGTGGAAATAGGCCCTTCGGCTCAACCAGTCCGCACCAACTCTCTGAAGAGTAACCCACCCAGACCCATTTCCCTCTGACTAATGCACCTAATACAAAGGGCAACTTAGCATGGCCAATTCACCTGGCCTGCACATCTTTGGACTGTGGGAGGAAACCTGAGCTCTCCGAGGAAACCCACACAAACATGGGGAGAATGTACAAACTCCACACTAGCAGTCGCCTGAGGCTGGAATCCTGGGACCCTGGTGCTGTAAAGTGGCAGTGCTAACCACTGAGCCACCGTGCCGCCCCAAAGTAGTAAAGAACATTATTATACTAGATGGGGTTTTTTGATGATCAACAATGATTTCACGGTCACATTAGACCCTTAATTCCTGAGGTTTTTTTAATGAATTCAAATTCTGCCATCTGACATTGGCAAGATTTAAACCCAGGTCCCCAGAATATTAGCTGAGTTTCTGAATTAATAATCCAATGATAATACCACTAGGCCAGTGCCTCTCCCTTGAAACACAGATGCTGCCAAGCTTATGAAATTCTGAATAATCTGTTGTGAAGACCCCAAAGTATCAATCCATAGGTGTCTCCCCTCTCTGGTAATTTTATAAAATGATTTTTAGGAGTTACCTGTCATGACTCTCCAGATCACAGTTAAAACTCCTAGTTAACAATCGCAACTGTAAGCCACCAATTTCTTGTCTGCCAGAGTTGTCTGGCCTGTTTCCAACTGGTGTCTCCTCAATGTACAAATTACGGTAGCACACTAGCACAATCTTGAGGAACAATAGGGACTGCTGCAGAAAAAGGGATAAGATATAGTTACAACATTTAAAAGACATTGGATAATTTCAAGAATAAGAAGGGTTTGTTGGGATATGGGCCAAAAGCAGGCAAGTGGGACTAATTCACTTTAGGAACATAATCGGTGTGGACTAGTTGGACCGAAGGGTCTGTTTCCATGCTGTATGACTCATATATGACTCTATACGTTTCTCTGGGAGAAAATTTGCAAGAATCAGGAGTGCTGTTACAGTGCTCACAGTAATACTCAGGCCACTCAACACCATACTTGATGGCCTATAGGGCCAGTTTCCCCTTCATGCCTATCCATGAGAGAGTATGAGAGAGAGCCTATGTCCAGCTTTCCCATGGATGAGCCGCAGCACATACTCATATCTCACTGCTGTCATTCACATGTAGCCTGGATCCCAAGGTAGTGACCAGTCACGACACTCCCTCATGAGCCCAGTTACAAGTGGAGTTCCGCAGGGATCAGTTCTGGGTCCTCTGCTGTTTGTAATTTTTATTAATGACTTGGATGAGGGAGTCGAAGGGTGGGTCAGTAAATTTGCAGATGATACGAAGATTGGTGCAGTTGTGGATAGTGAGGAGGGCTGTTGTCGGCTGCAAAGGGACTTGGATATGATGCAGAGCTGGGCTGAGGAGTGGCAGATGGAGTTCAACCCTGCCAAGTGTGAGGTTGTCCATTTTGGAAGGACAAATAAGAATGCGGAATACAGGGTTAACGGTAGGGTTTTTAGTAAGGTGGAGGAACAGAGGGATCTTGGGTGCAGTTCTGGTCGCCTCACTTTAGGAGAGATGTGGAAGCTTTGGAGAGGGTGCAGAGAAGATTTACCAGGATGTTGCCTGGAATGGAGAATTGGTCGTACGGGGATGAGAGTGCTAGGCCTTTTCTCGTTGGAACGGCGAAGGATGAGGGGTGACCTGATAGAGGTTTATAAGATAATCAGAGGAATAGATAGACAGTCAGAAACTTTTTCCCCGGGTACAACAGAGGGTTACAAGGGGACATAAATTTAAGGTGAAGGGTGGAAGGTATAGGGGAGATGTCAGGGTTGGGTTCTTTACCCAGAGAGTGGTGGGGGCATGGAATGCGCTGCCTGTGGGAGTGGTAGAGTCAGAATCTTTGGTGACCTTTAAGCGGCAATTGGATAGGTACATGGATGGGTGCTTAAGCTAGGACAAATGTTCGGCACAACATCGTGGGCCGAAGGGCCTGTTCTGTGCTGTATTGTTCTATGTTCTATCAGTGTGGGCAAAATTGTTGGATCAACTGTGTGTCCTGTCTATTAATTTTATATATTTGCAGAAGACGTTCTGATCCTCTCAACCGCACATCCATTTTGAGCAAAAGTCAAGATGTCCTACCGCTTATAAGAAAGCATTTAATTTGACTGTTACTTTAATCCTCGTTTGATGATTTCTATTTCATAGCTGTGGCAGCGAACTCAAAGACATCAATGGGTATATTAAGAAATATATTTATCTTTAATATAATCCCCCACAATTTATCACAAACTAAATATTTTAAACAAGCACTTAAAAAGAGATAATAACGAGCTATGAAATTCAAATCAAGATAATACCAAAAGCAATTAAATATTGTAGAAAGCAATACCCAAAACACAAGTTGGCTTGTCAAAACTAAATAAACACACTGATATTAAATGCAATGCACGTGACTGTTACTTCCTTCCACTATACCCTCATACCTCTCTTTAAATGTTCCTCACTGCCTTTTACCATCTTCATGGTTAAATGATCAGAGTATCACAATTCAATCTCTACTTGATTTCGACAGGACACCATTACTCCCAATCAAATAGTAAATAACATGATGTTGAAGGAGGCAGGGATTATATGTACTTTTACATCCTGGCCACTCTGCTCCTGCATTTAGAATAGTACCCTTTATTATTGTCTCTCCATGTTCCTTGTACCAACGCATTTCACCTCACACCTATCCATGTTGAATTTCATCTGCCACCTATCTCTCCGCTTCACCAACTTGTCAATATCCTTTTTGAGGTTTTTTGAAGCAGTAACAGGGAGGGTTGATGTGGGGAGGGCTGATAAATGTGGTTTGCATGGACTTCCAAAAGGCTTTTAGTACAGTGCCACACAAAACCCTTGGGATGGAAGTTAAAGGTCATGAATAAAAGAGTGATCAATGCAAAACTACCTGAGGGATAGGAAAGAGAGAGTAATGATTAATGGGCCTTTTCCAGACCAGAAGCTTGTTTGGAGTGGATTTCCCCAGGGACAGTATTAGGATCATAGTTTTTGAGTGATCTAAATCTTGATGTGCAGGAGACAATTTCAAAGCTTTCAGATGACACTAAACTTGTTCACTGTAGAGACACTACAGAACTTCAAAAGGACGTTCACAACATGGCAAATGAAGGTCAATGTGAATGAGCATGAAGTGATATACTTTGGTACAAGGAACATGGAGAGACAGTATGAAGGATACTATTCTGAATGGTGTTCAGGACCAGACTGACCAAAGTATAAATGTACAGAAGATATTAAAGTTAGCGGGACAGGTAGAGAGAGCTGTTAATACAGCTTACAATATTCTTCACTTCACTAATAGGGCCACAGAGTACAAGAACAAGGAAGTTATAGTCTAGATTCCCTACAGTATGGAAACAGGCCTCTGGCCCAACAAGTCCACACCAACCCTCCAAAGAGTAACCCACCCAGACCCATTCCTTACACTATATTTACCCCTGACTAATGCACCTAACACCATGGGCAATTTAGCATGGCCAAGTCACCTGACCTGCACATCTTTGGATTGTGGGAGGAAACTGAAGTACCCGGAGGAAATCCACGCAGACACAGGGAGACTGCATACTTCACACAGACAGTTGCTCGAGGTGAGAATTGAACCCGGATCCCTGGTGCTGTGAGGCAGTAGTGCGAACCACTGACCCGCCATGCTGCCCAAAACTCATTGAAAACATTCGATACCTGGAGCCACACTATAAGAGTGTGAACACATTGGAGAGAGTGCAGAATAGTTTCAGGAATGAGAGAAGGAGGCAATGGCCTAGTGCTATGATCACTAGAAAATTAATCGAAAGACCTGGGTAATGTTCTGGGGACCAGAGTCCAAATCCTGCCACGTCAGAAGGTGGAATCCCGAATTAAGAGTCTAACAATAACCATTAAACCATTGCCGTTTGTTGGCAAAAGTCCATCTAGTTCACCAATGTCCTCAAGGGAGCGAAATCTGCTGTCCTTACCCAGCCTGGACTACAAGTGACTCCAGACAAACAGAAATGTGGTTGACACTTAATAGCCTTCTGCAGCAATTAGGGATGGGCAATAAATGTTGGGCCAGCAGTGACATCCTCATTCAATGAATGAATAAAAAGAAACATCATAGTGAGAAAAGTTTGGATAACCCGGGACTGTTTTCTTTGGATAGGAGAAGGATAAGAGTACCTTTTTTCTGCAAATTATCAAAATCATGAGGCATCTGGACAGACTAGATAGGGAAAAAATGATCTTAAATGGATTGAGAATCAGAAAGCATAGTTTTAAGATGTTTAGCAAAAAGAAGCAAATGCAAAGTGAGGAAAATATTTTTCACACACTAAGTACTTAGGGTCTGGAAAGCACTGCCTGGAAGCATGGTACAGTCAGGCTCAATTTAAGAATCTAAGAGAGCGTTAGATGATTACTTAAATAGTAGCAATGTGTAGAGTTGCATGGAAAGGAACGAGATTGGTATTGCATTAAAATGCTCACAGAGCCAGTGTAGACACAATGGAACAAATAGCCTCCTTCTGGATCGTAACAACTCTGTAAATGAATGGATCACACTAGGTGGGGAAAAAAGGTCACATGGTCCCTCTATTTAACATTTCAAATGAAAGATAGTACAGCATTCATAAGGTATAGCACTAGGATGTCAGCCAAAATTATATGTTTGAATCACTGAAATGGAGCTTGAACACAAAACCTAATGGCTCAAGGTCAAGACTGCTATCAGTGAGACAAGGCTGGCACTGTATGTAACAATACCGTACCTGACATCAGGAATATAGGAAAAGGTGTAGGCCATTCAGTACCATTGAGCCTGCCCCATCCTTCAACACAATCATGGCTGATCAAACTCCTCAATGTCTTATCCCCAATCACCATAATCCTGGAGGTCTACAGTACAGAAAAAAATTCATTGGCCCAAGTCTATGGTGAATAAAAATGATCACCTATTCTAATCCCATTTTCCAGCATGCATGCCTTGATATCCCAAGTGCACATCCAAATACTTCTTAAATATTATGAGTGTTTATGTCTCTACCACCCTTACAGGCAGTGAGTTCCAGATTCCCACCAACCTTTGGGTGATTGTTTTTTCCTTCCATCTCTTTAAAGCCACCTGCCTTTTTCCCTTAAAACTATACCTCTAGAGTTTTTACAGTCCTCTGTGACAGAGGATTCCAAAGGTTAACAACAAGTAAAAAGATTATCCGCATCTTAGACCAAAGTGAAATCCCCCTTATTTTTAAATTTCTGTTGGTTTTAGATGCTATAATCAACTGAAACATTTTATGTGCATCTACCCAAACTAACACCTTCAGTATTTTGTAAGCTTCAATGAGATTACCTCCCACTCTGGCTCACATCTGCAAACAAGTTTCTAATTTGCTTAACCTTAACTATCTTCTTGGATTTTTAAATCATATTGGGTTTTCTGTGATTTAACTTGCTTTTTTTTTTAAAAAAAGTGTTGCCTCTTTGCTTTCCTAATTTTCTTTTATTTTCCCTCCTGCACTTTCAATAGCCCACTAGGCTTTCTGCAATATTGAGCCTGGGATATCTGAAATAAACTTTTTCCCTTTGTTTTATCCAAGCTCGATGTTGTCTAAAGATCTCTGGAGTTCAGATGTAAGAGAGCCACACATTTTCTTGGCTTATATTTATTCTGAACCCTCAACTTCTTTCGTGAGTACCTCTCACAGTTCTGACACTGATTTGTCTTCAAGTAGCTGCTGCTAGTCCACATTTGTCAAATTTCATCTCTGCTTTGTAAACTGGCCTTTCCCTGCAAAAAGTTAAAACTTTAATTAGATTAGATTCCCTACAGTATGGAAAAAGGCCTGTCGGCCCAACAAGTCCACACCGACCTTCCGAAGAGTAACCCACCCAGATCCATTTCTGACTAATGCACCTAACACTATGGGCAATTTAGCATGGCCAATTCACATCTTTAGACTGTGGGAGGAAACCAGAGCACCCGGAGGAAACACACGCAATCACAGGGAGAATGTCTGCGTGGAGTTTGCACAGTCACCAGAGACTGGAATCAAACCTGGGTCCCTGGCGCTGTGAGGCAGCAGTGCTAACCACTGAGCCACCATGCCACCCCGATTCTTCCTTTATCTTTCATCTTTTCCAGAACTACTCTAAGTCTATATGAAACACCTCATTAAGATGCTCTCCCTCTGACCATTCACACCTGCCCAAACTCATTCTCTAAAACTAAGCCTGCAGCTGCTTCTTCTCTTATCAGCAGGTAGAAGACTTCCTGAATGCATTTTACAAATTGTGTGCAATGTATCTTTACACAGTTAATCTTTGCAGAAATCCAAAACAGCAGTATGAACAAAGTAATCATAGGTCAAAACTACATCGAAATGAATTTGGAACTATTAACTTTGTGAAACTTGCACTGTTATTATGTTTGTGATACCTTCTGAAATAATTTGAAGCAAAGTTTTTATGTGTACTTTTCAGTTTTACAGATAAATTTTCAGTTATCAGTACTTCCCAGGACAGGCATATTATTATAATTGTCCTTGTGATAGGGTAGCTGGAAGATGACACCATGGAGCTCAGTCCATTGAGAGCACATTATAAACAATGTTGTCTGCTATACACAAACTTCTAATCATTGTAGTAGGAAGTCATGCAGCGTGTCCAGGAATTTCTGACATGTTTGCAAACCGTAATAGTCACCTTGCTTGATTGATTCACCAAAGCAGGAGGGGAATATTTTCCAAGTGAGTTTGTTAAAGTTGGACAGTGATTTGACACAGATTGCATCCTGCAGGATAAGCAATGATGTGTCCAGCTGTCTTTTATCTCTATCTTTATGAACATCTGTACCTATATGCGCAAACATATTGTTAATTCATGGTTTTGATTTCATTCAATCCTGCAGAGTTTATAATTTTGGGAATGTCCATTAAAATGGTGAGAGAAACTTTTCCAGAACAGTGGTTGGTGAAGATTTGAAATAGGTTGTCAGAAAATATCCTGGAAACTTACCTGGAACTAAAAGAAACCAGTACAACACATAGACCCCACTAGAACCAGAAGTTTCACAACCAATCATTACCAATTGGTAGTGACAGACAGAGAACATCACAACATTAAAGCTCATAGATTTAACTACAATGCTTTAAATGCTGCAAAATGTCTAGCTCACTTGACAAGTGCCCAGGATCAAACTTATTAAACAATGTACTGAAATGTTCTTCAATAATTGAGATGAAACAGTTTTTAAAGTACAGAATGTTTGCATTTATATTAAGTTCTTGAATAACTCTAACCAGAAGTGATTAGTGGAAAGCAAATGGACTTTTCAACCATCATCAACCTTGACAATCACTTACCAAAGGGAACAGTTAAACAAACATATCATATGGGGACAGGTCAAAGCACTCTCATTTGCAAAATTAATCAATATATGGCAAGCCAACTATTTGCAGGGCAAATGTTCCCGTGCTTTGGGCTACTGGATCACCTGGGCGTAGTGAATACAGGAAAGTTGGGTGGGAAGTACGCACACCCTACTGGAGTCAGCTTAATTTCCACAATTACTTTAAATAGACAAAAGATCAGACAAGCTCCCTTATGACTGTGCACTCCTCCCAGCCTGACTTCCTGTGTATTCTCATTTCTCACAGCCCAAGCAATCCAATAGTCCCAGGCACAGGAAGAGGAAAGCCTGCCTCATAAGATTTGGATTGAAATTTACATTATTTACTCAAACCTATTGAGGTGGAAAGACAGGATTCACAGTCTGATAGACAGAATGTCAAAAGAAATTACAACTCATATCTGTGTATCGGTAGCATTAAACCATTAATCATATATACACAGTTGCATTTCAAACCATGTCTAGAGACATTCCATAATGCAGGATGTACACTGCACCTTAACATTCAGAAAGTAGAAGAATCTTTAACAGATTTACAGGAGTCATTGGATATCTACTGAATGGAGCTTGGTTTAATCATTTTAAGTATAGTTTAGGGCCAGCCTACAGTGAAACTGGCAAGTACACTTGCTATAAGCATTGAACACAGACAAAAGAACATTGAACTAATGACAAAATAGCAATAAGGGTGAGGCAATTTAGCTTTTTCTTTTATTGAGTACAGAAGCTATCTTTCAGTTATTCCAAAGTATCCTGCAGGCTGAGAGTCAATATCATGGAACATGACCACACAATTTGATGCACAGTAAGCATACAGGCTATTCCAATGAGAAACAATTCACATCACATCCATTTCCCACTAGTGCAAACAGACTAAGGATACCATTTCTCAGCTTCACAGTGAATATGATGTCACTTGGGCACCATCTAGACTGAATAAGTAAAACGTAGTTTGCTGTTTTATAATAAATACAGCCTCCAACAGCAATAGAAAAAAACTTTCAATTATCAGAGCAGTACCTTTTTCCTTTAAGTCCAATTCCAGTTTTTCTTCAGATGAGACTTTTTTAAAAAATTGCCACTAGATGAATTTAGGGACAGGAAGAGGATACCTTACACACTGTCCCTGTGATGCTGTTTGGAGCCCACTATTAGATGATCTATGTAAGTAGCCTGGGTTCACTCATCCTCAAGAGCTTTTCATTGACAATGCGGCAAATACACCTTCAAGTCAACAACTGCCTCCAAAGCTTGGCTGAGATCAGGAACTTGCTCTCTCAAGAATTGAGAGCTCAACGGGTGGCAAATGGGGATAGTACATCTGGCTATTACCTGAAACACCAGGTTGCAACATTTGTTGGGGGAAATATGGAATGCCTCATCTGAATGCATCAAAAGGTTGAAAATGCTATTTCTGAGAAGGTCACGTCAGCCACCTGAAATTACTTGTTTATTTCTGCAGGAAAATGCCTGGAGATGGGATAGGAGCAATTAGTACAAAGTGGCTTCCTGGCAGTATCGTCAAATTCAGCTTTTTTACAGGTTTCTTTTTATTAAACAAAGATTTTTTTCCTCCTCCAGGTACTACAAAATTAAAACGATTATAATGCATCATTTTTATTTATTAGAATTGGAATTATTGGCCTTTATCAAATCTTTGATCAATGGTGCTGGCCAAAAGAATTGGCATCATTGTTACAGATTGTGTAAAGGCTTTTTGTCCAGACTAGTAGTCATTAATCTGAAATAGTTTCAGGGCAATAGGAGGTTAGGGGAGGGAGGGGGAAGGAGTCTGAAAGCAACGAGCCAGACAATCACTTGGGCAGTCTTTTCATGGAAATACTGATTCTTTATTTTCCCTGAAGCAGAGTCCACAAGACAAAATTGACTCATGTCAAATATTTAACCGCCAAGACCATGATAATGCAGGTGATCACCATCCCACCAATCATAATGAACTTGTCCTGGAACGCTCGCTTCTCAATTAGACGCATCACAGTATTTGACATTCCCAACATATTTGCCACATCCAGAATCTTCTTCTGTGCTCCCTGCAATGATAGATACAATATTAGACAAAATGGTACAGTCAGAAAAAACAGAGCACAAGAGTGAAGCAACAGATAGCTTCAAAACAACTTGGACAGGATCATTCTTTTCTCATCCTGATATCATTTCAAATACATAAATTAACAAAAATAATGACTCAACACTCTCTCCCTCTGTCTCATGTAGTCACAAAAAGATCCTACGGCACTATTCAGAAGATCAGCAAGTGAGTTGTACACATTGTCCTGACAAATAGTAACCAACACCAGTAAACATGAAAGAAACATGTTTAGTTCCTCATTATTACACTACTTTTTGTGGGACTTCGCTCAGTGTAAATCAGCTGTCTCATTTCTTTCTTTAAAAACTGCGACTACTCTTCAACTCTGATCTTACCCTGAACCTCAACCACCTGGAAGAAAAAGGGCAGTAGATGCACCTTCCCATCATCCACAGCACACCCCTCTCTACCCCTCCCCCCCCCCACCCTTCATCACACACCATCCCATTTCAGAAATATATCACTGTTCTTTCATGGCCATGGAGTTAAAATCCTGGAATACTCTCTCTGACAGTAGTGTAGGCTGCACTGATTTAGCACAGCTGTGCCCCATCACTTTCAAGAAGAATTCAGAACGAGCAGTACGATTGAAGATATAGATTATATATCCTCATGATGATCAATGATGCTCATATCCATGAAGAAGAAAAGATGTCCATGAGAAAAGTGGTCCTCAAAGGTGCTCTATAAATGCAATTTCTTCCTCATCTTAATCTAATAGCAATTTTGGAAGTACAGAAGACTCCTTGGTCAGTTAAAGAATTTGCCCATACTATTCAAAACCATGAGATGATACTTAATACCATCAACAAATACCGGTAGTTCTCCTATAATGTCATAGTTGCGTTGCAGCGAAACCTTGCCTTTGCTGGTCTACCTCCAAATCCACTTTTCCCAAAGAATATAGAACATAGAACATAGAACAATACAGCACAGAAAAGGCCCTTCGGCCCACGATGTTGTGCCGAACATTTGTCCGAGCCTAAGCACCCATCCATATACCTATCCAATTGCCACTTAAAGTTCACCAATGATTCTGACTCTGCCACTCCCACAGGTAGCGCATTCCATACCCCCACCACTCTCTGGGTAAAGAACCTTCCCCTGACATCTCCCCTGTACCTTCCACCCTTCACCTTAAATTTATGTCCCCTTGTAACACTCTGTTGTACCCGGGGAAAAAGTCTCTGATTGTCTACTCTATCTATTCCCCTGATCATCTTATACACCCTTCTCAAGTCACCCCTCATCCTTCTCCGTTCCAATGAGAAAAGGCCTAGCACGCTCAACCTATCCTCGTACGACCTATTCTCCATTCCAGGCAACATCCTGGTAAATCTCC
>NC_057742.1:35575854-35641586 GCF_004010195.1 Chiloscyllium plagiosum | reverse complement strand
GTTAGCCAGTTTTTTATCCAATTGGCCAAATTTCCCTCTATCCCCTGCCTCCTGACTTTCCGCATAAGCCTATCATGGGGAACCTTATCAAATGCCTTACTAAAATCCATGTATACTACATCCACTGCTCTACCCTCATCTACATGCTTGGTCACCTCCTCAAAGAATTCGATAAGACTTGTAAGGCAAGACCTACCCTTCACAAATCCGTGCTGGCTGTCCCTAATCAAGCAGTGTCTTTCCAGATACTCATGAATCCTATCCCTCAGTACCCTTTCCATTACTTTGCCTACCACCGAAGTAAGACTAACTGGCCTGTAATTCCCGGGTGTTATCCCTATTCCCTTTTTTGAACAGGAGCACAACATTCGACACTCTCCAGTCCCCTGGTACCACCCTTGTTGACAGTGAAGACGAAAAGATCATTGCCAACGGCTCTGCAATTTCCCCTCTTGCTTCCCACATAATCCTAGGATATATACCGTCAGGCCCAGGGGACTTGTCTATCCTCATGATCGCGCAAAAATCATCCAAAAGTCTAATGCAAAGTATAGTACAGCCTAAATGAAGGTTGAAATCATATTTATTAGCAAAACAAAAGTAAATTTAACACAGTACGTTTGAAAAATGTAAGAAAGCTGCTCTCTGTTCAGTACCTCTCACAGAAAGCTGCTCTGTTGGCAGCTGACATCAGCACATGTGCAGAACGGCACATAGACCAGCATTGACATGATGAATGCGCAGAACAGCACAGAGACTTTGGCATATGCACAAAATGGTTCGAAGACCAGCACTGACACTGCACATGCACAGATACCAGTGCATGCGCAGAACACCAAGAACACTGGCGCATGAGCAGAACAGCACACAGATTTCAGAGCACGTGCAGAACAAAGTGCGTAAACTGATCCCTGTTGCAATCATGCTATTGCCAAAAGAGGTAAGCCTTCCCCAAAATACCATTCCTTACATCTGTAGCAACATTATAGCCAAATCCTACTGCCAAAACGTACATTATTCCAGAAGTACCTGTGCTAGTAAATTAACTTACTATTTTTTCTACTGCTATCTGTGCTGCAATACTGGCTGACAATGGCTGAACATTTGCTTACAAAACACTGCACTTTAGAATAAGTGATTGTACAAAGTGCCTTATGAGGTTTATGACAAATCACAATATGAATAGGACTACAATAATTACCTTTAGGATTTATGAGTTTCTCATTAGTGGAGGCAGTGTGGCACCACTGGCATTGTAATTGCTGTATGACAAGTTTACATATTACAGCTTCCATTATAAAAGTGAACATGGTGCGTTTTGAAATAGAATCAGAAAAAAACTGAGAACAGAATGTATGACTTTAAAATGAGAATGGAATATGTCAGCATGTCAAGGTCTGATTATAACTTATAGTACCATTTCATCTGAAGATTATACTTAGTCTCTACTCTGAACACAACAGCACTCAAGACCAACTAATAGTAAATTAGACTTACATGTGAATAATCTGTTTCTACAGCAGCATAATTCAAAAGGCCAAGCAAGCACTCAGCACAAAAACAGACCCTCTGGTCCAACTTGTCCATTCCAAACAAGTTTTCCAAATCCCATATCCCTCTAAACCTTGCCTATTACAGAGTCATAAAGATATACAGCACAGAAACAGACCCTTTGACCCAACTTGTCCATGCTTACCAGGTATTCTCAATTAATCTAGTCCCATTTGCCAGCACTTCACTCATATCCTCCAAACCCTTCCTATTTATATCCCCATCCAGATGCCTTTTACATGTTTTTTAACTGTACCAGCCTCCACCACTTCGTCTGGCAGCTCATTCCATACATGCACCATCCTCTGTGTGAAAAAGTTGCCCCTTAGTTACCTTTTAAATTTTCCCCTCTCACCTTAAACCTATGCCCTCTAGTTCTGGATCCCCGACACCAGGGAAAAGACTTTGTCTATTTACCCTATCCATGCCCCTCATGATTTTATAAACCTCTATAAGGTCACCCGTCGGCCTCCGACGCTCCAGGGAAAACGGCTCCAGCCTATTCAGCCTCTTCCAAGAGCTCAAACCCTCCAACCCTGGCAACATCCTTGTAAATCTTTTCTGAACCCTTTCACATGTCACAACAGCCTTCCTGTAGGGAGACCAGAATTGCACATAATATTCCAAAAGTGGCCTAGCCAATGTCCTACACAACCATAGCAGGACCTTCCAACTCCTATACTCAATACTCTGACCAATAAAGGAAAGCATACCAAACTATATTTTCACTTTCCTATCCATTCATGGGCCTTTCCAAATGTTGTTTAAATGTTGTAACTGTACCTGCATCTACTGCATCCTATGGAAGTTCATTCCACATGCGAACCACCTCTGGGTGAAAACATGCCTCTCAGGTCCCTTTTAAATCTTTCCCCGCTCACCTTAAACCTATTCCTCACCTGGGCCAAGTGCTGGCAAATGGGACCAGAATAACTGAACTTGCTTAGCCTTGGGAAAAGACCTTTGCTATTCACCTTATCTATGCCCATCATGATTTTATAAATCTCTATAAGGTCACTCCTCAACCTCCTACACTCTACTCATTGCCCAGTAAGGGAAATCCTTCAGAAGGCCATCACGCCTCACAAGAAAATACTGCTGAGCACCATGGAAGATACAATCAATACACAAAGCTAGGCTTGTGCTTTTTGCCTCAAAGGTCAACAAATTGCATTGACAATGCTTTCTGTATATTGTATAGTCAGAGCAACAACGCTGGCTGAATGACAACATTATACTTTATAGAATGCAAGTTGACATCAGGGGAAAAATACTGTGATACTGCAGAGAAGATTCAGGTAAATGACTAAAAGGAAAGCAGGTTCTGGGATCCACTCAGTTTTGGGATGTGAGCGAGCGTTTGAAGAAATAGCATTTCTAGTTCTGCGATTTCACTGGCGAAAGAGACTTTCACAATACTGTGCATATCATTTTTAAAATACACTGATTTTTTTATAAATGGACATCAATAGTGAGGTTAAGGTTTTATAGATTAAACAGTTTATGTTTGACAATGTCCTTTTTCCTCATGCTAGCAAAGCTGCCAATTTGCTTCCATTAGCTTGAGATTCAAGATTTAATTTAGCGTACAACGATATGAAATGCTTCAGCAATTCACATCTATAAGATTGTTTCAGTTATCAGTGGAATCACATTATATTATAAGATCATTAAGTAAATCAATTTGCAAACTTCCTGCTGTTAGAACTAATTTTGGCAAATTGTCATTCACTCCTGCTGAGGTTCAATTATAGAACTCCATACCCATCAACATAAAATTATCTACAAATCTGCATAGATTTAAAGCAAACAATACTGCCAATTCTTCCCACAGCAACAGTGTACAATCGTGGGTTGGCATAAATTATAATCGGTAATACTCAAGTATCCAGATGTAGATAAATATAAAGCTGTAAATATTGGAAAAGGAACCACGTTCAATTGATGAAAGGGCTGGAACAGCAATGTTGTTGAAGTTTAATTGGTGGTCAACATGGCCAGTGATTTATCGCTCTGAAATTAAAGTAGTTTAAACAGAGTTATACACAAGAAGCAAAAACCCTACATCTGGTAGCTTTACAAACTGCCTTGCGGAAACAAATCACTTGTCTGACTGAAAATATCGAGTAGCGTTAGCAAAATATTCCAATGGCATTTGATTAAAAATTGGAACTTATTTTTCCAGTTGTAGGACATGGGTAGAATAGGCATTTATATCAGAGAACAAGACTTGTAAAATCACATGGTTGCATTGAAGGAACTCAGGAAAGAGATGGCACATCTTAATTCATTAAGAGAAGTACTTTGCAGCAATGGCTTTCAACCAGTGTGTCACGACAAAGCAAGAGGTTTGCCGTGATATTTTCGGATGGCAGTACAACCTTACCTGCTGACACCGAGTACCCCTATTACGGGGGGCAGGGGAACAGCTCCAGTACAATTGTTGGATCATGTTGTCACTCACTGCATGGGTCCAATGATTCTGTCACCTTTATCCTTTACTGAGCAGAGCCAGTTGGAGTGTGCACCGCTGCTACTGCAGGTTGTCAGGGCTGTACCAGAGCACAGCCAGGAACATGGAGAGTGTGGGAATTGCAGCGTACAGAGAGCCGGCCCTTGGCTGGAACTGAGTCACAGGGAGAGGGGATCGGCTCACTACCTCAACAAGTGCTGAACAGTCAGGGGTAGCTGCTACCCCGGGTGACCAGGTTTCCTCTACAACCAGGCCGCACTACAACTTCTGCAAGATGGTGGCAAACAGATTGCAGTGGAGGGAGCAGGGAGTAAGGAGGCCATAGGAGAGCTTCACCAATTACTCAGTATTGCCATTCATAGAATCTCTACAATGTGGGAGCAGCCAGTCGGCTCATCGAGTCCACCCCGACCCTCCAAACAGCATCCCAACCAAAACTGCAAGTCCAAACAGAAAGATTAGTCACAACAGAATACTGGCTATATATCTAGAGGACTACAATGGGACAGGAATCATCTGCAGTTATGAGTAGATCATACATGGAATGCAGCTCTTCATATCACAGAAGGAAAAATTGGCATTGTGAGCACAGTACGGGCTAGTCAGAATGGTATCTGGACTCCAAAAATTATATTGAGGCAAGATTATACAAATGTGATTTGTATTATAGGAATTTTGAGGATGATGGGGTCATTTAATTAAAATATTCAGGATATTAAGGGGAAAGGAGAAAGATACTTTCTAACAGATTAGGGAGTTTTGTCTTCAGAGACAGTGAAAAAGTAGAGCCAGGCCTTTCACACTGAAGCTAATAAATGCTCCAACACATAATGCGTATCAGAAATTTGAACTCGTTTTCACAAATGACAATTAATGTCAAATCAATTGTTAATTATAAAACAGAGATAGATTTTTGTTGAACAATTGCATTAAAGTAAAGGACAAAAACAAGTATTTTAGTTCAGTCACAAATCAGCCACAACCTCAGCAAATGGTATACAGGCTTGAGGGGCTAAATGACATTCCCCTCTTCCCAAGTTCCTTCTGGATATTCACAGCAAGGTTCTACAGCTGTGGTTGCACTGATAAAGTGACAGTGAACTGATTAGGTTTGCTTCAGCACACTGATAAGCATAGCTCAGCAGCAGAGGTAATAAGGATAAATGATTATAATGGACTTTTGGCTGGACTGACCATGAATCATCATGTGGTTGTGCAGCTCAGAAAGAGACCATTCAGCCCACTGTTTCTGTGCTAGATCTTTGAAAGACTTATCCACTAGTCTCTATGGTTTATTTCCTATACTTCTGCAAATTTTCCCTTTTCAAGTCGTTTTCCAGTTCCTTTTTTCCTAGTTACGATCATCTGTACTTTCACCACCCTTTCACAGGTACGATCAGCATCCTGATCAAATGTAGGATTTTATAACTTTAACAATGACTGAAGTCAGTGGTGACACTTAATCCAAAATTTCTTAATGTCCCAGGAGTATGAGCACGTTCGGGGACAGCATTATATCACAAACAGGAGAGCACTCTATAAAAAGGATTCTCCCAGGTTGTCTCTAACCAGTGTAATGCTAAATGGTATAGAACTCCAACAACATTAGAAACACAACTCCTGAACACAGAAAGGGCAATGTGGTAACGTATGCTGATTTTTTTAAACCATTTTCCTATTATCAAATTAGTACAAGTGCAGAGTGCAAGCCCTTGAACATAAAAGGTTTAACAAATATAAGGAGTAACAGATACAGGACTCAACACAGAAAAGATGTATAAAAAAAGACAACTCCACAGAGTCACATTATTACATGAAATAAAAATGATAAAGAAGCACTACAATGTAAGGAATATGGTACATCACAGTTTGGTTCCTAACGTTAAATGCAATCCTGTACCAGTGTAAAAGCCACAAGTACATCAGTCAACTTGAACACAGTTTTATGGGAATAATCATGTTCCACACAGCGAGGATGGTATATAGAGAAGCAGTGGAACAAGTTACTTTTCTCTGTATCAATGATATAAAATAGTGACAATTCAATAGAGTGAATTTGGTTGGAGTGCAGAAAATTGAAAATACAGAAGGTAGACTCCAAAGACGAGATTATAATGCATTAAAGTCACTATTCATAAAAATGTACTATGTACATGGCATCTTAGTGAACACACCAGAGATGACATTCAGTAAACAATCCTATAACTCATATCGGATCCAGGAATACAGTATATGAAAACAAAGGGTGATCATCCAGCTTTCAGGCTGACAAGATCGCTATCATTGAAATGTAGAAGCAGGTTATGCAGGTAGCAGAAATAAGATCCCTCACTTCCTCATTCAACTTTGGCTATAAGTCCCTCCTACTTGATGATGTGGCAAAGCATTCTAGAATTGCCCATGTAATGATTTGCTTTGTACTAAGCACTTGAAATATTCCAGAGCCACTGTCTTCACTTCCAGGTGTTTGATGTGCAAGGTTAGCTATTTTTTATTGGTTGCGATGGACTAATTCCTGGCAGATGGGTATTCCATCCTTCCAGGGAACCAATTACAACTGCAGATTCTGGGGCTTTATAAGATATAAGGGAGACAACTGCCTGACTATAACGCTGCTCAGCATATATTTTTACCAGAAGCCCAACTTTAGTGCTACCTCATGAGGAAGCAACATAATGAAGAAAGGAAGAATGTCTTTCTATTTAGAAAAATAGCAACAAAGATCAGAATCACTTTCACTATAAGAGCTTGCTGACAAAACAGAATATGAAATGAACTTTCTCCATGGATGCAGCAAGTTCTGTTGTGGCCACGTAACTGTGATTACATGCTATCTGTTGTTTACAAAGTTTACAGCTCAGATCATTTCTGAAGTTGGAAAAACAACCCAAGGACACAGATGTTTTCCATTGGGAGGCAGCCGCTTTGGAATTGATGATTAAACCTACAGCGTGGGAACCGATCAATAGATAGCCTGGAACCCAATTCCAGGTTAGAACCACATCCAAACCAACAGCTGGGTCATCTGGACTTTCTTGTTCCCAGGTTTTTCAAAACGTGTAGCACATACATTCTTTTTCTCAGACTGTTAAATTTAAAAACTAGAAAGCATATATTGGCAAGAAAATTCCAGCCTGCTGTGTACGTTATACTGCAAGTGATCCTGACTTCACTTACTTCTCTGCTCCCTAACAGAAGCAGACAGGACTTGCATTTCTCACAGCTCTGCTCCTCAGTTCCCAGGGACCACACCTTAGATAAAGACAGTGACATGCTTCCAACTGGCCGCCAACACAGATAGAGGAAGGCGCAATGACAGAAGTGGAGGGAGGGCAAAACTGAATTGAACAGTGAACAAACACAAAAAAAAGGGCCAAATCACATTCTCACACCCACCTTGGCAATTGGGCAGTCTTTTTCCACACACCACGAAAATTTAAAAACAATTCAAACTTCAAGTAATCCATTAAGTGTTTATAATCTGCTAAATGCCTGTGACATAACAAGTACTGTCATTGTTGGAAATGTACTGATCAATCAATGGGAAAGTTACACGGTTTGATAAGTGTTCTTGCAATCATTTTTAAATATGTATAAAAGAACCCTTATCACCAAGATTGACAGACTGGGCGGAGCAGTCATTGCAAGATTTGATATTTATGACTTACATCAAGACTATCAAAGCAGGTTCCAAAGCATTCACAGCTGAAGTGACAATATTGCACTAACTTTTGCTGTAAAAAAAATTGAACATTTGAGGAATAGGAGCAATTGAGCAACAATCAAGTTTAACTTGTCTCAATACAGCCAATACATTGCACATGTCACTCACAGGAGGTTAACTAAAGGATTGAAGCTCCACTGATGATTTTTGCCGTGCAATCTGGAGAATACACAATTTGAATTCTTGCAGCATGTTAGCCACCGAAGTCTTATTTTCCTTAACTTTATTCAAATTAATCCCCAATTAAGAAGTGTTTTTAGTGAGGAGTTCCAGTTATCAGAACAGACCTAAACAAAATGCACACTGGCAGTTCTGAAGCTTTGAATAACAAATGATGATATATTATAGTACCTGACAGCACCTTTTTCCTGTGAACACAATGAAAACCTTATCCCAAATGACCCATCAGATAGATAGAATAGTGAACGTGGCCATGTTTGCTGTGCAAACTCAGCACCCACAGTGGTTCAGCCCCCAGAACATTACTCGATTCAGAGGTTCACAGTATAGGGCCAACCATCTGTAATAAAAGACTATGTATACTAAATACAAAGGTTCACCAAAACCAAGCAAGTTGAGCTTCCTTTCTCCAATAAGACCAGAACATTTAACTGTTTCACAAAAATATATCCCTGCATAATTTTACCTAACAGCATCTGCTCAAAGCTTTTAGCTTTAAGAAGACAAATGTGATTGACTATAACACCAGAATTCAGCTAATAGATTTCATCATCAAAGAGAAAAGTGAGCCAGTTCTATTCTCTTTCTCTCCTGATCTGGACACCATATTTAGCAACTTTAAGGAAAGGACAGATTTCAGGAGGCTCTTTTGAACAAAAACAAATAGTAGCAAGGAAACCCAGTCAGGAAGAGAAAAATGCTTCAAGGGTAGTATGCCGGCGGAAGATTTAATCAGAAATAGGATATATAAGGAATTTTGTTTAAAGTAGAGATACTTAGAAAAATACAATCAATCGCAGCTATTGACTCACCCACCAGGAATGGGAGAGGGCAGTGGGCGATCAGAGAGGGCAAGGGTGATCAGAGAGGGCAAGGGTGATCAGAGAGGGCGAGGGTGATCAGAGAGGGCGAGGGTGATCAGAGAGGGCGAGGGCAAGCAACAGGAATGTTGGCAAGCAGATATATAGCACGTTATATGAAATAAAGGGAACTATGAAAGTATGATGAGTAAGTTAGCTGTGGTAGACTGAGAAATTACATTAAAAGTTATAACAGTAGGCAGGCAATAGCATGCACTTAGAGAATACATGGAGAATTACAACAAATCTACAATCGTTTGAGACACAAAATCAAACATGATCTACCTCTGGCTTACAAGAAAAAGTAAAGATTGTATTAGATCAAAGAAAGAGACTTAAGAAGTTGCCAAAAAAAAGGGAAGGAGCCTGAGGATTCATCTCAGGGGGGACCAATAAAGTGGTAAACAATGGCAACTTTACCTTTTACTTTTACAATGGAATAATATGTATTCCATTTATATGATGATCACTGTGCAATTCTGAACAAAAAACTCATTTCCACGTGCAGTCGGCCAACTTGAAACAGTAGCTGAACCACTACTAAGCGCCTTAGGCTTTTTAACTTGATTCAGAAAAACATATATGCACATTTTACAATGGTGATACAAGGGGTGTTACATTGATAGACTAAAAACCTGAAATGGTTCTCATCAGAGCAGAGAAGGCATTTAATAGAGGCATTCAAAATCATAAAGGATTTTAACTGACTAAATAAGGAGGATCAGTTTCCAAATGCACGGTTAAAATCAGAAAATGCTAGGGATATTCAGTCTATCTCACAGTATATTTTGATAGAGAAACTGTGGACATTTCAGATCCGTTACCATTCGTTGGAACAAGGAAAAGTGAAGCGGTCCCAGATAGGAGGGAAAATTTAAAATAATTAGCAAAAAAGCCAGGAGGAAGGATTTTATATATTTTATACAGATGGGTTATTACACTGAATGCTCTAAATGAAGGGCAGCTGAAACAGATTCAACAGTAACAATCAAAAGGGAGATAGATATTTAGATGCAAACAAAAAATTTGCAGGGTTGTAGAAAATATTGCGGGGTAGAACTAATCAGTAGCTCTTTCATAGGAGCTGGCACAAACTGGTTAGCACTGCTGCCTCACAACACCAGGGACCCAGGTTTGATTACACCCTCAGGCAACTGTCTGTGTGGACTTTGCGTATTCTCCCCATGTCTGCGCAGGTTTCCTCTGCATGCTCCTCCCACAGTCCAAAGGAATGTAGGTTAAGTGGATTGGCCATGCTAAACAATCCGTACTTTCCAGGGATGTGCTGGCTAGGTGGATTAGCCATGGGAAAGCCATGGGAAATGCTGAGTTACAGGGATAGGGTAGGGTGGTGGGTCTGGTTGGGATGCTCTTCAGAGGGGGAATGTGGATTCGATGGGCCAAATGGCCTGCTTCCAAACCGTAGGGATTCTGTGAAACCAAATACACCTGATTCTCTGATTCTGTATGATTCTCTGATACAATTTTCACTATACAGTTTGGTGACACCAGTTATCAATAATTAGATTGTATAGATCACTGACAACTGCAAGAAGAACACAGTAAGGCATTTTGGGTTGAGGGATTTAACAATTTACCTGGCTCTTTGCTAAATCAAGGGATATCAATCAGTGTTCAAGTGCTGTTAGGCTCAATCACTGAAAACAGTGTCTGTTCTATTTATTTTCCTATTTGGAATCAACTTACGTAACAGTTGTAGATACGTCAACCATGATTTAACTAAGATTTATTTCACATTAGTCACAGCTTGAAATCTGCCTGATTATTGAGCTTACAGCTAAATTTTGCCATATGTTTTATTTAAGCTCGAAAGAAATGTACATCATTAGGTTTTTTTCCCTCTGATAATGTATGGACATCTGTGCAAGAATGTTGAGACTAGTGTGAGCAATGTGTTGTAGAGGGCTGATAGTCTATCTGGGTAGTTCTGAACAAATGTGGGAAACTGAAGGAAGCCAATGTGTACTACACTTGAAGTCAATGTAGAATATAGAATTTTGGCTGATTAATTTATTTGCTGAGCTGAACACTCTCCTGAAACAAGCAATGTCCAAGATCTGCATTTAAGTCTCATACCACCCCAGAGGAATCCTCATAGTAGAGTGATGAAAATTGAGATTGTGCAAAAGACCAAAAGGCACTAGAATATGAGATGCTGAAGAAGGTAAAAGAGATAGAGAGGGGCACTGAGAATTGATTAGGGTTAGGGTTGAATGAGAATTTTTAAATCAAAGCATCATTGGACTGAAAGTCAGTAAAGTTTGATGAATAAATGATGCCAGGTGCAAGTTAGGATAGGGACATAGAAAATATTGAGAATACCCAGCAGGTAAGGCAGTAACTGTAGCAGAGAAATAGGATTGACATTTCACTTTTTAAAACTGTTAGTCAAAATTGTGACAATCTTTGAACGAGAAGCTGGCAGTGTGAAAGAGCTGTAATTACTAATATATCATTGGAATAGCTATAATTATCTTCCAAATATCTGAAAAGGATTTTTAAGAGTTTACATAAATTGTCAAGCAGTAAATTGTACTTTTCTTGGTTAATAAAAAATACTGGTCCATGTGACTGGAAGCAGTAAAGGAGAGTAGTTATGAAAGTTATGTGGCAAGACACAGGGAAGACAAATGAAAAAGCTACCGCTGAAGATAGGATGGCTGTGAGCAGAAGGTGATCAGCAAGCAGTTGCTGACACCATAAGAAAGCAGAGACAAAAAAAACCATAAAATTTTGTTAAGGAGAAGTATTCAAGTCTCTCTGTGAAGGTCAATTTTCTGTTTGACATTAAGGAGGAAAATAAATGTCCAGAAGCTCTGAAAAGACAATTTACAAGTGACCAAAAAGAATTTGGAATGATGTTTAAAGTGAAAGACTAAATCTAAGCTATATACATAGATCAATTCTGTCCTAACTCAGAAAGACAATCTCCATCATAACCGCTATCTCAGGCCTATTAGCTTATGCTTATTTTGAGCTGATTCTAATTTATACTGAAGTCAAAGTTACAAAACTTAAAATCTCCCTTGCAACTTCTTTATTTGGATGGCCATTCAGTAAATTTATTTACTTTGGTCTCTGGTTTCCCTGTAGGTATCATAGCAGAATTGGAAAAATCTGTAACAGGTTTTACACAAATACAGAGACAAAGAAAAGGAGAAAGGGGGACAAAAGAACAAAAGGGAAGGCTTGTAGGGTCAAGTGCAAAATTGATTAAATGACAAATGAATTATGATTGAAGACAAAAGCAGAGCTGGTAGTTTGTCGGATAAGAATAAAACATGGGTCGAACAGAAGTTTAACTACCAAGAACAGAAACATCACCAACACTATCAGAAAGGAAAGCAAGGTGGTTATAATCTGACTGTTGACAGGAAAGATCATAAAGTGCCAACTTGATTGGTTAGATGCTGTTCCCAGCCAATCACTCAAATTGCATTTGGTTTCCCAAATGTAGGAAACTGTAACATGACCATCAAGTACAATTGAAAACAAAATAAGTCAATTCCTAATTCGTTTGGAAGGAGAGTTTACAGTCCTGGATGTCCTGGAACAAGTGAAAAGGCAGTTGGTGCATCTCCTGTATTTGCATGGAAAGCTGCCAAGGGAAAGAAGAGATTACAGCATGAACCAAGATACAGCAATGAAAGCAGTCCTTTCAGAATGTTTTAAGTGTAGGGAAAGGAGTAGGAAAATTGATAGTCATGTCATGCTGTATGTCATACAGGAATTTCATCATGATTGTGGGAGGGATGGAGAGAAGCTTAGGAATGCAATGGATTCAGTCGAGTACCTGCTAACCAGCATGGAGGTGTACCTTTGTTTCAGGAGAAAGGAAAAGATACATCAAAAGTACTGGTGTAGAAGATGCAAACAGCAGATGTTGACAAAGCCAGAAAAAAAAAGAGAATGCTGTCAGGTCTTCACAGGAACTAGGTACAAAGAAGAGTGATCAAGGCAGTCAGATGAGGGTTATGCTAAGACAGGCTGAAAGATGATGATTTGATGCTCCAAAATAGGATTACGGTCCAAGGTAAATATGAAGAAATGTCAAGAACTGTCAATCAGCCTCCAGTGTAAAGAATGGTTTGCCAAACATGCCCTTGTGAGCAGGTTTAATGCCAATGTGAGGATCAGACCCAAGATAGGAGCAGAATGATTGAGTGGAACAGAATAATTGAGTGGAGCCAGCTGAGATGATCAAGTCTCACTGACAGTTCTCAATAAAAAGACCAAAGCAAGTAAGGGATAAGAGGGAAGGATGTAGGTGTAACAAGAATTCTGAAGACAGGAGGGAGGGCCTACTTTGCAGGGAAAGCTTCTCATCCAAAGAGTGGACTTGCAGGCACTGGCATGTTGTTGCGCTCGATAAGATGAAAGAAGAAAATAATTCAATTGCAGGACGCCTCTGAAATAGCAAGTCAATGCTACTGAATAGAGGGGTCAAGAACATGTGTCGTAAAGCATGGCATGCAGTGCTGGACTCTGGTCATGACAAGAGCAGTAGCTGCAGGAATGCAATATTATGGAGATATCTGTAATCATAGGTGGCCCTATAACATGGAATCTCATAATAAATCTACTTGGAATACTTCAGAGGGAGAGAGTTCTGCTGAGGCAAACAGTTAAGGCTGTGAAGGAAGGTGAATGAAGTAAATACCACAAAGTTTAGACAGGCAACTTTATTTGAAACATAAACGACCCTAGGTTTTCTTGACAGGCTGCTTGTGAGAGAACCTAGAACGAGGGCTTCCTATTTTAAAAGGGATTGCCCAGTTCAGACAGTGATAAGGAGACTTTGTTTCTCACAAGGATCTTGAGTCTTTGGAACATTTTTCTTTGAAAGGCATTGGAAGCAAAGTCTTTGAATTTTTTTGAAAACAGAGGTAGACAAATGTTTTTATTGTGGTAAAAACAAGGACTGCAGATGCTTTATTGTGGGTAGGCTGGAATATGGAGTCATCAGTAAGCTATGATCTTATTAAATGATAGAGCAGACTAGAGGTAGCCTACGCTTTCTCATAATTTGTACATTTGTATATGAAAGAGACAAATGGTAATCACAAAATCACAGCTTTTTTGGTTGAGTTCAAGTTTATAGAAGACTGAAGATTATTTAAATAGTTATGTCTAGAGGTAAAAAAAAAAATGCACAATCAGTAGATGAGCTAAGGCAAGATTAAAAATGGGCAATGTTACAGTGGAGATGAAATTGAAATGGGGTTGGAATCCAAATCCATAGTAAAAGAAAATAAAAGCCAAATCTACAAACAGTCTTGTGAACCTCAGATAGTAGCCTGGGAAAGGGATGGAGTCAGTGGTCAGTCCAGAGTTACCTGATTTCAAAAAAGCAGAGTAAACTGTGCTGGATTCGCATCCCTCATGGAAAGTGTTCATGAATTTTCACAAGGACACAAATGGTTTGACTCCTGTATGAACTGCTGCCTTTGTAGCAAAATAGCAGAGGTGCCAGTAACTATGGAACTGCACGAATACAAGTGAGTCACAAGACAAGATGAAACTGAAGAGGAGTAAACCGCATTCAGTCTGTAAGCTTATATAAAAGACAGCGAGAGAGAGAAAAGATGGAACATCACTCAATAGAAGATTCATTTTGGATAGCCCTGACTTATTCCATTATAACTACAGATTGTGATCATATCAAGCATGTGGAGAAAATAATTAAGTTGTTGGCTAATTACTGAAAAACTAGACTTTCACATAAAGAACATTTTTAAAATTAAAAGGAACTGATATGTTCACATTGATATAAATTTTAATCAACTGCTCTTTCAAACTGTACAATCTTTGTTGATTTATTAAGAAAGAACTACCAGCAGCAAGGTTTCCAAATCTTCCCAGTGTCATAATGAGGTTATAAAGCTTATATTATCTTACATAAAGAGTTCATTGTATCAATGTACTTAAACTATTCACTGTTAGATCTCTAGCCTGTGGCACCTGAGATCTAAGGTAAATGCCACTCACTGTTTAAGTTTAAGGTGACTGCTCAGAACCATTTATCCAGTTCATAACCACAGAACACCTGAAACTTTGTCCGAGAGACAATGAAGAAGAAATTTTAGTTCCAGAATGTGGAATGTTCCATAAGACCTTCTCAGGGCAGACTTTTAAAACAAAATAAGAATATAAAAAAAAATGAGCAACCAAAACAGTCATTGTTATTAATTGGGATCGACATCAACAGATATCTCTTCAAAGGCATAAAGCAACAGGATCTTTTTGGGTTTGCAGTCCCACTTGGATTTCTTGTGTTTGTTTCGGTATAGAAATTATTTAGGCAGCCAACGTATTTTGCCCTGTAAAGGCTGCAATATTTCAAAGGACTAATACTTGAGCCTCAAAAGGAAAACCAAGTGATTTACTCAAAGTTTAAAACAAACTGAACTGGATAAAAGAGAAAATTAACCCTAGTGGGCTGCTTCAGGATAATTTACAGATGTGTTCATAACAATTGCCCACTTTCCTTACTGTAAATTATTTAAATATCAATATGTTTTCATGGTGATTTTGCAAAGAAGTATAATGGGAATCCTTTCAAAATTATTTATTAAATGATCTGCATTAACTCTGGAGAGACTAAAAAGTGAAGGAGACCTCTCAGACTGAAAGGTAGGAAGCTTGAAATGTGGTTTCAAGCAAGAAAACAGCATTTGAAAATTCAAAGCTTAACAGCTACATGAAAAAAAGCTAGTACCGAACAATGTATTTTCTCTAAAACTGCAGTCAGTTTTCATTCAGTTACTAAGGTAGATCTAATCCATTCAACTGTGGAAATCCAATTATTAATTCTGAAAACTATATTGCGCAGGCTGACATGAAACTTTGAGATACCATCTTCCTTTTGCTTATGCATTCAAATCAAAGGCACTTCAAACAGTAAAGAAGGCGGCTTGCAATCACCAAGCCAGTCATGTGTACATTTGCAACGTGCTGCTAGAAATGGCACTCGTAAAGAGCATATAGCAGGAGGGCAGATAACTTTCCTCAACACATTCAAGTGGCAAAAAGAAGTTACATGTGAAAGAAACACTAACTGAGCTCTTTTCCTTCTTTAGGAGCAAATTACAGATGTTAGAATCTGTACTGAAAACAAAATATGCTGGAAATCACTGTGTCAGAAAGCATCCATGGAGAGACAGAAAGCTAACGTTTCAAATCTAGATGACCCTCCATCAGAGCTGATTTCCTTCTTTTTCCTTTTTTGATTTCCTTAATTTCCTTTTCCTTCTTTGATCAATGACTTGAAAAAGCTTGTTCATCGATCATCTTTGACTAATTATTTTCTATTCATTAGGTCTTTGCTTCCCTCTACTTTTCGGCACATGCTCCTCCTGATCCAAGGTTAGCATTCAGAATTTTCTCTACCTCCTCTCACAAAAGACAGCTTCCTGACTTGTAAATACTTTGCCATTTCTTCAGTGTCACTGTCCCCTCACCCTCAACTGGATTGTGAATCTATTTACAACAAATACACTGTGGCAGTTCAAGAAGGCAGCTCACCATCACCTTAAGGGCAACTAGGAATGACTCTAAATGCTCACCAAACCAGCGACATCTAGATACCATGAATAAATTTTAAAGTCTCCTCTATCTGGATGCCATATAGAGAATCAAAGTATGGGTAGTAAAACATCACATGCCAGTCTAGAACTAAGATAGATCACCAATTATTTGGTAGAAAAATAATTAATAACATGGCTGAGGTGTGGACAATTGAAATAATAAATTATCTGCTTTGTATAGTCTTTATCAAATAATAAGCATTCCCCACACACAGCAGGGACCGGGTCCTACTGATAGGTTATATATGTTTGTTATGCATACCGCCAGTACATGTCACGTATGTCTTCTTCACCTCCAGGATCTCGGAAAGTTAACTGTAATTGGAAACTAAACTCAGGGATCGGGATCTAAGATGGTGGTGATCTGATAGGTCTGCTGTGCTGGGCTCTGCACCATAACCCAAGTAAAGTGGTGCTTTTACACACACCCCCACCCACTAGCCATCTATAAGAAAAATTGGGAAAATAAAGTAAAACAAAACCCCTAGAACCTTTTAAATACTGGTCCTAACATTTTGGGAACAAGATGAAGATGAATGAAGGACAAGGAGCACGAGGATCACAGCAGGCAGGGCACTCCCCTACAGTACCAGGCACACCCGTGGCCACGGACCTGACTCCAGTGGCGGCGCCTTTGAACCCATTGGAGCAACTGAACTTAGTCTCGATGTTTGTAAAACTCCAAGAGAAAACCCAGTCGGCACTGGAACCGCTGCTACAAAAGCGTGAGCAGGAGATCCAAATGCTTGATCAACGCATCAAGGCGGCTGAACAAACGACCGCGGCGGAGAATTCGGAGGGAAGGATCCAAAGACTGGAAAGCCAGGTTTGGGCTTTGCTGGATCAGGTCGACGACCTCAAGAATCGAGGTCGAAGGAAGGACTTACGGGTAACCAGGCTCCCGGAACATGAAGGTGGTGAGAACCCGGTACCCTCCTGGAGCAGTGGCTATCGCAGCTTCTGGGACTGGGTGTCGAGTCAAGCTGGAGCAGGCCCACCGGATAGCGATGCCCACTGGTCCGGGTCAGATCAGAGCCCCTGCCCAGTTCTACTGTGACCCCAGTGTTACAAGGAGAAGCAAATGATAATGGAAGCCTCCAGAAGGCTGGGGGAAGACTCACAAGCCCCGGTGCACAGGGTGTCAAAAATTATGTTCTTTCAAGACTTTTCTGGAGTTGTAAGTAAGAAGAGGAAATCTTTTGATGAAGCCAGGAAGAGGTTGAGAGACCTGAATATACAATTTTCTGTGAGGTACCTGGCAGTACTGTGCTTTAACCATGGATGGTCTACTTACAATTTAGAGCCAGCAGAGAAAACAAGGGATTTCCTAGACTCTCTGAAATAGATGGTTTGGGTCAGAAAAAACAACTATGGACAATGGTATTTCCTTTACTCTCTTGGTTGTTGATTTTATATGCTTGGCATTGCTTTGATGTAAATTCCTTTTTTAATAATGCCTGTTATTCCAGTACTTCCTCTGGGTGTGGTTTGGTAATCTTTTTTATTCAAGACAAAAGGGGTGGAAGTGTGGAGGGGATGGATTTGTCTCTGTACTGCTTGGGATTGGGTTGCAACTTTAGCTGGAAGGAACCATGATGGTAGTCGGGATTGGGGTGAGATCCCCCTATGGGCAAGGGGGGAATATCGAATTATTTGTTGTTTGTATTTAGGTTTGTTTAATTTAAGAGGAGTGGTTAATTGTTTTAGTTTTGTAATATCTGTAGCAGTAGTTTTTAAGAGTTTATAAATCCTGCTTTTTTTCCACTCGCCGCAACATGATAAGCTTCTTCCCCTCAGGGGACTGCGGGCTGCTTTAGACCGTTATGGCTGGTGGTTCATTTAGATGGTGCACCTAGAACATAAAGGGGAGTCATTCCTCGATCAAAAGAAAGAAGATGCTCTCAAACCTCAGAGGTGAGGGTTGACATTGCCCTGCTACCAGAAGCACACTTGAGTGTCAAGGAACATTTGAAATTACAGCAGGGAGGGTTTGGTAGGGTATTCTTTTCCACTTTCAATTCTAAAAGCAGAAAAGTGGTATACTAGTACAGAGGAACCTCCCATTTCAGATAATAGACCAAATTAAGGATGCATATGGGCAGATCATGATCCTCAAGGCCTTAATACACGGGGAAGGGTCTGGCATCCTGAATGTCTATAAGACCACTGGCACATCTCCTTAAATTCTTAATCAACGCATTCTCTAAATTGATGGCTCTTGGGGTGTGCCACACCATTAGAGGAGGAGACTTCAACCATCTCATGGATCCCAAGGTGGACAGGATGCCAAGGGGTCCCTCAGGTATCTCCCTGCAATCCAGACAGTCGGTGGACTTATTTGGGGGTTGGAGCAGGTGACTGCTTGGAGATGTCTCCACCCTAATGGTAGGGATTTCACCTTTTACTCCAACTCGCGCAAGTGCCAAACAGGAGAATTAATATGTTCTTTGTTCTATCGATCTATCTGGATTAGGTGTTATTCTGCAGGATTGGGAATATAACCATTTCAGACCATGCGGCAGTGTACTTGGATGCCAAGGTTAGAGGTAGTGGAATAGATACATGGATCGGCGCATGGATCAATTTCTTTTGAAGAATAGCAAATTTACAGAGTACTTCACAAGGGAGTTTAGGACCTTCTGTGACATTAACTCGGGTACGGCCGGTAACCCATCGATGCTTTGGGTGACCACCAAGGCTTATTTAAGGGGCTTAATTATTTCATACTCAGCAAGCAGGAAAAGACGAGAGAACAACAACATATGCTTGAGGCCTGGCTGAAGACAGCCGAATTGGTGTATCATAATGGACCGTCTGTGGCCAAGCTAGGTGGCAAAGAGAGAGATCTCCTTTGCGAAGCAAAGTTTATTTGCATACGGTGATAAGCCAGATAGATACCTGGCATATTTGGCCTGAAAGAAAAGTGCGCCACAATCCATTGTGTGCATTGGGGATAGAACTGGTACTATCACTCATGAGTCTAAAAAGATTAATGCAATATTCAGGAAATTTTATGCAGAGTTATATCGATCGGAGGGTTGTGAGGATGGAGTAGCAAGGATGGAATCCTTTTTTGAGAATCTGGACCTCTCAGGTATGAATGCAGAGCAAGCCTCCCTTTCGAATGCACCCATAACGACACAAGAGGTGGTAAGGCAGTTCCAAAGTGGCAAAGCACCTGGCCCGGATGGGTTTCTGAACAGGTTCAAAAAGGAGTTCATAAACATGTTGGCCCAGCCAGTATTGGGTATAGAAATCACTCATACAGCCAGGACTGCCTTCCGCCCTCTCTTAGGGAGGCCAATATCTCCCTTATTCTAAAGGGAGGGAAAGATCCTGAGGACTGTGCCTCATATAGACATATCTCGCTGATAAACGTAGGTTTTTAAATCCTGTCTAAGATGCTTGCTTTGATATTGGAGAAGGTTCTGCCCACTATCATAAAGGAAGACCAGACAGGTTTTATTAAGGGTTGTAGCTCTTCCAATATTATCAGGAGAGTGCTGAATATAGTACAGGTATGACAGCAGAGGTCAATTCCGGCCTTGGTGGTCTCCTTGGATGCAGAAAGGGCGTTTGACTGGGTGGAGTGGGCATATCTTTTTGGTGTTCTTGAACATTTTGCCTGGGGGGTTCGTTAGGTGGGTGGTACTGCTAAGTAACGACCTTATGGCGGTGGTCCTTATGAATGACATAACATCAGATAATATTAGCATTGGGAGAGGCAGCTGACAAGGGTGTGCTCTCTCGCCACCGCTATTTACCTTAGTAATCAAACCATTGGTGGAAGCTATTCGGAAGGACTCTAAAATAGTTGCCCCAAAGGTAGGGATGGGAGAGCACAAAATTACTCTCTACACTGATGAGTTTTTCTCTTTTTGGCTAACCTGGAAATGTCTGTACCCCAGTTAATACAAAAGATTAACTTATTTGGCATTTTCTTGGGGTATAAAATTAATTTTACAAAATCAGAAGCCATGCCCATGGGGGGCTTGGTGAGAGTGCCTGACCTGGAGGATGGAACACAGTTTCCTTTCCAGTGGCGACAAAAAAGTTTTCTTTACTTGGGTCTTTTTATTACCTCCGCTTTCCACCAGTTGTATCAAGCTAACTTTGTGCAATTGTTTGAAAGGATAAAACAGGATAGTCAGTGTTGGGAGGGGTTACCAATATCATGGTTAGGCCAGACAGTTCTGATTAAAATGGATGTTCTTCCTCGGCTACTATACCTCAGGAGAAGGCTTCTGTTGTTTTTGCCCAGACAAATGCTGCTGAAGCTCAATGGCTGGCTTGGATCCTTCACTTGGTGTTGTAGGCACTCTCATATTCAATTCACCAAGTTGCAACTCCCACAGGGTATGGGGAGAGGCGGGGCAGATCAGGGAAGGGGGTTAGATCTCCCAGGTTTTAAGCAATACCAAATAAGCGCCTTATTGTTCTATGTGAGTGACTGGGTGTGGAAGGATCAGAGGTTGATATGGCTTGACATCGAAGCTTCCCAGGCAACTGCCCCCTCCTTAATTTGCTGTTTATGGACAGGATGAAATCTGTTGCGGAGCATTGTAGAAGTCCAATTATTATAAACACAGTTAAAGCGTGGAGGATGATGCGGCAGAGTAAGGACAACCTGCATAAGACCTCACTGTTTGCATCCTTAGTTGGAGCCCCAGGATTCAGTCTGGCATCAATAGATTTTGGCTTTAAAGCATGGGAGGTCAAGGGAGTCTCCAGTTTGGGAGACCTATTTGAGGGAGGGGTCCTGTTGTCTTCTGACCAGCTGAGTCACAAATACGAGCTACCTAATAGGGACCTCTTCCATTATTTTCGGATTAGGGATTATATACAGAGGAAGATTACATACAATTTTAGCTCAGCCCTACAAATCCGACTTGGCGAGAAGAGTGCTCCGATGCATGGGCACTCTCTGTCAGTGCTCTATACCATTTACAGAGAGGGGGCACCTTGGAAGATATGGAAAGACTCTACGGAATCTGGAGTCAGGAACTAGGGGCAGAAATTTCGCCTGAAACATGACAGGACATATGGGAGAATATGAAAAAGATCTCTATATGTTGAAGATTCTCCACAGAGCCCATGTGGCCCCAGAGCGATTAGCAAAATTCATTTAGAGAGCCCTAAATGTAAAACAAGCACCAGCACCCTTACATATTGTCTGTAGTCACGTCATAAGATCCGTAGGTACTGGGGTGCCATAGCAAATGAAGTGAAGGAGATCCTGAGAATTGAAGTTAAGGTGGATCCGGTATCCCTTCTTTTGGGATTGCCGAATCTGCCTTCGCTAAGTGAACACAGGAAGAGATTATTCAACATTCTCACGTATTGTGCAAGCAAGTACATTTTTAATGAACTGGACCTCGGAAAACTCCCCAAGGTCTCATGGGGCAGCGTAGATTAATGATGGAGAACGTTCCTCTGGATTTTGTTAGGAATGTCGTGCACTAGAAAACGGAACTATTCTATAAGACATGGCAGCCCCTTTTAAATTGCATAGACACGGACTTGTCAGCCATATTGACCTGGGCCTTTATATAGCCGTGAAGGCCAGATTTGGTGGTCCAGGGGCCTTGCGGGGAAGCAGCTTGAATAAATACTGGTATAATAACTGATGCTCCCATGGATGGGAACTTCGGTGGGGGTGCGTCAGGTGATGTAATTTAATTTAAATTAATTTAAGTTGATTTTATTTAATTTGACCTCATCTAAATTAAGTTAGGTTAGTCTAATATAATTTAAGCTAATTTAAACTCATTTGCTAAGTTCAATTATTTATCGAATTGTAACATGGAAAGATTGTTCCGCACCTTTGTGATAGTTTTGGTTTGTTTTGTAAAGTAGCAGGTAGTTTGTTGTTAATGTAACATAAGATTGTTATACTATCATTTGTACTTTTATAATTTTGTAAAAAATAAAAACCTTTTTCAATAAAAAAAACTACTCAGTCCCACAATAAGAAAACTGTTCTGCTGCAATATTTTGATTACATGGAAATGGGTGCAGGATGAACAACATTTAGGTATTATGTAACAGGTAGATAATCCATCCTTTTCAAACTACACTCTCCACACAACACAGAGCACAATTAAGTGGCATAACATTTGGAAGATGGGAGCCTAAAGATGGCATCAATTAGTGGGCGGTACGGTGGCACAGTGGTTAGCACTGCTGCCTCACAGCGCCAGAGACCCGGGTCGGTTTCCTCCCACACTCCAAAAATGTGCAGATTAGGTGAATTGGCCACGCTAAATTGCCTGTAGTGTTAGGTGCAGGGGTAAATGTAGGGGAATGGGTCTGGGTGGGTGCACTTCGGCGGGTCGGTGTGGACTTGTTGGGCCGAAGAACCTGTTTCCACACTGTAAAGTAATCTAAAGTAATCTAATCTAATCTAAACTTCAACAATTAGATTCCACAAAGCTGCAAGGGTTCCTTCATAACTCTTCCATATGTCATCAATTGGAACATGACTGAGTTAAGCTGAGGAACAAATAAAACAACCATTCAATCTGTCACTCTGTTTCCTTCCCAAAAAATGTACTTTGGTACTTGATGCACTCAACCATCCAACGGCAAAAGTAGAACTGTTGAGATGATCTATCGATCTTCGTGAAAGACCTGGAGTTCTGAGAATTCTCTCCATCAAGATGATGATATGTCAGTTTGAGCTTGTAGAGAAACGAATAAAATGAACTCTTCACCCAAGGAAAACATTTTTCACCTGCAGTTCCATGGATTAATTTCCCTGTGTACAAGACAGTATATGGTACCCAAGATAAATAGAGCAAGGCTAAGCACCTGCATTACATAGACAGGATACAAAGTGAAAGTACAATAGGTGGTGCCCTTCTAAGGTACCATTATATAATTTGAGACCGAACATACATATAAATATAGACGCACAAACAAAAAAAAATATCATGAACTAATCGTGTAAAATAATAAAAAAGTAGTGCGAGAGGTTTATGAGCTAAGTAAAACAAAAATATCATTTTAAAAGTACAAGGGAAACAGCACTGAATTTATTGCCAATGTTAAGTTTCAGTTCCCTGCCATTCCCTGTGGAGCTGCAGAAAATGGGGGAGATACGAAATTAGTATTTTGCATCAGTATTTACTGTGGAAAAGGATATGGAAGATATAGACTATAGGGAAATAGATGGTGACATCTTGCAAAACATCCATATTACAGAGGAGGGAGTGCTGGATGCCTTGAAACGGGTAAAAGTGGATAAATCCCCAGGACCTGATCAGGTGCACCCTAGAACTCTGTGGGAAGCTAGAGAGGTGATTGCTGGGCTCCTTGCTGAGATATTTGTATCATCGATAGTCACAGGTGAGGTGCCAGAAGACTGCAGGTTGGCTAACATGGTGCCACTGTTTAAGAAGGGTAGTAAGGACAAGCCAGGGAACTGTAGACCAGTGAGCCTGACGTCAGTAGTGGGCAAGTTGTTGAAGGAATCCTGATGGACAGGATGTACGTGTATTTGGAAAGGCAAGGACTGATTAGGGATGGAAATGTGTTGCTGGAAAAGCGCAGCAGGTCAGGGAGCATCTAGGGAACAGGAGAATCGACGTTTCGGGCATTAGCCCTTCCTGAAGAAGGGCTAATGCCCGAAACGTCGATTCTCCTGTTCCCTAGATGCTGCCTGACCTGCTGCGCTTTTCCAGCAACACATTTCCATCTCTGATCTCCAGCATCTGCAGACCTCACTTTCTCCTCAAGGACTGATTAGGGACAGTCAATATGGCTGCGCGCGTGGGAAATCATATCTCACAAACTTCACTGAGTTTTTTGAGGAAGTAACAAAAAGGATTGATGAGGGCAGAGCGGTAGATGTGATCTATATGGACTTCAGTAAGGCGTTCAACAAGGTTCCCCATGGGAGACTGATTAGCAAGGTTAGATCTCATGGAATACAGGAGGAACTAGCCATTTGGATACAGAACTGGTTCAAAGGGAGAAGACAGAGGGTAGTGGTGGAGGGTTGTTTTTCAGACTGGAGGCCTGTGACCAGTGGAGTGCCACAAGGATTGGTGCTGGGTCCTCTACTTTTTGTCATTTACATAAATGATTTGGTTGCGAGCATAAGCGGTACAGTTAGTAAGTTTGCAGATGACAACAAAATTGGAGGTGTAGTGGACAGCGAAGAGGGTTACCTCAGATTACAACAGGATCTGGACCAGATGAGCCAATGGGCTGAGAAGCGGCAGATGGAGTTTAATTCAGATAAATGCGAGGTGCTGCATTTTGGGAAAGCAAATCTTAGCAGGACTTAATACACTTAATGGTAAGGTCCTAGGGAGTGTTGCTGAACAAAGAGACCTTGGAGTGCAGGTTCATAGCTCCTTGAAAGTGGAGTCGCAAGTAGATATGATAGTGAAGAAGGCGTTTGGTATGCTTTCCTTTATTGGTCAGAGTATTGAGTACAGGAGTTGGGAGGTCATGTTGCGGCTATACAGGATATTGGTTAGGCCACTGTTGGAATATTGTGTGCAATTCTGGTCTCCTTCCTATCGGAAAAATGTTGTGAAATTTGAAAGGGTTCAGAAAAGATTTACAAGGATGTTGCCAGGGCTGGAGGATTTGAGCTATAGGGAGAGGCTGAACAGGCTGGGGATGTTTTCCCTGGAGCTTCAGGGGCTGAGGGGTGACCTTATAGAGGTTTACAAAATTATGAGGGGCATGGATAAGGTAAATAGGCAAAGTCGTTTCCTTGACGAGGAGAGTCCAGAACTAGAGGGCATAGGTTTAGGGTGAGAGGGGAAAGATATAAAAGAGACCTAAGGGGCAACTTTTTCACACAGAGGGTGGTATGTGTATGGAATGAGCTGCCAGTGGAAGTGGTGGAGGCTGGTACAATTGCAACATTTAAGAGGCATTTGGATGGGTATATGAATAGGAAGGTTTTGGAGGGATATGGGCCGGGTGCTGGCAGGTGAGACTAGATTGGGTTGGGATATCCGGTCGGCATGGTCGGGTTGGACCGAAGGGTCTGCTTCCATGCTGCACATCTCTATGACTCTATTTCATTCTCTGTAGCTGTTTGGGAAGGAAATATCTGAAAATATTCTTTAAAGAATTAAACTATTATGTCAAATGTGTAACCACATTTGTGAAAATGACAAATTATTCCTCACATTTTGACAACACTGACCTTTAGATGAGAAAAAATTCACCTTATTGAGACAATGTATATGACACTTATTTGGACCTCCAAGTCAAAAAATGTTGGACTCCGCATGTAAGTTTGATGATCGTGATCCTTAACTACTTTTTCTCAAAAATATTTGTAGCTTCAATTATGACAAAGCAGACATCTTAAACCTTTGCACAAACACCAGGTAAAACCTCTATATACAACCCACTAAATGAAAAATGCTGCAATGCAGCATCAATAGGGGTCCAGTATTGACGTTGTAAGTATTAACAAGCATTCCCTCACTACATAATTGGAAATCATTTGACATAGCTACTCTTGCTGCTTAGACTGAAGACACTGAATTGAAAGGTGCAGATCACTATAAAAAAATCTAGTAGATTAACGTCACCAGTCAGCAATGGGAGGAGAGAAAATCTGGCAATGAAAAAAACGATACCTGGTATGAAATACTGTGTTAATAGTCAGAGACAGGTAATTCAATATAAAAAGGTTATATATAACAGGGTCTTTTTAGAGATCCTGCAGGTTCTGTTTTGTCCCACCTTGAGAGTCATCCGCTGATCCCGCAGTCCAGTCAGAATAGAGGACCCGCTCCCCAGGAGATCATCCATTCCTTTGTGTGCATTGTGTAAAGAAGTGTTAAACTGCAAGGACTCGTCTATTGCTATTGAGGTGTCAGCATCCTGCATAAAAAATGGGAGGTCCTCATTACCTGCTTAGATTCCTTTCGGTATTAAATAAAAACAATGTTTATATGGTTCATCTCAGCATGGGTTTACAAATATTCAATTATGAGGGAAATTTGATTATAGGCTATCCCTCAATTTTTGTCAGAATATCATTTTTTTAAAAAAACAGAAAAGAGGGCTGAGAAATAATAAAGTAATAAAAATGTAAATGAACTGTCAAACATTATAAAAACACATGAGAACTGCAATGCATTTGCAAACTTAGGTAAATGTCTTCTATCAGTGTCGTACTCTCTAGGACCAAACAGCACATCTCCAATCATTCATTGAAGTAGTTCACGTGAAAGTGGAGATAATGTTTAATGCGTTTTTACAGAGCAACTACAGTACTGAACCAGTTTATGTTTTGATTGAAACTCTCTGCTTCTCTCATGTTAAATCCTGACTCTGGATTTAGGTTGTGACTTCACAGTGGTCTGAAATAATGAGTCTATAATTGCCGTGACTGTGCTTCAATCTGCTAGTGCAGTCAAATAGCTAATCTACAGGTTGAAAGACCTTTTGCATTCAAATTTATCGGAGATTTGAGTTCACTCTATTTCACAAATATGTCGTACAGCTCAAAATTGCATCTTTGTAAATTACCTCTATAGCTTTGTTAATTTAAAAGGCAATTGGATAAATACATGGACAGAAAAGGTTTAGAAGGATATGGGCCAAGTGCAGGGAAATGGGGTTAGCGTAGATGGACATTTTGGTCAGCATGGACCAGTTTGGGCCAAAGGGCCTGTCTCTGTGCTGCAGGACTCTGTATTTCACACATAAGATTCTCAGTGTTCCTCTTTATTTTTATATAAGCTCCTTGCATCTCAGAAAATGAATACTGGGACAAAGTGATACAATGCTGCACTGTAACCACACAGGAACTTGCTCAAAGATCTCATCTCTAATGTAGCAACTCCTCCAACAACATGGATAACCAACAGCATCTTATTCAAAGAAAATAAGCAGAAATCTAAATTTTCTAATTCTCTATTTTAAGAAAAACTTGCAATGGATAGTCTGACGTTAAATAATAGAGCATCAACAACTGACTCAGTAGCAAGAATTTCATGCTCCCACTAATTTGGCTCTATTCCAAAAGTAATCAAATCCTAATGGGCTACAAGTGTTCAAATAACAGTACATAAAAAAGACTGTCAAATTAACCACCCTTATCAATTGCACTTCCACTTCACCAGGTTTGAACTTGCGCCTGGAAGGATAGGACTCAATGAGAACTGCACCAGTCACTCACTCTAAACATTTGCTCATTAGTGACAAGCAGTAAACAGATACACAAAGCATTATCCAAACTACCACCGACACAAAGCCAGTTCTCAGGTAGGTAAAAACTACTATCCTTTGTACAACTAGATGCTCATACTTGCATAGTCTGTACTAACAGCACCAAGGTGTTTAATTGTTCAATTCCACTATGCTCCCTTCTTTGTACCTTCATCCTTACCTTTGATGGAGGAGGAGGAACTTACCAATTCTTGTCTTCAGAACAGGCCATTCAAGTAGTTTTTCTGACCATCTTTCTGACCATTTCCTTTGTTCCTGACCATTCACTTGCATCAGCTCCTAGTCCAAGCCATCCCAGTCTCCTAACACCAGTCGCCAAACTCTCCCTTCCTGTAGACAGACTAGCTATGCTCTTGACTGTCCCTGGCTCAGCTGCTAATCACAATTAATTATTCTTGATCTACTACTGTTCATTTGTCTTTCAAAATAAATGTCATTATTCTCCTTTTCTGAAAAAGAAACCATCCTGGATCCCTCAGTTCTGTCCAAAGCTGCCTCAAGTATTGTTACCATGGAATCTTCCATCCACAGGAAACAATTTTGACCAAGAAGTCAACGGCACCCTTTGCAAAATGTTATAATTATGCATATTCTGTTTAATGGTTGACTGAGTACCTTCTCTAACAAGAATGTCCTGCCATAGTTCTATTTCCATAGGTCCAGACAGGAAATCAAATCAACTGCAAGCCATTTATAGCCTCACTGCTGATATCCAGCTTTATTTCCCACAGCATGTGCTCCCAACTACACAGACTTTGACAATTACTTGCTCACTAGTTACAAGGAGCCAGAAGCAGCTTCAGCTGAAGACTGGAACAATAGATGCCAGCCTTTGGCATCATCATCAAAATCTTTGTATCTTAAATACAACTACATCCTCAGTCTCGAAATCATGGTTGGTCAGGCAGCATCCATAGAGAAAGAGCAAGCCAAAGTCAAGATGACCCTTCAACACTGCCTAACCCGCTGTGATTTCCAGCATTTTTTATCTTCTGTACAGACTTGAGCATCTAAAGTAATTCGCTCCTACATCCCCATTCTCAGCTCTTTGTTTAGCCTGAACCTAATGATGTAAAATTTCAATCCCACATCATCATGCTTTTATGCAGCATCTTTAACAGTGGAAAATATCCCAAGGCATTTCAGGAGTATTATTAAACATTAAGCCACATAAGGTGAGAGAGAGAGAGGGGGAGAGAGGGGGAGAGAGGGGGAGAGAGGGGGAGAGAGGGGGAGAAGGTAGCTAAACACTTGGTCAAAGAGGAAAGAGATTAAGGATGCCATCCTAACAAGTAGATAAAAAGGCAAGCGGTTTCAGGAGGAATTCCAGAGAATACAAGCCTAAGTGTTCATCAGTTGAAGGCACGGTTGTCAGTGGTGAGATTACAAAGTCACAAATTCTCAGAAGTTCACAACTGGAAGATGGCAGAGATCGGAGGATTGTAATTCATGGAGAAAGTTTGAAACCAGGTGAATTTTTAAAAGTGAGGCATTGTCATTAGAAATTAGTGTAGCTCAGTGAGCATTGGAACATTGAGTGAAGAGAATTTGGTGAGAGTTAGGAAACATATAGAGTTTCTAATGAATCAGATTTATGGAGAGCAGAAGATGACAGATCGACCAGGTAAGCACTGGAATAATCACCTCCAGAATTAAAAAGGGCACAAAAGACATGGGACTCTCAACTGCAGATGAGCCAAGATAGAAGTAGAGACACATAATGCTATGAAGGTGGAAGCAGATCTCAGTGATGCAGATATCCATGTGTATCTTGGGTTGTGTTTCAATCTCTGCAATTTTAGCCCCCTTCTCCATTACTTTGATACCATTAACACCAAAATATGATCCACATCTCCAACACCTCCAAGTTCAACAATTTCCCAAGATTTTGTTTCCACACTAATCTCATAGCTGTATAGAACTCTCCTTTCCTACAAGAACATTCTTTTAATCTCACCCTCTGACACAGTCAGCAGCCACCATTCTTCCCAGTTGCACACACTCTTCACCCAGTTCATTCTTTCAAAATCTCTCAACAGAAGTTTAGGAAGCACTTACACCCATTCAAGAAAATAGCTGCAGGTCACCTAATACAAACACAACAGATTTCACAGCAAGGGTGAGGTATTAGTCAGCCAAACCAAATATATCATGTATAGAACAATTCTCATGCACTTGTAAGAAATAACAGCAATTTTAAAATTGGACTCAACCATTCTCCAGCTTCAACAAGTGAAGCATTCCTTCTGAAGTTCTCTGCACAAGTGCAATTTTCCATGTGCCATGCTTCATTCAGAAGCATCAGTGTTGTGTCACAACTCTGTGGCAAAAGTTAGCGATTCAAGTGGACTAAATCTTTCTAAATTTACTTCAGGCACAGTTGACTATCACAACATGTTTTCTACTGAGGACTGACCAAACTTTCTCAGTAAGGCCTAAAACTTTAAGTAACACAGAGACTTAAAACTGCAGTATTCACGGTGTCCAATAATCCTAAATCCATATCAAAGGGATATTAAGCAGGCATATTTCTCCCTTCGAAAAAGAATCAGAAAAGTAGTGATCTTTTTATATAAGAGAGTCTGATTCAGTAACAAGTACTTCTAAAATTCTGGCATAACCTTTTATGCCGCTGTGGTGTCAACCTCAGTCCAAGTTGGTAGGCTAAGAGGAGACTGGATCTTAAACAATACTCTAAAACTAGCATCATTATTTACTAATGCAATCCAATTTTTTTAGCCAAAATTTTAATTTGCAGAGTGTAGAATAATCTTTTGGGGTGGGAGGGAAATTTAAGCCTAAAAGTATAATGGAATTTTTCAAAATGTCACATTATAATATATATTAAACACCATCATCTTAAGGGATAACCCGACGTCAATTTTTTGTTAACGTTAGTTCCTCTGGGTTTTGGATCAATGCCAATGAAAGACTAAAGCAGAAGGCAACAGGACCAGATAATTTGTGAAACCCCTACATTAGTTTCCACCAGATAGAAGTAGCTTCATAATTAAATATACCAGAACTAAAATACTTTTGCAAGGACTTCTTAGCTTCTTTACAGAACAATGTAGAAATGAAGGTATGTATGTTATTACCATCATTGCAGTATTACAGCAAACTACAACTTACTACCTGAAGGCAAACATTCAACATATAATCATCCTCTTCCATTGTACCCCTCCTCACCTTTCGCTGAATCCTTTGCCACAGGGGATACAAAGATTTACACCATGTATACATTCCAATGATTTCAGAACTTTAGCAGTAGCACTAACAATTATCTGCTAACAGTGGCATTTTTCTTCTTAAGCTGAACTGTAGAATTATCCAAGCAGCGAATATGAAGGTTTTTTTCTTGCATTGAAGGCAAAATTCCTTCTATTTTTCTTTCACTCCTTCTCAATTCCTACCATTACCTAACGCAGCTAGACAGATAATGAGCTGCCTCCGAGCAATCACGAGTGTAGAAATTAGCCACTAGAGAAATGTTAGATCTCTTCTCCAACATTTCTGCCATCATCAAAGACTATTCCCAAATTGCAGAATTGTTACACTGCAGAAGTACAATATTTGGCCCTCTTGCCCTGCTCCCTACCATTTATCACTCTCTGAAGGGAATATTTTTCCACAACACCACTGACTAGTGCTCAGTCACCCCCAAGCATTCCCTCAAATCCGACAGTCTCCCTGACAATAGCAAGAAATAGAAGACCCTTCCCTCTCTATTACTATCCCTTTATTATCATCACTGGCATCAAATATCCCTTTCACATTAAACTTATATTTCCTTTCAATCTCATATGTTTTCTCTACATTGGTAAGACTAAATGCAAACTGGATGACCACTCTGCAGAATACCTCTGTTCAGCAAGTAAGCAGTTTCCTGTCACTGTTACATCAATTCTTCATCGTCTCTGACCTTTCTGCCCTTGGATTCCTACAATTCTCCAATAATGCTCAATGAAAAGCTTGAGGAATAGCTCTTCATTTTTTGACAGGGCATTTTACACCCTTCCGCGCTCAACAAAGAGTTCAACAATTTTAGATCATAACTTCCACTTGGGGTTTAGCCTTTTTTTGCTAGTTTGGTTATTCTCTTGTTTCTTTCTTAATCCCTTTACTTTGCATTTAGATGGTCACTTTTATGTCATTCATAACTCATCTAGATGTTCCTTTTGTTTCATTATTTATCCCATCATGAATCGCTGTGGATGTTATATGATAAAAATTGTCATTTTTTCTCTCTTGTCCTCACCTATCACACATTCAACTTTTTTTTTGTTCCAACCTGCCTTGCTTTCAATTGCTCAAAACTCCGTACATTTCTAATTTTCTAATTCTGATGCAAGGTTACAGACCTGAAAAGTTATTTTTCCTTCTTTCCATAAACGTTGCCTGAATTGCTGAGTACAGTGAGCATTTTCTGATTTAATTCAGCTTTTGAGCATCTGCAGTATTTTGCTCTTAGGATGGATTCCTCCTCCACCACACTTCATTGCACATTAGCATATGGAGACATAACAGGCACTGACCAAAATTCCATGTTTCCCCTGGTGCTCCAATCTTATTTTTTCTTTATAAGCTAATGGGTTGTGGGCATCATCCTAAAACACGAGCTTTTGTTGCCCTTTCCCAATTGCCATTGATGGGAGAAACTTGCTAGGTCATTGCAGTTAAAAGTCAACCCCATTGAGTGAGTCACATGTAGGCCACATTTCCTTCCCTAATGTACATAATTGTACCAGAACGGTTTTTACAACAATTGCTGATAGCTTCACTGTCACTATTAACAAGACTAGTCTTTTTTTCTTACAGATTACTGGTTGAATTGAAATTCCAATAGCTGCCATGGTGGGATTTCCAGAGGATTCCCAGATTCACAGAGGATTAACTCTGGATTACTAATCCAGTGACATTACAACTACACCACACACTTCCCTTCTATTGCACCACCTGTCTTTATTTGAACTATACATTGACAACTGGTTTCACAAACTTAAAAAAATTGTAGGGTTAAATAGCGTGAATAGTTCCTTACGTTGGTTGTGAATGTGCGTGACAACAGTTCTTCTCTCTCTCGATCCTGTTGTTCACGGGCATATCGGCGGTGCTGAAAATTCTTCAGAGCTGTTTGCAGGTGCTGGCAGTCATATTTTAGTTGATCCACTTTGCTGGAGAGAAAAATACCAAATTTAACAATAAGTTAATAACTATCAAAAAATATTTCACTGCAAAACCTAAGTGCAATAGGCCATGGCCTACGGACAGTGTTAATCACAAAGATCTTGGAATCTAGTTAGTGCACAGGAAGAAACATGAAGTTGTTGAGATAAAGAACTGGTTTTTATATAACACATTTCACAACCTGAGGATCAACTAAGACACTTCAAATGCCAATTAACTACTGTGATTAATTACTGCTGCTTTGTCAGCAAACACAGAAGCCAATTTGCCGATAGCAACCCATAACTGAATACAGCAACCTTTTCCAAGGATGAAAACTTGCTGCCCTCTGCAACAGTTTTTTGAAATGCACACAGCCTAATAGATGTACTGATGCACATGCCTGCAAGGCGAGTGCTCAATCCAAATTGGCTTTTTCAGGTGCACAATTCTCATCATCAGCCAGGATTAAAAAAAAGTAATAACATGCAGCTACATTGCCCCTTTCATGCGCTCAAACCCTCCACAAGAATTTTGTCCAATGAGAATTAATTTTATTGTCACATGTACTCACATGAGTACAGCAAAATGTTCACAAGTTGCCACTTATGGTGCGATCTTCGGCACAAACATACCGAGGTACAGATTCGGAAGTACAAATTCTTAGGTAAAATAAAAAAATAAACAATCCAGCATTACAGACCTTTGCACTATCTTACATACAAACGTACATAATAATAGGAATAAATTGGAAAAATAAAGAAATAAAAAGTTCACAGTAACAGTCCTTCCAACCAAGTCTGGGAGTCCACTCTGGATTCACTGAGAGGCCGGACGTCCACACTGAGGCCAGAAGTCCGAGCTGGCTTCACCTCAAGGCTCTCTTGTGATAAAGTACACTAGAAACTGCTTTGCATTGACGCAAACATTGCAACACAATAGCAGCCTAAGAACAAACTTTAATACATCTCAATCATAGTTTTAGAATTTTCTTCACTTAACTATATCTTAAGAAAACCTTCAAAGAAAGAGATAAATTAGTTTCTCCACATCACCAACTCTTCTTTAGATTTACAAGGTGAATTTTTCTTTCTGGTTTTCTTATTTCAGTCACAGCACTCTGTAATTCATAATGCTGCCCAGATTACTAAAGGCAGCTTTTATTTTCAAATAGAGGAAATGTCATTACAACTGCCCATTCCCCACTCCATTTAAAGCGTCCATGACTGGGGCCCAGAGCAAAGAGGCAAAATATACAGTTTACAAAATAATTACTCCCTCGCTTATAAAATTATTCGGTGGCATAAATCTGGTACGCCAGGAGGATTTCCTATTTTATATGGAGTTATATTACAACAATCTACAGTCAGTAGGAAATGAGGGTGGAAGATGAAGTGTTGGGTACAGAATGACACCTGCCTAGAATGTGCTGCACAATCAGAGAAAGCAAGCCAAGGCACCATACCTTTTGAATCATTGAACCTAGGAGATTTCATTTTTCAGTATATTAAAGGCAAGAGATGTGGTGATTTAATTTTATTCTGATGGCAGTCACTTTGTAAATTTTACGGTTGGGGATTAGGGAACAGATTTGAATTTAAAACAGACTGACTTCTAACATTACCACAACTGAAGCATTGAAACCTCATATTTTGATTAGAATTTTGGATACAGGGATAGTAGGCTTTATAACCAAATTTGTGGACGACATAAAAATTAGCAGTATATTAAACTGCAATGAGAAATAAGAACCTTACAAATGGAGATAGAATAGGTTTAGAGAGTGGGCCAAAATGTGGCATTTGGAGTTTAACATGGATAAGTGTGAGGTCATGCATTTGGGTAAAAAAAAATGAGAAGGCAACCTATTATCTCAATGGGGAGAGACTTCATGGTGCTCCGGTGTGGAAGGATCTAGGCGTACTTGTTCATGACTTACAGAAAAATAGCATACAGGCACAGCAGATAATGAAGAAAGTGAATGTTGGCTTTTATAGCTAAGGGAATAGAATATAAAGGTAAGGAAGTATTGGTGCAAATATACAAGATGTTGATAAGACTGCATATGAAGTATTGTGCACAGGTTTGGTCCCCTCATTTGAGGAAAGATGCAGTGGCATTAGAGGCAGTTCAGTGGAGGTTCACTAGATTGATCCCAGAGATGAGGGGATTGCCATATGAAGACAGATTGAACAGTTTAGACTTATACTATCTGGAATTTAGAAGAATGAGGGGAGATCAAATTGAGGTATTCACGATGATAAAAAGGTGTGGATAAAATAGAAGTGAAGCTGTTGCTTCCTCCTGTGGGGCACTCTGGGAGAAGAGAACATAGTCTTAATATAAGGGGTAGCAAATTTAAAACAGAGTTAAGGAGAAACTACTTCTCCCAAAAGGGTGCGAATCTGTGGAATTCATTACCCCAAAATGCAGTAGATTCTGGGACAGTGAGTAAAGTTAAGGAGGAGCTCGACAGATTTTGAACTGGTAATGGGTTGAAGGGATATGGAGAGAAGGCAGGAAAATGGGGATGAGGAGCATATAGCCATGATCGAATGGTGGAGCAGACTTGATGGGTTGAATGGCCTGATTTTGATCCTATATCTTTTGAACTCTTGGCACAAAAACAAGCATGTCAATTTCTAAGGCAATTAGCAGAAACAGACAGGTTCTTTTTGATTATAACCAACTCATTAAAATTTGACAAAAGGTGAAAAATTTAATTGGAAGAACATCGCCACTATGTGATTTATAACTCTTTAATTGAAGGCAGCAATCAAAAACACAAAATTAAAATGTTTTGCAGAGACATCTGTTTTGGACCTCAGCATGTTTCATATTGAAATTCATGTATTAAAAGTATATATTTTTAAGCTACAACTATCCTGTTATACTGGATTCGGGACACCACCTTGGAATTTCCTGAACAATACAGCTACACAAAACTCAATGCTTTATGTAGCTTGTTGAAACCTAGGACTCTTTTGTAAAAAGTTCAACATTTATCACAAATAAATAAGCTTACAAAAGAATGGAATGATATGTATTGATATAGCAATCACACTTACAGTTTAGCATTTTGCCGTCTATTTGGAGGCTCTTTACTGGTCAGTATTTCAAGGCGCTCCAGATTGCTGAAAATCTGATCTATTCTGGCTTGTATTTCATTTTCCACCACTGCAGCAGCAACAGAATTATCAAATCATTAAAACAATAGAAGTAGGAATAGATGAACTATGCAAGTTCTTAAAGCCAAACTGTAGACATGTAATACACCAACTTGTCTGAATGTCAATATGACACATTTGTAGTGTCAGGCATGGGTAACACCTCTCATCAGAGTCAGAAGGTTGTTGAGAGAGAAACAGACAGACTGCTTGTGAGAGAGAGGGCACGCGCACATGAACGACAGCACGGGAGCGACCATGCGAGAGTGCAAGTGTGAGAGCAAGCGAGAGAGGGAAAGACAGGAGAAAAAGAAGACAGAAGAGAATGTAAAAGAAGAAAGTGAGGAGAGTGCTTGTGTGCATGAATGAAGGAGGCTCCTATCTTCTGGGTACATACCACCGATGAGGAAACGGCATCCTCAGAAACAACACAACTTCCTTCCTGTTATTTGGAAAACATGAACAAAAAACCTGCATACACCAAACATATTGTGCTGTGGCAGGGCACAACAGAGAGGGCCAAAGGGCTCGTACTGTGCTGTACTGTTCTGTGTTCTCAGGGTAATATTAGGGTCAACTGAGTTCATAATATTTACATTTAAATTCAATTATACATTACAAATTTATAAAACAATATACCTAATGATACATTTACATATGGTAAGCTAGCTACCAATTTCAGTGCCTGTTCACCAGCCCCTGTATGATAGGGGTGTGGGGCAAGGCACCTTATTTTGCATGCTGCCCTTGCCAGAAATGCACCTGAGGGAATGGAATCTGCAACCCTTAACATAAAAATCAAGCCAGATACTCACATATAGCACAGAAAGTATGAGGCCCCTCCACTAGGTCCTACAGTACCAGTTCTAAGTAGTGCAGGGGTCCTAACTTGTGGTTCTCGCCAATATTTATCGCATGATCATGATCACATTGCTTTGGAGGCAGTTGTGTGAAAATTAGAGATCCTGTTCCCTAGATTACAACAGTTGGCAGAAAAGTACTGAAAACACTTTACAGATTGGGATGTCCTGAGACGGTGAAAGGGCTATATAAATGCATCACTCTTTCTTTATTTATTTTCTGCTAAGACCCTTAGGGTCAACTGCTATCAAATAACAAGACAACACTGGGACTGACTTTTAAAATATGAAATAAAAACATGCTCAGAGAGGCATTCTATGAACTTTCAATCCCAAATTACACAAACTCCAATTAAGAGAATGTCAGAATGCCTCGTTGATGGCTCAGTTGGTAACTAGCAACTGAGATATAAAGCCCACAAGGCTCCATTCCAGTCTGCTGATTTAAATTGACTTAACCTGGGGTGGCAGTAATGGTTGCTACAAATAGGCCTCAATGTTCTGGGTGAACAATAGGGGAAAAGAACATTCAGCCAGTGCTCCTAATCAATGCTCTGCAACAACTGCTAAAACAATATTGCAGCATATGGTGCTAAAATTATTCAGTAAATTTCAAATATTAGGTTAGCGGGAGGTCTGGCTCCATGTCCAGCATGGCCTGGGTTAAATCACAAAGGGAAAAATATCAGAGGGCAGCTGCTATAAGGTAAGTAGAGCCATACAGCCCACCCCATGCATTTCCTACTATACTTTCCATTAATACTACCACTAAAATATAAATTTTAGTTGAAATTTACTGAAATTTTTAACCCCACCCATCCACCTGGGCTGCAGCAAGTGAATATATGGCAAGATCAGTAATGAAGCATGAAGGCAGACAGTCACCCCAAGTGATTAATGTCTGAAATAGTCCTCAGAGTTCCAAATTAACAAAGCTACTGTTTATCATGTAAAGCATTTTAAGAGATGAGATCAAAGCTATAATAGATTAACTCTGGAGGGATCTGAATAAAAAAAATCAAAAAATGTTTGTTTAGAATGACTTCATGAAAAGCTGTAACATCTCTCTAAGAGGTTTGGACCATACCCTAATAATATGATGATGTAATAAGATGCCCCACCAGGACTAAAAATAATGTCATTATTTCTTTTGGCAGAGCTTCGTGCCCACATCAGACGCTCCCCTGCCTTGGCACCAGGCTGGCTCTGTTTACATCTCCTAATTATGAATACTTACAGTGAACAGACTGCGCGTCCGCCTTCTCCAGCTGCCCCATGTGAGTTTGCACCTCATGAATCTGCCTGCGAGGAGAGACAGGAGGAAATGGGTGGGTTAGCATCTATCTGCAAACATGGGCAGAGCCCTTCAGAGGAAAGAGGACATTTCCACCCCCCACCCCCAATCCCCCCCCCCCCAGTATTCTGTGCAAGGACTCCCTATCAGCCCTTGGAAAACAAGACAAAAGCACAAGGAGTGGCTCCACTTTCAGGGCACAGCTGATGGCAAAGATAGAGGAAGATTGGAAGCATGCATTGCAATGATGTAACATACAATCTGGGGCACAGTGGTGACACAAATCAGTAGCTGCACATCCCAAGTCACTGTGAGACAGGCTGGTTAACAAGCCTGGCGAAAAAACATTTTCACAAGCAAGCACTACTGACAGTCACGAGAGAAACGTTATTGCCAGTATCCTTTAAGGGAAAATGCTATGTTAATAAATGAACCTACATACTTAAATGACTATTTGAAAGTATTCGCAGCACAGAAACAGGATACAGTATACTGTTCAGGAGATTTAGTGTTGAAATCCACGAAAGCATCCTCCCACTTGGTTTCATCCAAAACCATCAAGATATTCATTTTTTTTACACGTATTTACCCACCTTTCTCTCGAATACATCGATGCCATTTTCCTCAGCTACTCTTTGTCTCAAACCATTTGGAAGTAGAATCATAGTTTAAAAAATTCAAGTGTTTATTTCCACTAACTTACACTCATACATACGAACGTCACACAAGGTACTGTAGTCAAAAGGAAACTCATGTGGAACATTAACACTGGCGTGGACCAGTTGGGGTGAAGAACATACAGCATAGAAATTAGTCAATGCAATTCAATGAAAGAGTGTTATTGAATGAGCTGTTGGGCTATAAAGACCTCAGAACTTCAATTATATTAAAAAAATTAAATTCTGATGGATCCCAATTAACCTGATCTCAGTCAACATATTTCAGCAGGCTTTTGTGTCACAAAGCAGTGGGCAGAAGTATTAATTCAGGTCATCAGTGACAGATCCAAAGCAGGTCCTGACTCCTATTATTGACAATTAGCCAGATGATGGCAGAGTGGGTGCATGAGAAGCCACACATCAAAATTAATGTTTTAATATGCTGACAGAGGGTGGACCAGAGGAACTGCTGTTTACTGTAGCTCCTCTTTGTGCTGCGTTCAGCAAATCATCCCTGATCAAACGCTGAAATACCACTGATACTCGCAGTTCCAATAAACACTTCTGTTAAAAATTATACCTTCCAAATTAGGGTCAGAATGAAGTGAAATACATGTGGATGAAAGAGGAAGATGAAGCTATTTAATCTACAGACATCACCAAAGTTAATATTTTTTTTAAAATTGAGAGAAAATGAACAATGCGGAAAGTTAAAGAAAACTTGGCACTTGATAAGAAACTTAACATTTTCCACATCACTTTCAGCAGTACCTTACCTGCTGAATGTGCTGAGCTTTCCTACCTACATCACAATGTGATAGTAACTATATTTCCATTGGGCAGACACTTACCTGTCCTAATCAGTCATAGAACATTCCACTAGTTGGAGAAATGGCTTATTATTCATTTAGATACAAAAAGAATCAATTTGCCAAGACCAACCATACATCACAGTCTGACAAACAAACAAGATATTTGGATTTTGCTTTACAGATTATTGTAGAAGTGAATATGTAGTTTCATTACTGGAGGATATGGAACTACTAAGTCACTACAGAAAACGAATAACACAGACACGACAGTACAAATATCTGCCTTGTGATATCAATTGATACTTTCCTATGAATTATATTGCCTTTGGGAGGTATGGGGGGATGGGATCAGATTCTCTCTAATCTTGGGAGTAGGAGAGCACTAAGACCGGTGATGTTTTCACAACCAAAAAAACCTTAACAGAGCAGACTGTTAGTGTATGAGAAACAGGAACCAAAGTTCTTGACAATAAAAAAAATCTGCATTCAGGAAAGGTGATTTTACTTTTTTTAAATGGCATTTCAGGACGACTTCTAGAGCAACTGGCTAAACTAACTGGAGGCCTTCTGGTTAATCCACATCGTTCAAATGCTTATTGATTCCTTCAACATTTTGCAAAAACATTATTCTATAGCAGTTGTTGTACATGTTGCCAGGACTTCCTGAGAATTTCAGATTGACATTACCAACCAATTGCAGGATTTTATATACATTCAAGCAAGCTACCTCCACGACAAAGGTATTTTTGTATAATTAACAGCTTATTTACAACTTTATAGAGTTTTCATACGGTATTACATTACAATGATCATGAGGTACATTTTCATGAAACATAAAGCCAAGTCCAAACAAGTCAGATTAATTTTCAAAGTCATATCACATAGGAAGTGCCTTGTGTCTGTGCCAGTGCTCTGAAACAACTATTGAAATAGCTTTAAATCCAGTACATTAGTTCTTTTTTATTTGCCTTTTCCTATTTATGAGACAAAAATCAAATGCTCAGAACAATGGAAGTTGAAAGTCACGTGCTTCATAGCATGTGTTTTTTAAAATGTAGAATTGCAACTCAATGACAGAACAACAATGTTTAGTAAAGAGTAATAAAAATGTTCAAATTGTGTTTACTTGAACCGTGAAAGACATCCAGCAGCGCTCCGAAAGTTTGGTTGTTCTCAACTTGGATCATTTCTCCAAATGTACTTTAGCTGTCTGAGACAAGGACAAAGTCCTGGGCATTGCAGGCTTTTCAGCAGAACTGAGAGCAATTTGAGGTGAAAGAGAATATCACATTCTGTACTGCAAAGATTACTTTTTCCCCATAAATTACTGCTACCAATACTCAAGCTATATCAACAATGGATCAACACATTTTAAGTAGAACTCTTAATAGCTGCAAATTTCAAATTACTGCTTAGCACCTGAATCAGAAGAGCAAAGGTTCAAGTCCCACCACGATTGTGTAATTTACCTTCACATTCCAGTGCTGTGCTTAGGGGGTTTTGTACTGTCAAAGGTGTCAGCTTTAAAAATTGGAATTTACACGGGGCGGCACAGTGGCTCAGTGGTTAGCACTGCTGCCTCACAGCGCCAGGGATCTGGATTCAAGTCCAGCCTCAGGTGGAGGTCTGTGTGGAGTTTGCACATTCTCCCCGTGTCTGCGTGGGTTTCCTCCGGGTGCTCTGGTTTCCTCCCACAGTCCAAAGATGTGCAGGTCAGGTGAATTGGTCATGCTAAATTGCCCATAGTGTTAGGTGCATTAGTCAGAGAGAAATGGGTCTGGGTGGGTTACTCTTCAGAGGGTCGGCGTGGACTTGTTGAGCTGAATAGCCTGTTACCATACTATAGGGAATCTAATCTAAACTAATTTAAGGTACTTTTCTGCTCTTTCAGGGAGATGGAAAAGATCTTAGGTCATTATCTCAAAGAAGAGCTTGGGGGTTCTACCCATTGCCTTGGCCAATGTATATTCTTCAGTCAAATCAGAAAAACAGATTATTTAATCACTAACCCATCAGTATTCAAAATTGCTTGACACATTTCCTGCAAAACTCGAAATTTATTTCACTGACTGAAAAGTGCCAACGATACTATATAAACATAGAACATAACAGCGCAGTACAGGCCCTTCGGCCCTCGATGTTGCGCCACCTTATCATAATAATCTGAAGCCCATCCCACCTACACTATTCCACTTACATCCATATGCCCGTCCAATGACGACTTAAATGCACTTAAACTTGGCGATGTTTCTCTTTCTCTATATACAGTATATAGGGACACTGGAAGCAAAGAATACCACAGTCCGGATTGTCACTCTTCAATCACCCATTAACTGAATTATCTAATTATCATGTGGAGGTGCCGGTGTTAGACCGGGGTGGACAAAGTTAAAAATCACACAATACCAAGTTATAGTCCAATAAGTTTATTTGAAAGTACAAACTTTCGGAGCACTGCACCTTAGTCAGGTACATAGGACACAGAATTTATAAGGGGAACGTGAGGACTGCAGATGTGGAGGGGGAAGGGGACTGCATGATAAATAGGAGGATGGGAAAGGTAGGTGGAATAGTGATAGGTGGATGCAGGTAGGAGGTGATTGTGAAAGATTGGTGGAGACGGTGGAGCAGATAGGTGGAAAGGACTTTGGACAGGTAAGTCAGATCAAGAGGGTGGTGCCGAATTGAAGGGTTGGATTTGGGATGAGATGGGGAGATTTCAAAACTTAAGACAAATTTGATGCTGTGGTGGTAGTAGGGTCCCGAGGTGGAAGATGCTCTTCCTCCAGTCAGAGGGGCTTGTATTTGGTGGTGGAGGCAGCCCAGGATTTGCATGTACTTGAGGGAGTGGGAGAGGGTGCTGAAGTAGTTGGCCAAAGCCCACCTATCACCATCCCACCCAGCTTTCCCACTGTCCCACCCCCACATCCCCCTATTTATCTCTTAGTCCACTCCACATTCCTGAAGGGCTTATGCCCAAAACATCGACTCTTCTGTTCCTCAAATTCTGCCTCATCAGATGTACTTTTTCCAGGGCCACACTTTTTGACACAGAATTCATAAGTAAAGGAACAAGGTGTCATACAACTGATGTGATGTATTAGACAAACCTAGATGGCTATTCAGTTTTTAATCATTTAGAAAGGAGATGCAGGTTTCAATTGATCAATATGTAAATCCCAGAATTTCTTTCAAGTCACAGCCCCAAGGTCACTTAAGGTTTTATCATTGGATAAAAAATAAAGGCGACACGTCAGCACAGACACATTAAGGTGTGAGGTTAGAGCCTATTAGAACCCTAGCCTGGATATCACAGTGGTATTATTTACAAAGTAGGAATTTATAAAATGTCACATTGACTGACTGCCTACAGATTGTGTCCTTTTTGAACAAAATAGAATATATTGGCGAATCAAATTCACCCCATATACTTATATATGCATATATATGTGTGCATGTGCGAGTGACAGAGAGGGAGAGGGACAGTGTGTGAGAGTGTGCGCGCGCACGGAGTTCACAAGTACGATGGAATATATGCCTGTGATTGTGTGCGCGCGCTTGAGTGAGTGTATGTATGAGACAGTGTACGGACATACATATGAAAGAGGGTCCGTGTGAGTGTGTTTGCGCGAGAGTGTGAGAGAGAGACAGAGAGTGTATAGTGTGGTGAGGTCACCTGTACTGTGTCATGAACCCAAGGTCCCAGTTGAAGTCGCCTTCATGGATACCATTCTTATGAAGACTCCTTCATCACCAAAAGGTGTCCGTCTCATTCCTCCTCATTTGAACAGATGCTGTGTCTGCATAGGGCTTGTCCATAGGGGATGACTGTTTTAATATGTTTAAGGTGGAGCTAGAGAAATGCAGCATCATGAGGTTATCAATAGGCTTGTGGTAAAGTGAGTTACTGAGGTTTCCGTCCTAAATGGAGGTGCATGTGTCCAAGAATGAGACCGATTCTAAACAGTAGTCCATAATAAGTCTGATGGTGGGATGAAATCACTGTGTAGTTGTTTCACAGCTCACCATGGATCCAGAGGAGGATAATGTCAAAGTATCTGGTATCTTGTGCTGGTTGGAGGTCCTGTGCAGCAGTCTGACTCCAGGATGGGACACAGACAGACTCTAACCTCACACCTTTAATGCACTGTCTGAGCTGAGATGACACCTTTTTTCATCCATTGATAAACCCTTAAATTATCTTGGGGCTGTGACCTGAAAGAAGTTCTGAGATTTACATATCAATCAATCGAATCCAGCATCCCCATTCTAAGTGATTAAAGACTTAACAGTCATCTGGGTTTGTCGAATGCATTGCATTAGTTGTATGACGCTTTGATCTTTTACTTGTAAATTCTGTGTCCCATGATCCTGCCTCACTAGCTACCAGACAAAGGAACAGCTCCAAAATCTTATACTTTCAAATAAATCTGTTGGACTATAACCTGGTGTTGTGTGATTTTTAAATTTATCCAATTATCATTTTTTTTCTCACACCACCTGCCTCCACGGCCTTGCAGCACAGTCCATTCAACATGTTTAATAACTTACACATAATTAATGTTTAGCTGTCTACTATGGAAAATTCTACTCTCAAAGACTGTCCAGAGTATCAGTGTGAAATGAGTTGCTTAATCTGTTGTTAAGATTTTTGGCAGCTTCCTGTATACAAACTGTTTCCACCATTACAACAGTGATGACACAGAGTCATAGGGATGTGTCAAAAATACTTCAATGCTTTTAAATTGCTTTGAGATGTTCTGATTTCAGTTTCTTCACAAAATCAAAACTTTCACACCTTGCAAGTGCCAGAAAATGACCATCTCCAACAAGATACAATTTAACCATATTCCACATTGCTGAATCTCAAACATCAGCACACTTATAATACAGGTAATTTCTTATCCGGGAGTGCTGTATTTCAAAAATGATATCAAATTCCCTAGTACTGCCAGAGCATAAACGTAATTGCAGATCTGGGCTTCAGTTTTTATTTCAATGGCTATTTTTGCATGAAGTAATCTTTCTAAAAATCCCTAAAATAGTAATCCTTAAAGCTCCCTCAACGAGAAGGTAAAGCACAGGTGAGTTTTAGGGCAGATTATTTAAGGTCACTTTCCTTTCCATCTCACCTGTACCAAGCGTGTATAGCAGTAATGACATTCAAAGTAGGTGGTCTCAATGTTCCTGTGACAGAGGTCAGTGCTGCAACGGTGGCTCAGTGGGACAGCACGGTGGCTCAGTGATTAGCACTGCTGTCTCACAGCAACAGGGATCTTGGTTCGATTCCTAACTCGAGCGACTGCCTGTGTGGAGTTTGCACATTCTCATATCTGTGTGGGTTTCCTCCAGGTACTCCGGTTTCCTCCCACAATGCAAACATGTGCAGGTTAGGTGAATTGGTCATGCTAAATTGCCTATAATGATCAGGTTAGGTAAATTAGTCAGGGGTAAATATAGAATAGGGTAGGGGAATGGGTTTAGGTGGATTACTCTTTGAAGGATCGGTGTAAACCTGTTGGGCCGAAGGGCCTGTTTCAACACTGTAGGGATTCTATGAACTCTCCTGGTTAGTTCGCTCCAGTCAAATCAGTGATACGTTTCTAGCACCTGTCTTATGAGCAGATGTACTTTTTAGGATTCCTTATATCTTTAACAGATATTGCAAAACTTGTTTCTGATTCAATTTACAATTTGGATGAAATGTAAGCAATTAAATCTTGGTAAACAGAGATGCTGCAGCCTCAGGCTTGCAACAAAAATACCTGCTTTAAATAACTGAACTCTAAAGGTACATGTAGCCTCAGGGACAAAATCTATCAACAGCAATACAGAGGACTACAGAGGGCAACTGTTGCGACAATGAGCTTAATGTGATTCAAATAGTCCTCCGAACATAAACAATGTGAACTAAACTTGTGGATCTACGAACATTAAGACTGCAAGATTGAATGGCTTATTTTGCTGCCAATTCTTTTCTACTATAGATTTTACACAAAATATTTGTTACTTTCATACAACAACCTACAGTTTAGATAACATACAGGTAATTCTTCTATAATATGATGCTTACGTTCTTATGCAACCCCACATTATAGATATATCGCACGTTGGTGATGTAATCACGTTACAGCCAACACACTATTTTACAAGTTTGTCTTTAGAAACAGTGACCCCAATTCGTCAATTGGGTTAGAGCGAATTTGCGTTAACGTAACTCACATTACAGCAGAACAACCTGTAGCTATAAAGGTAAATTAAGATAATGCAGAAATAATGTTACAATAGAAGATCAACTGCGATCTGGATGAATGTGGATCAGACTCAAGAGGCCAAATGGCCTACCCTTATCTCCTGTTTTTCGATAAGAATATGCCGTCATCGTCTACTGGAATAATACCAGAAGACGAGAAGATAGTAAATGTTGTTCACTTGTTCAAAAAGGGGAGTAGAGACAACCCTGGTAACAACAGACCAGTGAGCCGTACTTGGTTGTGAGTAAAGTGTTCGAAAAGGTTATAAGAGATAGGATTTATAATCATCTAGAAAGGAACAAGGTGATTAGGGATAGTCAATAGTGTTTCGTGAAGGGTAGGTTGTGCCTCACAAACCTTATTGAGTACTTTGAGATGGTGACCAAACAGGTGGATGAGGGTAAAGCCGTTGATGTGGTGCATATGGATTTCAGTAATGGTAGGCTACTGCACAAAATACTGAGGCATGGGATTGAGGGTGATTTAGCGGTTTGAATCTGAAATTGGCTAGATGAAAGAAGACAGAGGGTGGTGGTTGATAGGAAATGTACACCCTGGAGTTCAGTTACTTGTGGTGTACCACAAGGATCTGTTTTAGATCCAATACTGTTTGTCATTTTCATAAATGACCTAAGTGAGAAAGTAGAAGGATAGGTTAGTAGATTTGCAGATGACGCGAAGGTCGGCACAGTTGTGGATAGTGCCGAAGGATGTTGTACATTACAGAGGGACATAGATAAGCTGTTTACCTGGGCTGAGAGGTGGCAAATGGAGTTTAATGCAGAAAAGTGAGAGTTGATTCACTTTGGAAGGAGTAACAGGAGTTTTGGAACCATGAGGTTATGCTGCAGCTGTACAAAACTCTGGTGTAGCTGCACTTGGAGTATTGAGTGCAGTTCTGGTCACCGCATTATAGGAAGGATGTGGAAGCTTTGGAAATAGTTCAGAGGAGATTTACTAGGATGTTGCCTGTTATGGAGGGAAGGTCTTAGGAAGAAAGGTTGAGGGACTTGAGGCTGTTTTCGGTAGAGAAAAGGTTGAGAGGTGACTTAATTGAGGCATATAAGATAATCAGAGCGTTAGATCGAGGGGACTCTTTTTCCAAGGATGATGATGGATAGCACGAGGGGGCATAGCTTCAAATTGAGGGGTGACAGTTATAGGACAGATGTCAGAGGTAGTTTGTTTACTCAGAGAATAGTAGCGGCGTGGAACATACCGCCTGCAACAGTTGTAGAATGGTCAACTTTACGGCATTTAAATGGTCATTGGATAGGCACATGGATGAGAATGGAATAGTGTAGATTAGATGGGCTTCAGATTGGTTTCACAGGGCGAGGCAATATCGAGGGTTGAAAGGCCTGTACTGTGCTGTTATGTTCTACATTCTAACGGGCAAGGCAGAATCAAGAGAACTGAGAAAGTAGGTGGCCTTGCGTGATTAGTAAACTGTTGACATTACAGCTAATACACTTGTGTCAATCATAGGATTTGGAGAAATTCAAAAAATAATGTTACAATAGTAGCATTTCACCTAATCATAGAGTCATAAAGATGTACAGAATGGAAACAGACCCTTTGATCCAACTTGTCCATGCCAACCAGATACCCAAACTCAATCTAGTCCCACTTGCCAGCACCAGGCCCACATCCCTCCAAACCCTTCCTATTCACATACCCATCCAGATGCCTCTTAAGTGTTGCAATTGTACTAGCCTCCACCACATCCTCTGGCAGCTCACTCCACACACGTACCATCCGCTGCATGAAAAAGTTGCTCCTTCGGTCTTCTTTATATCTTTCCTCTCTCACCCTAAACCTATGCCCTCTAGTCCTGGAGTCCCACACCCCAGGGAAGAGACTTTGTCTATTTATCCTATCCATGCCCCTCATGATTTTATAGAGCTCTAAGGGGTCATTTCTCAGCCTCCGATGCTCCAGAGAAAACAGCTCCAGCCTATTCAAACTCTCCCTATAGCTCAAATCTTCCAACCCTCCAACATCCTTGTAAATCTTTTCTGAACCCTTTCAGTGTTTCACAACATCCTTCCGATAGAAAGGAGACCAGAATTGCACGCTGTTTTCCCTGGAGCGTCGGAAGCTGAGGGGTGACCTTATAGAGGCTTACAAAATTATGAGGGGTATGGATAGGGTAAATAGACAAAGTCTTTTCCCTGGGGTCGGGGAGTTCAGAACTAGAGGGCATAGATTTAGGGTGAGAGGGGAAAGATATAAAAGAGATCTACGGGGCAACTTTTTCACACCGAGGATGGTACGTGTATGGAATGAGCTGCCAGAGGAAGTGGTAGAGGCTGGTACAATTGTAACATTTAAGATGCATTTGGATGGGTATATGAATAGGAAGGGTTTTGAGGGACTTGAGCCGGGTGCTGGCAGGTGGGACTAGATTGGGTTGGGATACCTGGTCGGCTTAGACGGGTTGGATCGAAGGGTCTGTTTCCATGCTGTACATCTCTATGACTCTAAGTGGCTGAACCAATGTCCTGTACAGCTTCAACATGACCTCCCAACTCCTGTACTCAATACTTTGACTGCAAAAGGAAAGTATACCAAACGTCTTCTTCACTATACTATCCACCTGCGACTCCACTTTCAAGGAGCTATGAACCTGCACTCCAAAGGACCCTCCGAAGAGCAACCCACCCAGACCCATTCCCCTACATTTACCACTTCACCTAACACTACGGGCTATTTAGCATGGCCAATTCACTTAACCTGCGCATTTTTGGACTGTGGGAGGAAACCGGAGCACCCGGAGGAAACCCACGCAGACACGGGGAGAATGTGCAAACTCCACACAGACAGTTGCCTGAGGCGGAAATTGAACCGTGTGGACTTGTTGGACAGAAGGGCCTTTTTCCACACTGTAAGTAATCTAATCTAATCTAATCCTTTTTGTTACTTGTTCAAAAAACTCAAACAAGTTTGTCAGACATGATTTTCCACTCACAAAGTCATGCTGACTATCCCTAATCAGTCCTTGCCTTTCCAAATACATGTATGCCTTGTCCCACAGGATTCTCTCCAACACTTGCCCACCACCGACGTCAAGTTCATTGGTCTATAGTTCCCTGGCTTGTCCTTACCATCCTTCTTAAACAGGGGCACCACATTAGGCAACATCCAGTCTTCCAGCACCTTCCCTGTGACTATCGATGATACAAATAACTCAGCAAGGAGCCCAGCAATCACTTCCCTCAGAGCTCTAGGGTATAACTGATCAGGTCCTAGGGATTTATCCACTTTTATGTGTTTTAAGACATTCAGCACTTCTTCCTCTGTAATATGGACATTTTTCAAGATGTCACCATCTATTTCCCTACATTCTATATTTTCCATGCCTTTTTTCACAGTAAACACTGATGCAAAATACTCGTTTAGTATCTCCCCCACCTCCTGTGGCTCCACACAAAGGCCGCCTTGCTGATCTTTGAGGGGCCCTATTCTCTCCCTAGTTACCCTTTTGTCCTTAACGTATTTGTAAAAACCCTTTGGATTCTCCTTAATTCTATTTGCCAAAGCTATCTCATGCCCCATTTTTGCCCGCATGATTTCCCTCTTAAGTATACTCCTACTGCCTTTATACTCTTCTAAGGACTCATTCAATCTATCTTGTCTATACCTGACATATACTTCCCTTCTTTTTAACCAAGTACTCAATTTCTCTTGACATTCAGCCTTCCCTACACCTATCAGCCTTTTCTTTCACCCTAACTGGAATATAATGTCGCTGGACACACGATTGAAGTTAATCTTTCAACTCTCCAGCTATGCAACAAACACTAGAGTAAGCAGTGAATCCCTCTAGTTCTAGATTCTAGTGCAGCCTTGATTTTAATCACTTCGTCATTGGTAGCTTCCCTTCACTCACACAGCTGTAAGATCTGAAATTCACTGGAAAATTTGCAGCATTTTTCCTACTTTAAGTTGCTCCTCAAAAGCCCTCTCTCTGGCCAAGGTTTTTGGTCATCTGTCTACTATGTTGTATGCAGTTCAGTGTCATATTCATATTATAATATAACTGTGACATGTTGATTATGTTGAAGGTGCTGTACAAATACAGAGGAACCTCGATTATCCAACGGACAGAGGCTGGGAGTCTTTTGTTCGGTTAATCGAATTCCGGATAATCGAATACCAGATAACAGTTTAGTCAAGCATCGCGACCATGCGATCTTGCCAAATAATCAGATATTCAGATAATTGAATGCCGGATAATTGGACAATCTGTCCAAGTAGTTGCTGTTGTTATCCATTCACCTTAGTTAGCCCATTTGCACAATTTTTACATTTCAGTTTCTAAAAGCATGGGTAATCTTGTTGAGAGAAAGTGACAAAGTTTGTTAAGAGATCCAAGCTGTGCCTCAGATTTCAAGTCAGTTACAAGAGTGTAAAGGGCTTCGTGATTCAGCTTGATACATCTAACACTGACTTAAGATGCAGTTTTGTTCACTCCATCCTGTAAAAGATGCTGTTTTTTGCTTGTGATATTCACTTTCACAAAGAGAGAATATTCCTCTTATAAGCTATGATAGCAAGCCTTTTTTCAAATGCAATGTGTATCACAGTTGGCAACTGAATTACACCGTGCATGCTTTCTCAGCTTCTTTGTATTTGCCAATGCTGGACAGTCAATCCCCCCTGTTCTGCTTCTATCCATACCTGGTACTGGAAATGTAGATCAAACAGAAATCCAGGTCCAGCTACTCTCTGAACAACAATCAGGTGTGGAGATTTGAATCTAATTAATATTTAGTACTTTGTCAATTTCTTGTGTATTTCAAAATTCTGTCAGCTGCTCGGATGCAATTTGGTCAAAATCTTCCAGCCAGAAATTATGCCACAGTCAACAGTGATTACACGTAAACTGATACATTTTATCAGCACTGTGGCTCGGACTTCCTATGGACGTGGCATGGGTAGGTGTTAATTGTTCAGGTTTAGTTTTAAGTGAATGCATAAACCTTCCTGATACAATTCCTTCTATCGATCACTGTTAATCCAGGTTCCATGCCTGTGATTAACAGTGGAAATACCCTGAGGTTAATTTCTACTTAAGTACAGGGCAGCAAACCCAAGATTTCAATGTTAAGGTCAGTGTCAAAGACATTCTCAGAGGGGGCCAGGGTGTGTACTTCTACCTATCTGAAGGTTAAACTTCCAAGGTAAATATGCGTGTGGGACTAAACATTCACCTCAATTACCATTGGGAGCTCTGAACTAAACTTAAAACATACCTCCTATCAACTTCCTATCTCTATCTTGATTTGGTTTTTGGTTGATTTCTTAAGTATTTCCTATGATTCGTTGATGACATAAAAGATTTGGGCTAGGAGTAAGTTCAATGAATATACATTAACCTCATGAGAGAATGACCAGCTCTCGGTTTAAGTAACCAGATCCTCAGAGAAAAAAAAATCATACTCACTTTTACATCCCAGACAATTCTCTTGAGGAGATCACCATGCAATTTAAACATTAAAAAATAGCCATAGATCAAATAAGGTAAAAAGAAACATAATATTGATTCCAGGCAGCGCTACTCTCCTTTGTACTATATTCGACTCAATGTTAAAGCAAATCTCTGCCGATGGACAAGTTAAACAAAACATGGTGTCATACTAAAACAAATACATTCTGGGTTAGGAACAAACTACTTCAGGCACTGGAATTTATACTGAAACCAACAAATGCTGGAGATCACAGCTTCCATAGAGAGACAGCTTCCATAGACTCAAAGCTCAAACAAATTCTGGGTTAACTGAGAGTTATTCATTAGATAACTGATAGGACTAAGGCAAACTGACCAAAGTTTCTCCATGCTTGATCGCTGGTCAGTGATCTTGCCTGATTTCACCTGTGACACCAGCAAAGCTCTTGTAACTCAGCTTGTGGCCACAGTGGAGAAGGACCAAAGAAAAAGACACAATACTGATTTCTATCCAGTGATCCCACTGGAACAGCTTGTGTCTGAAGCCTGGATCATGCATGGCTGAGAAGCTACCCTTTATGGAATAACTTTATAATAGTCATTGCCTATTTAATAATGTCTCAAGAAGAGTTAATGCCTCGGGAATATTGAATAATTGTTAAAGGAGGAGAAAACTTTGCCTGACAGATCAGTGAACTTTAATCAGTTCTTCATCCAATTATGGTTTCTCCCTAAATGTTGACACCCTCCCTCTTATGAGCTAGCTTCAGGATTTGGAAGTTATAGGCTTTCCGACATGACAAAAGCTTTCTTTCAAATTCTTCCACACGATTTGGTAATGTTGGCAAGGTCAGCATTTATTGCTGATCTCGAATTACCCTTGAGATGATAGTGTTTAGCCACTTGCATGAATCACAGCAGTTCATATAGTTCAGGTATATTCACAGTGCTGTTGAGCAGAGAGTTGCAAGATTTTGACTCAGTGACGGTTGAGGAGTGATGATATCGATCCCAGTTAGTTTGGTGCGTGGCTCGGAGGGAACCTTTTAAGTGATGGTTTTCCCCATGTATCCTTTGTCCCTGTTCTTCTAGGTGATAGAAATCACAAGTTTGTTGAAAGAGTTTTGGTAAGTAACTCTATTGAAACCTGCCTTTGGTACACATTTAGCCACTGCATCAGTGGTGGAGGGAGTTAAAAGTTTAAATTGGTGGATACAGTAATGATTAAGAGGACTGCTGTGGCCTGTTCTTGAAGCTGCACTGATCCAGTTAAGTTCAGAGTATTCCATCACATTTCTGACTTGCACTGCGTGGATGATGGACAGGCATTGGGGAGACAGGAGGTGAGTTACGTACATCAGAAATGCCAGCTTGTGATCTGCTCTTGTATTGATAGTGTGAGTGATCATATCATTTTCTGGTCAACAAAATGCTGTTTATGCTAGAATTAAAGCATAAACATTTATCTTAAATCTCCAAGTCATAATTAACAAAATTATATTGGAAGCAGCATAACATTACAGTCTAATATCTTTAAAAACAAGCACACCGGTACAGTACTGAGTCCTGCAGAGGGCTCCATCACTGGTTTGTGCCAAGTCAGCAGTTTGTTTGCTACAACTATTTTCAGTCCTACTGCAGAAGTGGCAAGAAAAATATAAATCAGGCGCTGTCTCCCAGTTGTGTTCAGGGTCCACTGCAGCAGAGTTCATGTGCTCAGAGTGAATGGTGAAAACAGAACTGATCTCAGTTGTAACCTTCTCCAGGGTTAAACTGCCTGTTAACACTCAGTACCTCAGCTCACATACAGAAACTGCCTTAGGAGGAATGACTGTGGTAGTGAACGAGCACAACAAAAATTATGGCTTTCAGCAGACATTGGGAGATTTTCTTTTTTTTTGGAGAAAAGGAGAGCAATTTCTGTATGCCAGCTTCACAGCAGATGCACTGGTAAAATTCACTTGTGGGAGGATAGGTGAGATAAGGCCATCTACAGCAGAAAAAAGTTTAAAAGGCTAGTCAAGCAAAATAGTGCTCATCTTCAAGGAATGGGAGAAATTGGACAGAAATTAACCTCAAAAGAGTTAACATCATCCAATTCAGTGGGGCAGCTCTTTCAAAAGCACTTTTCAGATATGCTTGGATTATTTTCAAGGTAGTTTTTGCTTTTATACATTCACACGTGGGCATCACTGGATAGACCAGCACTCATTGGGAGGTTCACAATATAAAATTGCACAGTTATAAGGTTCAAGGACCTCCAAGTCCGACCATGTCAGATGACCTAGGACTCTGCTTCCCCCCCTTTGCAACTGGATCGTCGACTTCCTGACCCGCAGATGACAATCAATAAGGGTAGGTAACAACACCTCCTTTACAATAATCCTCAACACCACTGCCCCACAAGGCTGCCCCATCAGCCACTTACTATATTACTTATACATTCACCTCTGTGAGGGCAAATTCAGCTCCAACTCCATTTACAAACTTGCTGGCGACATGACCATAGTGGATCGGATCAGATCTCAAACAATGATGAAACAGAGTCCAGGAAAGAGATAGTCAGCTTATTGGAATGGTGTAAAAACAACAATCTCTCCCTCCATGTCAGCAAAACCAAGGAGCTGGTCATCAACTTCAGAAAGCGGAGTGGAGAACAGGCCAGTCTGTACCAATGGGAATGAGGTGGAGCTTCAAATTCCTCAAAATAAATATCCATCACAACCTAGTATGGTAATTGCTCTGCCCAAGACCACAAGAAATTATAGAGTGGTAAATGCATCACAAAAACCAGCCTTCCTTCCATTGACTCCATCTATACTTCCCGCTGCCTCAAGAAAGCCATCAACATAATTAAAGACCGTTCCCACCTTGATTATAATCTCTTCCATCAGGCAGAAGATACAAAAGTTTGAAAGTTCATACCAATAGATTTAAGAACAGTTTCTTCCCCACTGTTATCAGACTTAAGAACAGACCTCTCATACATCAGAGTTGATCTATCTCTGCACCTTTTCTGTAACTGTAACATTATATTCAGCGTTCTTTTACCCTGATGTACTCAATAAGGTGTGATTTATCCCGGTAGCATGTAAACCCATACTTTTTGCTATATCACAGAACATGTGACAATAAGAAATCAAATCAGATAAGGCTACCTAGAGGGGTACAACAAGATCAACTCTGCACATCACATCAGAGGATTGGTTAGAGGAATATGCCATTTAATACAGAATTCATCTAATCATGGGAAGGACATACTGTCTCTGAATGATGCAGAAGCAACCTACAACAGCCCTCCACACTATCCACAACTCCACCAACCTTCATGTCATCGACAAACTTACTAATCCACCCTTCCACATCCTCATCCAAGTTATGTATGAAAATCACGAAGAGCCCAGCTCCCAGAATAGATCTGAAGAACACCACTGGTCACCTTGCACCAGGCTGAATACTTTCCATCTACTACCATCCTCTGGCGTCTGTGGGCCAGCCAATTCTGTATCCAGACAGCAAATTTTCCCTGTATCCCATGACTCTTTTCTTTCTGAATGAACCCCATGGTGGTGGGTGCATGGAATGCACTGCCAGCAGTGGTAGTAGAGTCAGATACATTTGGAACATTTAAGCAACTCTTGGATAGGCACATGGATGATAGTAAAACATAGGGTATGAAGGCTAGTTTGACCTCAGAGTAGGATAAAAGGTCGGCACACCATCGAGGGCCGAAAGGCCTGTACTGTGCTGTACTGCTCTACATTCTATGTTCAAGAAAATACTAAACGACAAACAATTTAGTTCTGGAAATTACACATAAAGCACTCTTAACCTGGAGAACATTCCAAATCACTCCACAGAAGAAAAGGCAATAGGTAAGAGAATGGACTGCATGTCACGGAGAGAGAAATTAGGAGCAGTAAACTGAGGTTTGAATAAGACAATGGGCTTTGGGAAGGTTCTTCATACTGGACAAGGGAGAGAGCAGAATTCTGAGAAACGTGTTAAGAGTTCCGACCGTAGTCAGAAATATATGTCACCAACACACATGGCTGGCCAGCAGGACATGCCCTTAATTTTGTCAACAGTGGCTCATTAATCAGGTTTGATGGCCAGTCCTGAATGGCCGCCTGCCTGTAAAAGCTGCCAGCCAATCAGAGAACCAGCAGCACCACCACAAGGAGATGCACTCAATGGCACTTGAATTCTCATAAAATTCAAATGTTGGAGAGCAATCCTGCTGGAAGAAATCACTAGAGTTATAGGGCTCTGTTCCCTGCTCATGGGCCTATCCTTGAATGAAAACTATAGCAACTTTGTTTTATTTTCCACTGTACCTCAACTAATCAGCAACATAGAAGCTAAGGCAGAACCAAGATTAGGTATTTTGTGGCAGGTGGCTAATTTGCTGAAGGTTCCTCCAACTATCTACAAGGCTTGGCAGAAGGTTGAAATAATGTCCAATTGCCTGGGTGAATGAAGTGGCTCTACAACATTCAGGACAAAACAGTCCCCTTGGTCGACACCCCATCCCATTAGTCTATCACACACAGACCTGACACCACTGACATACCTTGGCTGCAGTACGTACTATCCACACTATGGCAGGTCATTGTGCCGTCTTCAGTAGCATCTCCAAAACCATCAAACACAAACACATAGGATCAAAGTAGCAGGTTCATGAGAACGCCATCGTGACTATCAGAATCATTCATACATCTCCACTCCTTCATCCCAAGGTCAAAATCACTGAACCCAACAGCACTGAGGACACTAATCACAGACACTGTGTAAATCAAGGCAATGATCCACCCTTACTAAAGGGTACTAGGAATCAACAATTAATGTGAGTCATGCCAGCGATTTGACAAGTATCACTGACTTGTTGAGAAAATAAAGCCAAAAAGATTGCCTTAACAAAGTTTTCCTTACAACTAGCCTGTTAAGACAAGAACATTATTTTTAATATACTAAATACAGGCTTTGCATGATTTTCAGGATTGCTAATACATTTTTAAACCAGCAGCACCAAGTCACATTCACAGAGTGATATAGCACAGAAACAGATCCTTCAGTTCAACCAGTCCATGGCGACCATAATCCCAAATGAAACCAGCCCCACATAATAAAAAATATACAAATACCGTGCAGGCCATTCTCATAGAGGGACAATAATGGTACTACATTGTACAAGTGGGATAGACGCAGAATTTTGAAATATAAATAGGCATGAAATAGCTCTTAAGTCCTGAGGCACAAAGAGGTTTGCTGTTAGTGCTCTATTCATGTAGTATTGTCATTAGAAAATAAAGCATTGTTGCCAATGTTTGCCTCATTCCTCAACCGATCAATATTGCAATTCCCACTTCACAAAAAGGAGTGGCTCCAGGGTTGAGTAACTTCAGTTTTGAGATTAAGAAGACAGTTTGGGTTTGCATTCTGTGAAGAAGAGAGAGTTGAGACAAGGTCTGAAGTATGCAAAATCACGAGATAAATGGATAGAGCAAACAGGGAGAAAATGTTCCCATTTGTGAAAGGATAGAGAATTGGTAAAAATAGTAAAAAAGTGATATGAAATAGAACATTTTCTCACAGCGAGTGGTTCTGGAATGCACTGCCTGTGAGGTTGGTGGAGGTAAATTCAATGGAGGCATTCAATGGTGAATTACACATTATTTGAAAAGAAAAAACATACAGAATTATGGGAGAAGGCAAGAGATTGCTCTTTGTGAAATGCTCATTCAGAGCACTGGTTCAACATAATGGGTCAAAAGTGACCTCGTCCTGTACGGTATGAATTTTGTGATTCCAATGGGCAGATTGGTTGAATCCCACTTATCTGTCGTGTGGGCCACATCCTGAGCACAAAACACAAAGCAGATCCACTCTCTCGAACCAAAGAAAGGCAACAACAGATGGCCATAAAGCTAAGCAAGCTACTCCTTTAAATAGTTTGATTCATTTCAATGGTCTAATAGAAGTGATATGAAGTAATGATTTCACTGGTGGTCTCCTCTGGAAATAATCCATTCAATATAGCCGGCTGCTACTAACATAATGCATTACAGACAATGACAGAATAGCTGCTGACTGCTGAATTACAGGTGTGCAACTTTCCAAATTGTCTGGATCAGTAGACAGTCTGTGGATGATCCAAAACCAACAGTGGATCCAATGCAGCTGCAACTCATTCATCAACTACTTTTCAGGCTATCGAGGCAAGCGCAAGCTTGATGCAGACAGGCAACACGAGACCAAATCCTGAGAGATATTGGTGCAAAGTACAGCTGAAGGCAACACAGATGGATAACAGGGCTATCTGTTATAGCTCCATAAACAAATGTATGACTGCATTTCGTATGGCTCCTTTCCCAAAGAACAGAGTAGCTTTGTAACACACAACTTTATTGCTGAGAACACTTTAATGCCGAGAAAATGTTTTTCTTTGGGGGAGGGTGGAGAGTGGTCAGAGAATTCATACAAATGTCAATGTATACTATAATGTAGTGTGTTTGATGACTTAGATCACAGTTCAAAAATAAAAACATTCACAGGCAGGAAACAATTACAGGTGAACCGAAACTGAGTTGAAGGCCGTTTCAAAACTAAAATGAGACAGTTCAGTTTTGGATACGACTTTGAAAGCAAAAGAGTAGGTAAGAGGTAGCTAAGAGTTCCATTCCTTATGGAGGGGTGAAGGAGAGAACAGTATTGAAGACCACATACAGAGCAGCAAAGATTTACAAGCTGAGAGGAAGTTGCAGAGGTAGGATGGAGCAAAACTGAGAAGAAATCTGGAAAGAAAAGAATTTTATATAAAATAGATTGTATCAAAGAGAGCCAACATAGGTTCATGAGGATGGGAAGGAACTGGTAAATGGGATTAGTGTAGGATGGGAGCCAGGTTGCTGCAACTGAGTTTATAAAGGATGGAAATCAATTCCAGAGGTGGGAAAAGCCTGTTTCAGTTACCAAAGGAAATGTATAAAATCTTGTGCAAGTGGATATAAACAGCCTTGGTAATGCAGAGATCATGGGAAACTCAGGTCTGGTTGGAACACAGCACCAGGATCTGGCATGTGGGGTTACATACAGCTGACCATTGAAATAAAGTCTCTAGTCTATTGGCTACAAGATATGAAAAGGGTTTGGGCAGTTTCAATTTCAGTGCTTTACGTCAAATATACAAAATTGTACCAAATTGATGCTCAATTAACAGGGCTACTCCAAGAAGCAACAGCTTCTATGTTTTTAACATAGGGATGTCTAAAGCTTGGGTAGATTAGAAGATCTTCAATTCTAATATTATACACCTGAGTCTGATTTTGAGACCAAATACACAAAATAGAAAGCATTCCATTTCTCAGCATCAACTTTCTTGAACCAAATGAAGAGACATTTCACAACCAAAACATACTCTCTTCAAGAATAAATTAATTCTCACTTTGATTGCAAATTGCTGGTTCAATCTGAACACATGCATTAATTCAGAGCTCATGAAGTAACTACCGCAGAAGTTCTTCAGTTTAATCACTGGAAGTACAGAGTTTGAGGTTAAACATTAACTTACAGAACCTACATTATCATATCTTCTGGGATTTTGAAGTCATTTCGAAATATTTTTGGAACGTAATTAATTTAACATTTAAAAATAAGCAACAATAGAAATATCAGAACACACATGGTTCATTAGTGTCTGAAATAAGAATAACAACAATATCATGTATGTATATAGCATGTTTGGGGGAGAAGAGTTCCAAGGCACTTCACAGAAGTGTATTCAAACAGAAGTTTAAAAAGAGATTTTGACTTGGAGCTTGGTCAAAGATGGATTTCAAGGAGAAGAGGGATTCAGGGAGACAATTCCCCATGGACAACAAAAGAACAGCCACCATTAAAATGTAAAGGGGGAAGTGTCTTTTTCCTTGGGGGGGTTGGATTTCAAGACATGGGAACATATTTTTAAGATGAGACGAGAGAAATTTTAAAAGGAGGTGAGGGGAAAGTATTCGAGGGTGGTTCGTGTGTGGAATAAACCTCCTGATGAAGTGGTGAATTGAGGCACATTTACAATCCTTAAAAGTACATGAATAGGAACGGTTTGAACAGGTATGGGCCAGTAACAGGCAGGTAGGACTAGTTTAGTTTGGAATCATGCTTGGCATGGTCTGGTTGGACCGAAGGGTCTGTTTCCGTGTGTGACTCTTCTCTGCCACTTCTGGAAGTCAACTGTGCTTGAAGATTTAAGCAGATGGCCTGCAGGGGAACTGGAGAAAGACATCCCAGAAGTGTAGAGACATACTGGTGATGGGGAGGATGAGGTTGGAAGTTCAAATCGATATGAAACACAGTCCCAAAGTTGTAACGGTTCTTATTTAGCAGAAAGTGTCAAGAGAAAGAAATGGAATCAGTGTCTGGGACAAAGATTGTGGAGGGAGCCATGGACAAGACCTTCTGTCCTTGCAATATTTGTAGTCATAGAGTCATAGCTTGTCTATTTATTCTATCTATGCCCCTCCTAATTTCATAAACTACTTTAAGGTCAATTAGAAGAAATATCAGTTCATCCAGGATAACAGCACAAAACCAATACAGAGATCAAGGATTATGGTAGTGGTTAGGTGGAGTTGGTTACAGCATACAATTGAAAATAGTGCTGTAAATTTAGATGATGAAACTGAGTAGCAACATGCACAATTGTTGCAAATTATGATGAGCTCAAGATAGATTCGAAGGGAATTGCATTCAAGCAATCCTTTTTAAGCACCACTTGTTATTTGGGGAGAGTGTGGTACAGGAGAAAAGGACTACATGGACTGCAGTCCCACCTTTCAGAGCTGGAAATGTGTTGCTGGAAAAGCGCAGCAGGTCAGGCAGCATCCAGGGAACAGGAGAATCGACGTTTCGGGGATAAGCCCTTCTTCAGGAATGGCAAATTTACAGCACCTTTCAGTCCCACCCTAGCATCACCTAACCTGTTAGGCAATAGGAAAGCAACGGTGTTCGCCCAGGGAAAAGTAACAGCCTTGTGTCAGCCAACATAAAAAAAGGGAAAGTTTACCTACAAACATATTTTCAAAATATCATCATATTCTGCCAGACACCAGACACAGAATCTAACTGCTCTGCAGACCATTCGCTCCATCAGGTTTGTGCTGGCTCCTTGACCAAATCCAATTAATCTCACTCTTCCTCTCTAGTTTTTAAATATAAATTACAGTTTGAACTTTACTCTGGGATCAGCTTCCAGTTCCCACCTAGAACCCAAGGGGACCCTGAGAGGCCTCATGTCCCACGATCCAGCCCCTCCACTTACTTGTTGGTCTGATGGTAGAGCGTCTCCATCCCGGCAGCAAGTCGGAGCAAGGGGCCGAGGCCGAGGCCGGTGCCGGGGTCTCTCCCTGTCCCGGTCCCGGGGCCTATCCCGCTGTGGCCGGATTTCCCGCTCTCCCTCTCTCACACACGGACACGTCAGCAGCCGCTGCCTCGGGCCCCGATCGATCTGGATCCGGGTCCAGGCCCAGGCCCGAGCCCTGCCCCCACCCTCTGTCTCTGTCTCTGTGTCTCCCGCAGCCGCCTCCCCCCGGGTCTCGCTCTCGGATGTTGCTGAAGATTCACGCAGCAGCTTCAGAGACCCGACTCCCGCAGTGAGGAGGAGCCACGGAGAGAGAAACCGGAGCACAGCCGCACCAGTAACCGGAGCGGATCCCGATCAGAAACCAGAGCGGATCCTGATCAGAAACCGGAGCGGATCCTGATCAGAAACCGGAGCGGATCCCGATCAGAAACCGGAGCGGATCCCGATCAGAAACCGGAGCGGATCCCGATCAGAAACCGGAATGGATCCCGATCAGAAACCGGAGCGGATCCTGATCAGAAACCGGAGCGGATCCCGATCAGAAACCGGAGTGGATCCAGATCAGAAACCGGAGCGGATCCCGATCAGAAACCGGAATGGATCCAGATCAGAAACCGGACCGGATCCCGATCAGAAACCGGACCAGATCCCAATCAGAAACCGGAGCGGATCCCGATCAGTAACCGGAGTGGATCCTTATCAGAAACCGGAGCGGATCCTGTTCAGAAACCGGAGTGGATCCAGATCAGAAACTGGAGCAGATCTGCATCAGGAGGAGAGCAGATCAGGATCAGAAACCGGAGCAGATCCCGATCAGTAACCGGAGCAAATCTGGATCAGAAACCGGAGCGGGTCCCGATCAGAAACCGGAGCGGGTCCCGATCAGAAACCGGAGCAGATCCGGATCCGAAACCGGAGCGGGTCCCGATCAGAAACCGGAGCGAATCCAGATCAGAAACCTAAGCGGATCCGGATCAGAAACCGGAACGGGTCCCGATCGGAAACTTGAGCAGGATCCAGATTTTGGTCAGAAACAGGAGCAGATTCAGAACCGGGTTGGAAACCAGTACCGATAAAATCGGAAACTGGTGCAGATCTGGATCCAGATAAGAAACTGGAGTAGATTCAGATCCTGCCGCTGGATCAGAAACCGGAGGAAATCTTAATTCAGATCAGAAGCTGAAGTAGATCCAACTCCACAACAGAATTTGGAATACATCCAACTATATCTGGATCAGAAAATGGAGTAGCTATTGATACAGATCACAACTGAAGAAAATTCAGATCAGATCCAGGAGCAAATCAGGATAAGAAACAGCAGAGGACCAGTGACAGGAGCAGATCAAGATCAGAGCTGGCAGCAATTTAGATCAGGTATAGGAACAGATGCAAATCAGAGACAGGAGCAAGACAGATGGCCAAAAGTTAGGCCAATACGGTAGGTTTTAGGAAAGTTCTCATATAAGACACGGAAAGTCCAGTTGGAGAATTCCAGAACTTTGTATTATATTACAGAAAGCAGTGCTGTGAAGAATACAATTGAGTCAAACTCTGCACAATTTTACAAGCGTTTATTTGCAGAGTTACACATGACGAGCAAGCACCTAACTGAAAAGGCATACTTTTGACTTGTTCAGTATGATTGCAGGAGAAAGTGAGGACTGCAGATGTCTGAGATCAGGAATTCCTGACAAAGGGCTTATGCCCGAAATGTCGAATCTCCTGCTCCTCAGATGCTACCTGACCTTCTGTGTTTTCCATCATTACACAGTATAGAACATAGAACAATACAGTGCAGAACAGGCCCTTCGGCTGTCAATGTTGCGCCGACCTGTAAACTATTCTCAGCTCGTCCCCCTACACTATCCCAAAATCATTATGTGCATATCTAAGGATTGTTTAAATCTCCCTAATGTGGCTGAGTTGACTGCAATAGCAGGTAGGGCATTCCACGCCCTTACCACTCTCTGCGTAAAGAACCTGCCTCTGACATATGATGGCACAAAAGTGCACCTCTAGTTACTGCCCATAGCCTGCATATAATTAGACAAAATTAACATACAGTCAGTACAGAGACAACCTTGACAGCTAAAGTTAAAAATCACACAAAACCAGGTTATAGTCCAGCAGGTTTATTTAGTAGTACTAGCTTTCAGAGCGCTGTAGCAATACTCCAAAAGCTAGTACTTCCAAATAAACCTGTTGGACTATAACCTGGTGTTGTGTGATTTTTAACTTTGTCCACCCCAGTGCAACACTGGAACTGCCTCATCTTGACAACTAAAGACGTGGCCATCAATTGCAAGACAAAGGAAATCAGTGAAGCCAGAATTAGAGCAGATAGTAAGACTTGAGAATATTCCACACATGAATATGTGTATTTGCCAATACTTCCTTCCAATTGATTCCATCACAAACCTTCATGACAGCTTCTTAATGGGAAACTACCATTAAGATCTTGTCATATTGTGATTTCATGTTCCCTGCTACTGGAGGCTAACAGTGCCATCATAGGTAGGAATATCTAATTAAACCTGCAAGTTTACATTTTACTGGCAAACATGAATCACAATAATGCCAAATGTAAATGCAGAATTGTAACTGCCAAAGCCATTTTTATCACTACTCATTTGGGTGTGAGCACAAGTCCAATACGGAGCTTTCAGGTAAGTCATAAAGTCACAGAGATGTAACAGACCCTTCGGTCCAACTCGCCCATGCCAACCAGATATCCTCACCTAATCTAGTCCTATTTGTCAGCACATGGCCCAAATCTCTCTAAACCCTTCCTATTCACATATCCAATCAGATGCCTTTTAAATGTTGTAATTGTACCAGCCTGCACCACTTCCTCTGGCAATTCATTCCGTACCCGCACCACCCTTTGTGTGAAAACGTTGTCCTTTAGGTTTCTTTTTAATTTTTCCCCTCTCACCTTAAACCTATGTCCTCTAGTTCTGGAGTCCCCCACCCCAGAGAAGAGACCTTCTCTATTTACCCTATCCATGCCCCTCATGATTTTATCAATCTTCGACCTCCAGAGAAAACAGCCCCAGTCTATTCAGCCACTCCTTCAACCCTGGCAACATCCTTGTAAATTCTTTCTGACCCCTTTCAAGTTTCGCAACATCCTTCCAATAGGAGGGAGACCAGAATTGTTCATAATATTCCAAAAGTGGCCTAACCAATGTCCTGTACGACTACAACATGACGTCCCAACTCTTACATTCAATGCACTGATCAAGAAAGGAAGGCATACCAAACACCTTCTTCACTAACCTGCCTACCTGCGACTCCACATTCAAGGAACTAGGAACTTGCACTCCAAGGTCTCTTTGTTCAGTAACACTCCCCAGGACCTTACCATTAAGTGTAGAGGTCCTGCCCTGATTTGCTCAACCAAAATGCAGCACCTCGCATTTGTCTAAATTAAACTCCATTTACCCATCTGATCAAGGTCCCGTTGTACTCTGAGATAACCTTCTTCACTGTCCACTACACTTCCCATTTTGGTGTCATCTGCAAAATTACTAACCATACCTCCAAATCATTCATATAAATGACAAAAAGCAGTGGACCTAGCACCCACCCCTGTAGCACACTGCTGGTCACAGGCCTCCAGTCTGAAAAGCAACTGTCCACCACTATCCTCTGAGTTCTAAATTCCAGTCAGTTTTGTATCTAAATAGCTCTCTAAATAAGTTCTTCCTGATTCCATATAATCTAACCTTGCCAACCAGTCTACCATGAAGAACGTTGTTGAATGCATTACTGAAATTCATATTGGTCACATCCACCACTCTGCCTCATCAATCCTCTTTGTTATTTCTTTAAAAAAATCAAGGAGATCTCTCCATTCCTTTTTTTTTCATTCTTTCCAATCAATGTGCAGTCTGAACCCTGCCAGGGTCCCTTTAACTAAAAATCATAACATGGACAGTTTCTGAATATAAGCCATCGCACCTTCTCTGATTGGTTGACAAATGTAGAAGCAGGATGGCATTACCCTGGCTGAATTAAAAAGCTCATTGACAGAACATAATGGATTTACAATCCCCTTCATCACCTCCCCTCTACTTGGGTCTATTTGGTTCGTTTCACCTGGTAGTAAGAAAACATGGGAGTGAATGACAATTATTCCCACCCTCTCATCTGCTACGCGCTTACAAAAGTTGGTGCTGTCTACTTAAGTGGTTTCATTCACCAGGCTCAATCCATGCAAGATTTGCCTGTTGTGTTTGGGGTTTTGCTGTGTGTGTTATTTAGAAACAGTGCCCATTTGAAGAAGTAACAAGTGTCTGGCAATAGCAGTTCAATCTTCATCTATGCCTGAATGGATCTCCTATCTTCCAACCAACTGTAATGCTTTACTTCCTAAATTAATGATGTTTTGTTGATGAATCATAAATAATAATATAAGTTAGCTATTATCAAAATGTATTGGCTACAATATGCCTTTACAATCAAGTCCAATTGATCCACTAATGGGAGTTGACATGAAGACTATATTTCTTCCATTGACATTGCCTTGAAAGATTAGATATTATCTGTAATGAGATACTGCAATCATTTTAAAATCAGAACTACTTTTTTTCAGACATCATGAGCAAAATGATGTTGACCCCACAAACTGTGGCAATATAAGAAAGAAGGAAATGAAGAAAAAGAAATTACATGTCATTACCCAGGATACTGCTGGGGGGGAATGACCTACTAGAGGAAAGCCATAGCAGTCAGTTCTCTGGCACTGAGCCTGACACTGTGGCTAAGAAGGGAAGGGGGCAGATTAGAAAAGTACTTGTGGTAGGGGACTCGATAATTAGGGGAATTGACAGGAGATTTTGTGGTCAGGATCGGGACTCCCGGAAGGTATGTTGCCTCCCTGGTGCCAGGGTCCGGGACGTCTCCAATCGGGTGTATAAGGTTCTAAAAGGGGAGGGCGAACAGCCAGAAATCTTGTTACATATTGGCACTAATGATATAGCCAGGAAAAGGATCGAGGATATAAAAAGTGATTTCAGGGAGTTAGGATGGAAGCTGCAAAGCAGGACGAACAGAGTAGTGTTCTCTAGTTTACTACCGGTGCCACGAGATAGCGAGGTGA
>NC_057742.1:35564517-35573652 GCF_004010195.1 Chiloscyllium plagiosum | reverse complement strand
GATAGGATTTATGATCATCTGGAAGAGCATGGCTTGATTAAATGCAGTTAACACGGCTTTGAGGGGGGCAGGTCATGCCTCACAAACCTTATTGAGTTCTTTGAGGATGTGACTAGAAAAGTTGATGAGGGTCGAGCTGTGGATGTGGTGTATTCGGACTTCAGAAAGGCATTTGATTAGGTTCCCCATGGTAGGCTCATTCAGAAGTTCGGGAGGAATGGGATACAGGGGAACTTAGCTGTCTGGATACAGAATTGGCTGGCCAACAGAAGACAGCGAGTGGTAGTAGAAGGAAAATATTCTGCCTGGAAGTCTGTGGTGAGTGGTGTTCCACAGGGCTCTGTCCTTGGGCCTCTACTGATTGTTATTTTTATTAATGACTTGGATGAGGGGATTGAAGTTAGCAGATGACACAAAGGTTGGAGGTGTCGTTGACAGTATAGAGGGCTGTTGTAGGCTGCAGCGGGACATTGACAGGATACAGAGATGGGCTGAGAGGTGGCAGATGGAGTTCAACCTGGATAAGTGCGAGGTGATGCATTTTGGAAGGTCAAATTTGAAAGCTGAGTACAGGATTAAGGATAGGATTCTTGGTAGTGTGGAGGAACAGAGGGATCTTGGGGTGCAGGTACATAGATCCCTTAAAATGGCCACCCAAGTGGACAGGGTTGTTAAGAAAGCATATGGTGTTTTGGCTTTCATTAACAGGGAGATTGAGTTTAAGAGTCATGAGATCATATTGCAGCTCTATAAAACTTTGGTCAGACCGCACTTGGAATACTGCGTCCAGTTCTGGTCGCCCTATTATAAGAAAGATGTGGATGCTTTGGAGCGGGTTCAGAAGAGGTTTAACATGATGCTTCCTGGACTGGAGGACTTATCTTATAAGGAGAGGTTGACTGAGCTCGGACTTTTTTCATACACAGAGAGTTGTGAGAGCATGGAATGCGTTGCCAGCAGCAGTTGTGGAGGCAGGGTCATTGGGGACATTTAAGAGACTCCTCGACATACATATGGTCACAGAAATTTAAGGGCGCATACATGAGGATCAGTGGTCGGCACAACATCGTGGGCTGAAGGGCCTGTTCTGTGCTGTACTGTTCTATGTTCTATGTTTAGAACCCCTTTCACAACCTAAGGGTATGCCGAAGGACCTTTTGACTTAATGCATTGCGGAGCAAAGAGTGACTGTGAAATGAAGGGTTTGTTAACCAAATGCTAAAATTGGGAATTTAGTGCAAATGTCAATTGGATGCTGAAGGAGAAAGGGGAATGCTGCTGTTTATCCTCATCAATTTACTGCCAGGAATGTTTTCATCTTCTTCTTCTGACTCCAAACTAGGGGATTATAACTTGCTATTACTTATCTTCATCAAAATAATTAGTTATTTAATATTATTGTGGAGAAAATCACCAGTCTCAGAGTCAGAATCGGGATTCAGCGACAGAGTTTATTGTACAAAGAAACCGGAGCTCCAGGGAGAGAGAAACGTCCAGCAGCACGGCTGTCAGCTGCGAGCCTTCTCTCCCCCTCGGAGTACATATCACGATATTTTATACATTGCATGGTATAATGGTCCAGGTATTGAGTCTTTTTTTTTGTGCAGCATGGTTTGTTTACAGAAAACTTTACAGAGTCATTATCAGTTTCAGCAGCTATGCAAAAGTCCACTGCTGCAGTATTTGGGTCGTGATCACCTGCCTTAAACTGGACAGTTTCTGAATTTAAGCCATCCTACCTTCTCTGATTGGTTGACAAATGTAGAAGCAGGATGTCATTACTCTGGCTGAATTAATAAGCTCATTGACAGAACATAATGGGTTTACAATCCCCTTCATCACCTCCCCTCTACTGGTCTATTTGGTTAGTTTCACCTGGTAGTAAGAAAACATGTTCTGTATCTATTGTGCTGGTTTCCTGTTGGCCTTATGCAGTATCTGTGAATGCTTCGCTATACCTTTCCATGTAATGGCTCAGCGACCATTTTGTCTGCTAAGTGACCAACTTATGCCTCAGTGGCCGTCTTGTGTCTGTGTGCCCCATGTCAGCATGCCCTGTGTCAACCACCACTTCAGTATAATACCATTGTATTAAATAACAAACTCATTTTTTCTGCCTTTTCCTGCCCCACAAAACTTATTTCTCTCTACCTCTACTCTTTTTTTTAATCAGTAGCTGCCCCCTCTTCACATGGATTACACATCCATTCCTCATCAGAATGGTGTAACTCAACCCCCAACCCAGGCAGACACACACACACCCAGGCAGACAAAGACCCACATGCACACATATATTTTGTGGGGTGAATTTGTACTTGCAGGATTAAATTGTACTTTGCTCAAAAACTGCATGCATTCATGTAGAACTCTGAACTCAAAAACTGCATGAATTCATGTAAAGCTCCGTTATCTCACTTTTTAGATTAGAATCAATCTAAACATTATGGCATAAACAGAGAACAGAGGGGGCTAACACCTTCAACATATTGTCTAGCTATCACCATTGTTAACAGCTAACCTGAGAATGCAACTTTTTAAAAAAAGGTTTTGTGACTTACACATGAAAGAAATGAAACTATCACGGTATTGTAACAGATGAAAAGCTTAACAGACAATCAATTTTTCAATGTATAATTTCAGTTACATCACACTGTAAATTCTTGCTATAAATTCTGTGTGTTAGGGTTGAGGCCTACACTACCACCTGATAAAGGAGCGACGCTCCGAAAGCTAGTATGCTTCCAATTAAACCTGTTGGACTATAACCTGGTGTTGTGTGATTTTTAACTTTGTACACCCCAGTCCAACACCGGCATCTCCAAATCTTTCAGGTAAGTAAGTCTGAACCAGTCCTATCCTCCACCACTGTTCTCCACCTGTCCAAGCTTCACCTCACTTTGAACAACGTCTCCAATAACACCTCTCACTTTCTTCAGGTCAAAGGTGTGGCTATGGGTATCCACATGGCCCCCAGTCTTGTTTTATGTCTCTTTGTGGGGTACTTTGAACATTCCTGTTCCAGTCCTTCTCTGGTCCCCACCCACAACTCTTTCTCCAGTAGAGCAAAGGCATCATTGCTGCTGCTTCTTTCTCTCATCCCGAACAGGAAACATTTATGAATTTCCCTTGCAAATTCCACCCTGCCCTCACCTTCACCTGGTCTAATTCTGACTCCTCCCTTCCCTTCCTTGAGATCTCTGTTTCCATTTCTGGATAGGCTGGCCACCAACATTCTTTACAAACCCACCAATTCCCATAGTTACCTTGACTGTACATTCCCACACCCTATTTCCTGTAAGGACTCCTTCCCATTCTCCCAGTTTCTTCATCTCTGTTGCATCTGTTCTGATGATGCTACCTTTCATAGGGGAGCCTCCGAAATATCCACCATTTTCCATAGTTAAGGATTCCCCACCACCATGGTCAACAGGGGGCCCTTAACCATTCCGTTTCATTTCCTGCACTTCTGTCATTACTCCTTCCCTTCCCTCCCACAAGATCAAGAGGGTCCCCTCTTCCTCACTTACCACACCACCAGCATCTCCATCCAAAGGATGCCACTGCCAGACACATATTCCCTTCCCTTCCCTTCCCTTGTCAGTATTCCACATGGACTATTCCCTCTGATACACCTTGGTCAACTGCTCCATTCCCAACACCTCCCCACACTTCCACATCACCTTCCCATATAATGTCAGAAAGTGCAACACTTGCCTGTTTATTTCTTCCCTCCTCACTATCCAAGGAAAAAGTGAGGACTGCAGATGCTGGAGACCAGAGTTGAAAAATGTGGTGCTGGAAAAACACAGCAGGCCAGGCAGCATCCGAGGAGCAGGAGAATCGACGTTTCGGGCCTAAGCCCTTCTTCTTCTGAAGAGCTTATGCCCAAAACGTCGATTCGCCTGCTCCTCAGATGCTGCCTGGTCTGCTGTGTTTTTCCAGTCTCACTATCCAAGGACCCAAACACACTTTCCAGGTGAAGCAGTTCACTCCACTGAGTCGACTATATTCACTGCTCACAACGTGGTTTGCTCTACATTGGGAAACAAAGTGCAGACTGGGTGACTGCTTCACAGAATGCTTATGTTCTGTCTGCAAAAAAGACCCTGAGCTTCTAGTTGCCAGCCAGCATTGCTGTCTCAGGCTTGCCTACAGTGCTCCAGTGAAGCTCAGCGCAAACTGGAACAACATTTTCCACTTGGGGACCCGGCAGCATTCTGGACTCAATATCAGGTTCAATTATTTTTCCATGTCCTTTACTTGCATCATAGGCTCTGTCATAACATGGGCTGCTTTCAGCATAGCCAACCCATTTTCACCCACTCAGGGTTCCCATTATCAGCTTTTCTCTTTCCCTGCTTTACTAATAACCATCCTTTATCTGCTTAAATTTCTTTCTTCCACTCTCTCTGCTCTGTCTCCACCTGTCTGCTCATTCCTTTACCTCTCTCTCCATGTCATTTCCTAGCAACTATTCAGTACTAAAGAAATGTCACTGGATTCAAAAAGTTCCCTCTGCTTTTTCTCCACAAATGTTGCCAGACATGTGAATCAATTTCTATTTGTGTTTCAGGTCATCACATGCGCAGTCCTTCATTTTATTCTGATCTGCTCTTGTTGGTCCAGTTCAGTTTCTGGTCAGCTGTAAGCCCCAGATGTTGACAGTGGGGTATTAAGCTATGGTAAATTCTCATATTTCTTCATGGGTTGAGGGCACAAGTAATCATGAGAGAGGTCGAGCAGTTACAGTTACATTAAAAGCCAGAACCTCAGAAATAATACTCTGTGGATTATTACCTTAACCATGTTGGCATAGGGTGAACCAGATTAGAGAATTAAATAACAAACAAATAGAGAATACTGGAAAAACTCAGCAGGTCTGTTAGCTCTGCTTAGTCCTGCTGACTTTCTCCACCATTCTCTGTGTTTGTTTCAGACCTTCAGCATCCTAACGGATTTGCTTTTATTCGAAAAATTTTTTCATGGGGGTGTGGGGTGGCTGGCACTGGTATCAGTGACAGGGAAATCTGTTCCACTCATTCGGGCTTCTCTTATATTGGGGTGTGATCAATGCCCTAGCATTTCATATAACTAGGGCAATGAATTGGGCCTTCCACTAAAAGGGGAACGTGGAGTCAGCTGAAGAGATATTTGGTAATCTAAAGAAAACAATCAATAGAAGTGGATATAAAGGTCTTAAATTACTCTTTTGATGATGAGATGGAGAATTTCCCCCTTATTGGTCAATATGTATCCTTCAACTACCAAAGCCATTGTTGCTTGTGGGAATTACTGTGTGCAATTTGGCTGAGTTTCCCACATTACAACAGTTAAAAGAACTTGATTATCTGTAAAGTATTTTAGGACATTCTGAGGTTATTACAGGTACTATATAAATGCAAGTGTTCCTTTTTCTCTTTTTGTCAAAGAATGGTCAGCTCCCTTACAAGGGAGATCTCACCACAACCTGCCAACTTTAGGAGAGTTGGATCGGAAGAGTAAAAAGAGGAAAAAATGTAATAGCTTTCAAGTTCCGCAAACAAATTTCCTCAAAGCAATTACAGAATTCTACGTAAACAATTTTTTGTTTTGAGGCGGTGCGAAAAATGAGGTGGAGGAGGGGAAGCACTCTTGGAAAGGGAGTAGCTGAGTGTTATCAAAAGAGGAGATTTGATTTTGGATGGTGAGAGATATGAGTCAGTTTGGGTGGAAAAATGTGACGCAAAAGGAAATTAATAATTGGGATTGTTGCAGTCCATCTGGGCAAGTGGAGGAAACTGATGTGGAATTATTTGAACAAATATAAAATGAATTGGGTAAAGGGCGGAAGATTATTATGAGGAATTTTAATTATACTGATTTAAAATAGAATGGTGGAAGGGAAGGATTATTTGAAAGGTCATTTCATATAGCAATGAATAACTGCACTGAACATGATACAGAGAGTTTCCACATGCCCAGTGGAAAACTATACTAGTGTGGAGTGCAGGATGGAGTCAGAGCTAATTGTGGTCTAAAAGTTCTGCCGTATATATTCACTTTTAGCATAATTCCCATTCGTACTTCCAGAAGAATTATCAAAAAGGCATCACCTTCATTAAGAAAGAAGGGAATGAACAGCTACTTTGACCATCCATAGATACAACCCAGTTCAAACAATAACAATAAATCGCATTTATCTAGTAAGCTTCATGGTACTCATAGAATGTCACAAGGTACTTGCCAAAAATTGATTCCAATTTAAAGAAGGAGCCATTATTGTGAGGAACCAAAAGCATGGTCCAACAGCTAAGCTGTAACACGTGTCTTAAATGAAGAGGGAGGTAGACAATTTAGGGAGGGACTTTCGGTCTAGATGGCAACCAATGGTGAAGCAAAGAAAATCAAAGGTGTTCAGGAGGCCAGAATTATAGGAGTACAGAGACCCAGGAGGAAAGATTACAGAGGGTCAGCAACATGAAGGGATTTGAACATGACAATGAGAATCTGGAAATCAAGACTTTGACAAACTAGGAACTGAAGTAAGTCTGCAAGTAGAGGGTGATGAATAAATGGGAGTTGGTGTAAATGAAGAATACAGTCATCAGATGCTTCAATTTCTGCTCTTATCTACATTTGATAATGCATAACAATGTCATTAAATACAACATGTTTTGCTCCAAAATGTCAGCAATAAATTGCTACTAGCTGGCGGAAAACTGCAGCCCAAATTTTATGAAGTAATTTGTAATAAATAATAGTTGTGTCAAAATTTTGAATAAATCAGTTATACCTCAAAACATTGCTTCTCCATATTTTAAGCTTTGGTAAAATCAAATCTAAGACTGCTCTATCTGCATTTGGAATAAGTAAAACCACCTTTCTTAAATATTCAAATGAATTGCATTTCCCCAAAAAGGATATTTACAGTGAGGTTTTAGCTTACTTACTGGTGTTATTATTGTTGTATCACAGGAATTATAGAAGGCAAGCAGATAGACCTTGGTCTTTTATGATCTAACAAGATTGGAAGAAAACTATATAAACTGATGTGACAAAAAATGGAGTCAAAAGATGAAGTAAGGTATTTAAATGAAGGATAACTGCTTTCTTTGGAAGTCAATATGTTTATGAATATTGGGAAAGTATTGGAAATTCAGGTTCAAAAATGAAAGAGCTGTTTGTCTAACAACATCGCAAACTGGTTCAATTCTGAAAGATCCACCTCAATTTTGATGTTATTCCAATAATTGACATGTTTGAGTTACTGCACTGTCTTCAGGTCCTAAAACAACAAATAAGAGAAGAAAATTTCTCTTCGAGAAGAAAATTTCAGTTTCCAGGGAGAAACAGATTTCGGTTTCCAGCCTCTCAGTAAAATCACTCTGCAGTGAATGATATTTGGGTAATGTTGAATAAGCCATTAGTTGATGCATTGAAAAACCAATCCTTTGAAATTGCATAAATAAGATAGTGTAATTATCATATTGGCACATATTTAATAGTGAACACTCCACAATGCTTGTGTTTTAGAAACAGGAGGTGGTCATTCAGCCCCTCAAGCCTCTTGTGTCATTCATGATAATGGTCCTGGTTTTAAAAGTGATATTTTTCAAGAATGCAGCTAGTTGCTTGAATTATTCAGATATATTAATATATTCATATGAATATATCTGAATAATTCAAGCAACCACCTGCATCCTTGAAAAATACCATATGAATATGTATCAGATGTCATGCCTGGATAAACATGTTTTAAAACACGTGTTTTAAAATAAGCTCGAATAATCTTGTGTTCATGTGATTAGTGACGGCACACAGACTGCATGCGCTCATGACCATCATTTCCATATCCAGAGTTCCCTATGTTCTTTCTGGGCTACAAATTGGGTTGAGAGGAATATTATTTATAGCTTGTAATTACTGAGATCTATGCTACATTAATAGAAGGACGTGTATTGAAAGAACATTTACCTGGCAAAGAGTGAAAAATGACTGACCATGGGAGATAGTAGGCATCAAGAATTTCATACACAGAGGATGCTTTTTGTACATGGACGGTGGTTTGCTTGTGGAAGGAACTTTCAGAGGGCAAAGTGAACATGTACGTGTAGAACCACAAGAGATGGGTGAGTTCGTCGATGCATATTTCTCATCTGTGTTTACCATAGTGAAAGATATGAAGACTTGTAAATTTGGGGAAGTTAATGGTCATATCTTGGGGACAGTCCATATCACAATAGAGGAGGTGTTGGATGTATTAGAATATATGAAAGTCGATAAATCTCCTGGTCCTGACCAGATACATCCAAGAACACTGCAAGAGACTAGAGAAGAAATTGTGGGGCCCTGGCTGATATTTTTACATCATCGTTAGCTATGGGTGAGGCCTCAGAAGGCTGGAGGGTAGCGAGTGGTGTGCCCTTATTAAACAAAAACCTGGGAACTATAGACCAGTAAGCCTAACATCTATGATAAGTTTGTTACTTGAGAAGATTCTGAGAGATAAGATATACATGCATTTGGAAAGAAAGGGTTTGAATAATCAGCAAAGCTTTATGCATGGGAGATCATGCCTCACAAATTTGTTAGAGTCCTTTGATGAAGTGAACAGGAAGGTTGATGAGGGCAGGGTAGTAGATGTAGTCCACATGGATTTCAGTGAGGCCTTTGATCAGGTTCTACATGGTAGGCTGCTCTGGGAGGTTAGATCATATGGAATCCAGTGGGAGCTGGCAAATTGGATACATAATTGGCTTGATGGTAGGAAGCAGAGGGTAATAGTGCAAAAATGCAAATTGGTTTGGAGGCCTGTGACTAGCGGAGTGCCTCAGGGGTCAGTGCTGGGTGCATTGCTATTTGCCATCTATATCAATCATTTGGATGAGAATGTACAAAGCATGATTAGCAAGTTTGCAGATGACATTAAAATAGGAGATATCATAGAAAGTGAGGAAGGTTATCAGGAATTATAGAGTCACAGAGTTATAAAGATGTACAGCAAGGAAACAGACCCTTCGGTCCAACCCGTCCATGCCGACCAGATATCCCAACCCAATCTAGTCCCACCTGACAGCACCCGGCCCATATCCCTCCAAACTCTTCCTATTCATATACCCATCCAAATGCCTCTTAAATGTTGCAATTGTACCAGCC
>NC_057742.1:35478905-35563582 GCF_004010195.1 Chiloscyllium plagiosum | reverse complement strand
CCTCCAGTCTTCCAGCACCTCACCTGTGACTATCGATGATACAAATATCTCAGCATGAGGCCCAGCAATCACTTCCCTAGCTTCCCACAGAGTTCTAGGGTACACCTGATCAGGTCCTGGGGATTTATCCACCTTTACGTGTTTCAAGACATCCAGCACTTCCTCCTCTGTAATACGGACATTTTTCAAGATGTCACCATCTATTTCCCTACATTTTATATCTTCCATGTCCTTTTCCATAGTAATTACTGATGCAAAGTACTCATTTAGTATCTCCCCCATTTTCTGTGGCTCCACACAAAGGCCACCTTGCTGATCTTTGAGGGGCTCAATTCTCTCCCTAGTTACCCTTTTGTCCTTAATATATTTGTAAAAACCCTTTGGATTCTCCTTAATTCTATTTGCCAAAGCTGTCTCATGTCCCCTTTTTGCCTTCCTGATTTCCCTCTTAAGTATACTCCTACTGCCTTTATACTCTTCTTCGGATTCACTCGATCTATCCTATCTACATGTGACATATGCTTCCTTCTTTTTCTTAACCAAACCCTCAATTTCTTTAGTCATCCAGCATTCCCTATACCCACCAGTCTTTCCTTGCAGCAGTACCTTAATCAGCTGGGGAAGAGGGGCTGAGAAATGGCAAATGGGGTTTAATATAGATAAGTGTGAGGTCTTGCATTTTGAAAAATCAAATCAAGGCAGGAGTTTCATGCTGAATAGTAGAGCCTTAAGAAGTGTATTAGAACAGAGGGACCTTGGAGTTCAGGTGCGCTGTTCTCGAAAAGTGGAGTCACAGGTACACAAAGCAGCGAAAAAGGCTTTTGGCACACTGGCCTTCATCAGTCAAGGCATTGAGTATAGAAGTTGGGAAGTTATGATGCAGTTGTATAGGACTTTGGTGAGACCGCACTTGGAGTATTGTGCTCAGTTTTGGCCACCATGCTATAGGAAGGATGTTATTAAACTGGAAAGAGTGCAGAAGAAATTTACAAAGATGTTGCCAGGACTCAAGGGTCTGAGTTATAGGGAGAGATTGGAGAAGCTAGGACTTTTTTCGTTACAGCGTAGGAGACTGAGGGGCAATCTTATAGAAGTGTATAAGATCATGTGAGGCATGGATGGGTTAATGCACTCAGTCTTTTTCCCAGAGTTAGGGAATGAAGGACTAGAGGACATCAGTTTATGGTTAGAGCGGAAAGAATAAAGAAGAACCTGAGGGGCAGTTTTTTTACACAGAGGCTGGTAAACAAATGGAATGAGCTGCCCGTGGAAATGGTTTAGGCAGGTATTTTAACAGCACTTAAACGGCATTTGGACAAATACATGGATAGGAAAGGATTAGAAGCATATGAGCCAAGTGCAGGGAAATGTGATTAGCATTGATGGGCATTTTGGTCGGCATGGATCAATTTGGGCCAAAGGGCCCGTCTATGTACTGTAGGAAGTGTTGGGTGTCAATACAGTTAAACCTCAGTAACTCCATCTGAGGTTTAAAAGACATTTAGGTAACTCCATTAATGGGAAAGGTTTGGAAGGATATGGGCCGGGGCAGACCAGGTGGGACTGGTTTAAGTTGGGATTATGTTTGGCATGGACTGGTTGAACCGAAGAGTCTGTTACCATGCTGTATAACTCTATGACTTAATGGTTTTGAGAAAATACACCAGGAACAAAAAGAGAGGGCAAATTCAAGATTGGGAAAGGTAAAATCAGGATTAAGTCGTCATACAGAGGATGATTCACAGCTGGAATAAGTTCCCAGCAATAATAATTAAAAACAGGATGCTGAAGTCATTTACAAAATAACTGTATACTATAACAGGCAATCATGATGGTTTGTATCCTGGAAGGATAAGACCAATAGGGACAATCCTTATATGTGGAGAAAGTGAGGAATGCAGATGCTGGAGATCAGAGTCAAGAATGTTGTGCTGGAAAACCACAGCAGGTCAGCCAGCATCCGAGAAGCAGGAGAATCGACGTTTCAGACATAAGCCTGATTCCTGATGAAGAGCTTATTCCCGAAACATCGATTCTCCTGCTCCTCGGATGCTGCCTGACCTGCTATGCTTTTCCAGCACCACACAATCCTTATATGTGTATTCCCACAGTATTGGAGCCATATTTTCCGGTAGTACTTGGTGATACTGCTCCTCCTGATGATTCCTTGATTTGTTTTGTTCTAACCCTATCTGTTCTATCTAACTTTTCCTTCTATAATTAACTTCTAACATTCATGCTTTAGAATTTTTTTTTGTCAGAAAAGACTGGGATTCTGTGTGAGGTACAAGATTCAGTCTGCACCCAGCACACTCCCACCCCCAACCAATAAGAAAAGTTACAATGTGAGGGAAAATGAGGCACTGGAATTGTAAAGCCAAGCACCATGTGAGGAGTTGATCGCTAGAGCTTCAGCAATGAGGTCCGAGAAAGGATTGCTCCTGGCCAGGAGTCATGCAGTGAGTGCCCACTTGGTCAGGAACCACAGGGGACACTGCTTGAAGCAAAGAACATATAAATGTGACTCGAGAAGTAAAGAATGAACTGGAAAACCATCTTCAACAAGAAGCCGTATTATGAGTGTCACGTTGTAAGGGTGCCACAAGAAGACTGCCCAGAAGAAGGAACCAACACATCTCAGTAGCTCCATCTGAGGTTTTATCTCCAAACTCACCAACCATCATAGAGCTACTTTGAGGGGTTTAGCACATTCAGAGCTTGGAACTGCTAATTTGAGATTCAAATAGTCTGGGTCCAGGCACATGGCTTACCACCTTTCTCTATCTTTAACCTAAAGTCTAACCTCTACTACTAACCTTTTAACTTGTCAGTCAGTTTTAAGTGCCAGCTCGGGGAGAAAGGGGATTTTGGACTTATGGTCCGAGTGGTTAGTGAGTGGGTTTTATTTAACAAGCTAGTGTCATTGCCATTCCTAGAATTTTGTAAAGTACTTTTCATTAGTAATAAAGTTATTCCTGTCTTGCATAAAACAAACCATGGCAGATGATGGAATTTGAATTCAATAAAAATCTGGAGTTAGAAGTCTAATGATTACAACCATGACTCAATTATCAGGAAAAACCTATTTGGTTCACTAATGTCCTTTAGGCAAGGAAATTTACATCCTTACCTGGTCTGGCCTACAGACTCCATACTCACAGCAATGTGGTTGACTCTCAATTGCCCTCTGTAATTAAGGATGGGCAATGAATAATAGCACAGCTAGCAATGGCCACATCCTGTGAATAAATTAAGGAAAAGTCAAGTGGGAGGAGTTATTGCAATAACTTCACAAAACCTTCTGGACTCATGGTTCTCCACCACATTATGTATGTGCAAGTGGTTAATTCAGTGCCTGTGACACATTGTAGGAGTATCCCAGACTAAAGAACTGAGGCTTATCCAGAAATAGAACTTTTCTCCAGAAACCCTACCATTAAAAATTGTATGGATTTGATGACAAAAGCAGTGAAACAGTTTGGTTGGGGTCGGCATGTGAGGGTGGAGACAGTTCAGAAACGTTGTGGAATCAAACTTGCAGGAAAGGAGTTGTACATGCCCGACTCACCCTGATGAAATTTCCTGCAACTCCACTTAAAAACTCCACAGTTGCCAGTGGTGAAAGAGGTATGAGAGGCGAGTTATCAGATTATTACTATTATGGGTGTGGAGACACAAAGCTGAAATGATTCCTGTCAGCCAAGTTTTTGATCAATGATGGAGAAAGCGTGAACTTTGCCCAGGGTCTTGCCTGCTTGCCAGCTGGAGTGACCCATGCTGCCTGTTTTCGAGAAGGTCCATTAAACATCGAGCCAATCAGGTAGTAGTAAGAACACTCCTGAACCATCGCCTGGAATCAAGACTCTCAGAAGCCTCACCCATTAAGAGTTGCCGGTAAGTTGGAGACCAGCAGCTCTTGTGCTCAATAGTTCCACTGGGGAGGTCACCACTGGAGAAAGAACACTTGACAGCCTCCCCCCCTCCCCCCCCAGAGTCACCCAGGCCATTGATATGGAAGGGGTGGAGGGGTGTGATTTCTCAGGATGGGATTTGTGAGAAGAGGGTACAGGGCTGTCAATAACTGCCTCACCCATCCAGCCCTTGACCAGGTACTGAGTGTCTTTGCTTGATAGACCCTTCCCTGAATGGCTGCATAGGTTTAGTTGTCCACTCCATGTAGCAACAGACCCCAGTTGGTCAATGGGTCCGGGCCCTCAAAGAGTCCCCAGAGGTGGATCTTGGACTTATCACTAATCTGTTTTCAGTAATCAAATTCCAGGCACCTGCCTGGACAGCTTCCAGAGGACAGGAAGACAATAACAGGAGCAGAGCCACTTGCAGGTCAACAGCAGGATGCAATTGTACTGTGGAGCTAAACAAGGAATTTCTGTTTCCACACCAACATATTTTGGGGAACAAGAGTGCATTTCCTGTGGTCACAGATAAGGCAAGATTGATTCCCCTTCACAGGCACAGAGCTTGTTTCTTCCATCATTCCCTAATTTAATGCAGAATTTCTGGAAGAGACACTATAGGTCCCTCATTCCGATACAAAAGGGATCTAACTCCTGTTTCACAAAGGTGACACATGTGCCTGTGCAGATGCCCATGCCAAAATGTTAGCACCTAAGATTGCTTGAGAACAGAGCTTTCTCCCTGAAATTAATCCTTATAACCTTTTTTTGTAATTAGGCACATCTGTATAGATATTTTCATTTCAAGTTATTCAGAGATTTTATTCCACATCTCTAGAGCAGATTGCACTTGAACCAAAGCCTCCTGGCTTAGAGGTGGGGACATTACCATTGCACAAGAACTCTGGCCTTCTGTCCTCACATATGCGAAGCTATGAGGACCAATTTCAGCCCCAAGAACTTAATTTAACGATAAATATGAAGAAAGGTTCTGCTGGAAGGCAATACAATGGTCAATTCTTCCTAATGAACACTTGGTAGTGAAGGAATTGTTGGTTCAGTCTGCAGTTCTGGATCCTAATAAATGATTGGAAGAGAAAACTATTGACCAGGTGCTCATGAGATGTTCTTCCTGCAAGGATTGGTACATTTGGGAGTTCTGAACCATTAACCCATCCTTGCCACAACTGCCTCACAATATATATATATTATCTGATTGTAAATTTGCTCAGTGAGCTGGCAGGTTTGTTCTCAGATGTTTCATCACCATGCTCGGTAACATCATCAGCGACTCTCCGGTGAAGCGCTGGTGTTCTGTCCCACTTTCTATTTACGTGTCTTGGTCTGATACTGTGGGTGATATCATTTCCAGTTCTTTTTGAGAGTTTGGTAAATTGGGTCCAATTTGATCTGTTTATTGAAGGAATTCCAGTTTGAATGCCCAGCCTCTAGGAATGCCTGTGTGTGTCTCGGTTTAGCCTGTCCTAGGATGGATGTGTTGTCCCAGTCAAAGTGGTGTCCTTCTTCGTCTGTGTTTAAGGATACTTGGGATAGTGGGCCATGTCTTTTGGTGGCTAGTTGGTGTTCGTGTATACGATATCATCCACCTTAAGAGACCAAGACACATAAATAGAAATTAGAACAGAACACCAGCACTTCACCAGAGACTCACTGTTGATGTTACCCAGCATGGTGATGAAACGTCTGAAAACAAACCTTCCAGCTCAGCGAGCAAACTTACAACCTGAACCTCAACCTGAGCTACGAATCTTCTCAAAAATCGCATTTATTACCTGACTTGCAAATGTGGTCTCAGCAAACAGCAACAAGACATTACTATTAATGTTTTGTTATGGAATTGTTTAGAAACATTTTTATTGTTTATGTTATTCCATGATGAGCTAACTCCCAACAAACCGGGAGGGACGGAGGATTTGTATAAAATCCCTTCCGGCCCAACACAAAGACACATTCTCTAACATGAATTTAATTGCTCTTTAAACATACCTGTCAATTGCAAGAATATTATGTAAATATATTTACGCCATTTCCATTCAACCACAGCAGATATGGTTTACAGTTTAATATGTCCCATATATCAAGACAAACTGCAATCACAAACTAAACCTCCCTCTGGGGCACTATGCTTGATTTGGGAAGTGGTCAAATCTTTGCTGTGGGATTAGAGCTTGTTTTCTTTGAGTTTAGGTTCAGCATGTTCTGGGGGAGAATGAATGGAGTGGTTCATTAAAAGGATTTTTTTTAACCAGTTGGAGCTCTGCTGGACAGGAGCACAGATCAGAGGGAGAGAGTGGTAACACTCTTAGATATGGGCTGGGTCTATAACACACTCACATAGAAGCATAGGAATAGGAGTAGGCCATTCAGCCTTTTGAACCCAGTCTACTATTCAGTATGATCTCATGGCTAATCCTCTATCTCAAAACCATGTTCATGTTGAATGAGGCCCCGTGGCAGTCACCAAGCCTCACAGGTTTACTCCGATATTAACACTTGTTCTAGATTGGAGTGGTGCTGGAAAAGCACAGCAGGTCAGGCAGCGTCCGAGGAGCAGGAAAATGGATGTTTCGGGCAAAAGCCCTTCACCAGGAAATTTTAGGTTTAGGAATAGGAATAGGTTTTTACCTATTAAAACTTGTTGATGACTGCTTTGTGCTGCTTCATTCAGAAAAGTACAAATAATTCTCCACAACTGACACCCCACACATAATAATTATATTCAAAATACATCAACTAAGTTATTGTCTATTGGTATTGATAATTTAAGATTTTGGCAATTGTAATATGTGATTCCTACCTTCAGAAGGAAGTTTTATATTAACATTTTGTTTTAATTTGAGCTCCCAAATGTTCAAGAAGGTATCAGTTCTGAGAGAGTAAAAGTTGCTGTTGTTTTAGAGCCATCCAACCTGACAAATCTGGGTGAGGAAACAATTAGTCTTTCATGAGGTCCCGATGAATATAAACATCATGTACCTGGCTCCTGACAGTTATAATTCTGCCTAAATAAGTAATGTTAATTATATCATTTACTATCATGCAATAAACCACATCTTGTAAGACAAGATTCTGTTCTTGATCGGGCTGTACAATGGTCTATCTTCCAGCACTGATAATTACACAGGCCCTTGAATGCAGAATAGAAAGGATTGCAGGGCTCTTTTGATACAAAGTCAAAAAGTGCGGTACTGGAAAAGCACAGCAGGTCAGGCAACATCCAAGGAGGATGAATGCCAACGTTTCGGGCATACGTTTTCATCAGGAATGTGGTAGGGGAAGAGGGCTGAGAGGTGGGAGCAGGGCTGAGGGAAGGTATCTGGGAAGGTGGTGGATGCAGGTGGGGAGGGGGTGATTGTGATAGGTCAGTGGGGAGAGTGGAGCAGATGGAAGGAAGGAAGATGGACAGGTGGGACATGTGAAGAGGGCGGTCATGAGTTGGAGGGTTGGATCTGGAGGGAGGGGAGATTTGGAAACTAGTAAAGTCAACGTTGATGCTATGTAGTTGAAGGGTCCCAAGGCAGTCTTCCTCCAGACATCGGGTTGCTTGGATTTGAGCAAAAAAGAGGGTGATAGAATCTTAAAATTAGATCTCAGCCATTCAGATTTGATATGAAGAAGCACTTTTCATACAAACAGTGGCAGAAATCCCTTAAATGCTATTGAATCTTGAGGTCAATTGAAAATTTCAACGTGGAAACCAATAGATCTTTGTAGACTAAAGCTGTTAAAGGATTTTAACAGAAGGCATCTGGATGGAGTTGAGGTACAGATCAGAGGAATAGAGTGAGTAGGCCAAGGTGTGATTTGGTGATCAGAGGCATTCTGCTACTGTGATGCTTTGGGTGAGTTAGCTATTAGAAGGAATAGGAGAAAGTGAGGACTGCAGATCAGAGTGGAAAAGTGTGGCCCTAGAAAAGCACAGCACATCAGGCAACATCCAAGGAGCAGGATGATTGACATTGCAGGCATAAGCTCTTCATCAGGAATGTGCAGGAGTGGGGAAGGGGTCCAGGAGATAAATAGGAGGGTGGGGGTTGGGTTGGTGGTGAGGTAGCTGGAAAGGCAATAGGTAGTTGCAGATGGGGGATGATGGTGATAGGTCAGAGGAGAGGGTGGAGCGAACAGGTGGGAAGGAAGATAGACAGGTAGGACAGTTCAAGACGGCAGTGCCATGTTGGAGGTTTGGATCTGTGATGAGGTTGGGGGAGGGGATTTGAGGAAACTGGTGAAATCGACATTGATGCCATGTGGTTGGAGGGTCTCAATATGGAAGATGAGGTGTTCTTCCTCCAGGTGTCAGGGTACTTTGGATTTGGCAGTGTAGGAAGCCCAGGACTTGCATGTCCTTGGAAGAGTGGGAAGAGGAGTTGAGGTGATCGGCCACAGGACTGTTGGGGTAGTTTGGTGTGTGTGTGTGTGTGCGCGTGTGCTCCAGAGAGTTTCCCTGAAACATTCCATGAGTTGGTGTCCTGTCTCCCCAGTATAGAAGAGACTACATCGACATCAACGGACACAGTAGATGAGGTGTTTGGATGTGCAGGAAAATCTCTGCCGGATGTGGAAGGATCCTTTGGGACCTTGGACAGAGGTGAGGGAGGAGGTATGGGCACAGGTTTTGCTCCTCTTGTGGTGGCAGGGGAAGGTGCCGGGATTGGAGGGTGGGTTGGTCGGGAGGGGAGGTGGGGGGGCATGGACCTAACGAGGCACTCGCAGAGAGAATGGTCTCTGTGGAATGCTGATAGGGATGGAGAGGGAAATATATCTCTGGTGGTGGGGTCTGATTATAGGCAGCAGAAATGGTGGAGGATTATGCACTTAGCCGGAGATTAATGGGATGGAAGGTGAGGATTGGGGTAGAGGCGAGGGGGTGTCTATCCTTGTTGCGGTTGGACTGGTGAGATTCAAGGACGGAGGTGTGAGAAGTGGAGGAGATGCACTAGAAGGTATTGTTGATCACATGGGAGGGGAAATTGTGGTCCTTGAAATAGGAGGCCATCTGGGCTGTCTTGGAGTGGAATTGTGCCTCCTGGGAGCAGATACGGTAGAGGTGGAGGAATTGAAAGTAAGCAATCACGTTTTTACAGGAGGGGGTTTGGGAGAAGGTGCAGTCCAGGTAGCTGTGGGAGTCGGTGGGTTTGAAGTAGATGACCGTGTTGAGTCAGTCGCCGGAGATGGAGATATAGTGGTCCAGGAAGGAGAGGGTGGTGTCTGAGACGATCCAAGTGAACTTAAGGTCAGTGTGGAAGGAATAGTCAGGGTAGGGATGTCTTCTCTTAGTGAGGAAGATGCCATTATCTCTCATCCATGTTTTTGCCTTATTGAACAGTGGAACAGGTTTGATGGACTGAATGGCAATTCCTGCTCCTACATGAGACAAATTCTTCAGAAATTTAGACCGTACCTTAATGTCTGACATTATAGAGGGGTGTCAGCTGCCAACTGGAGATCTGGTGACATGCTGGTATCATTTTGAGAAAATGTGCCACAACTTCAGATCTCAGCCACTTGACAGATCAGTGATGGGCCTGCCCACAGGCTTAAGGTCCCATCTACTATGAGCTACTTGGCCAACAGAGGCTGACCCCTCTAGGGAGTCAGTAGGGAGGCAGTAGTCACTGCCTGTAAGACACCCCACTGAGGACTCAGGGATGGAGGGACTCGGGTATTGGTGAGTGATGGAAGTAGCTGGACCATAGGGTGAGGATCACCAGAGAAGGGGATCAGCAGTAATAGTAGATTCCCACATGGTGGGAAAAGTGCTGGAGTCAATTATAAAGGACGAAATTACGACACATCTGGACAACAGTAACAGGATAGGTCAGAGTCAGCATGGATTTATGAAGGGAAATCATGCTTGACTAATCTTCTGGAATTTTTTGAGGATGTAACTCTGAAGGTGGACAAGGGGGATCCAGTGGATGTAGTATACCTGGACTTTCAGAAATCCTTTGATAAAGTCCCACATAGGAGGTTAGTGAGCAAAATTAGGGCACATGGTATTAGGGGCAAAATACTGACATGGATTGAAAATTGGCTGACAGGAAACAAAGAGTAGTGATAAACAGGTCCCTTTCGGAATGGCAAGCGGTGACCAATGGTGTGCTGCAGGGATCAGTGCTGGGCCCGCAGCTTTTTACAATGTACATTAATAATATAGATGAAGGTATTAAAAGTAATATTAGAAAACTTGCTGATGATACTAAGCTGGGTGGCAGGGTGAAATGTGAGGAGGATGTTAGGAGAATACAGGGTGACCTGGACAGGCTAGGTGAGTGGACGGATGCATGGCAGATGCAGTTTAATGTGGATAAATGTGTGGTTATCCACTTTGGTGGCAAGAACAGGAAGGCAGATTACTACCTAAATGGAGTCAAGTTAGGTAAAGGTGTTCTTGTACATCAGATCTAGGTGTTCTTGTACATCAGTCAATGAAAGCCAGCATGCAGGTACAGCAGACAATGAAGAAAGCTAATAGCATGCTGGCCTTCATATTAAGAGGAATTGAGTATAGAAGCAAAGAGGTCCTTCTGCAGCTGTACAAGGCCCTGGTGAGACCGCACCTGGAATATTGTGTGCAGTTTGGTCTCCAAATTTGAGGAAAGGCATTCTGGCTATTGAGGGAGTGCAGCGTAGGTTCACGAGGGCAATTCCCAGAATGGCGGGACTATCTTACGCTGGAAGATTGGAGCGACTGGGCTTGTATATGCTTGAGTTTAGAAGGCTGAGAGGGGACCTGATTGAGACGTATAAGGTTATTAAAGGATTGGACACTCTGGAGCAGGAAGCACGTTTCTGCTGATGGGTGAGTCCCGAACCAGAGGACACAGCTTAAAAATAAGGGGCAGGCCATTTAGAACAGAGTTGAGGAGGAACTTCTTCACCCAGAGAGTGGTGGGTGTATGGAATGCTCTGCCCCAGAAGGCTGTGGAGGCCAAGTCTCTGAATACTTTCAAGAAAGAGTTGGATAGAGCTCTTAAGGATAGTGGAATCAAGTTTTATGGGGATAAAGCAGGAACAGGATACTGATTGAGGATGATCAGCCATGATCATAATGAATGGTGGTGCAGGCTCGAAGGGCAGAATGGCCTACTCCTATTGTCTATTGTCTATTAAATGTATAAGTCTAAACATTAGCTCTGCTGTCCCCTCACAGATGCTGCCAGTCCTTGCTGAGTTTTTCCAGCAATTTATGATTTTGTTTCTGATTTACAGCATCCGCAGTCCTTTGGCTTTTTGAGTCTTGGTTGGATGTACAGGACTGAGCCAAGGGCTGGAAAATGTGATTAGAATAGTTAGGTGATCGTTTTTGACCATCATCAACTCAATGGGCCAAAGGGCATTTCTCTTCACCCTATGACTGAGTTAATCAGTGATACCAACCACATTTGACCAAGTTACTGACTGATTATTTCATCATATATGGATGAGATACCAAAGGTCTGGCAGCAACTGTAGCATGATATCCATGGTGCTAAGATAAATGGGATATATATGGACGTCCAAAGAGTGCTGGAGCAGTGCTCAGGTATGAAATAGTATGCAGGTAACAAACAGCTGTGGGACTGCCTTGGCTGAGATGAATTGTGAAGAAGAACAATGTCAACTGTACCTTTCATTTAAAAATAGGTTACATAGGCTTTTTTTTGAAGGTGCCAGTGTTGGACTGGGGGGTACAAAGTTAAAAATCACACAACACCAGGTTATAGTCCGACAGGTTTATTTGGAAGCACTAGCTTTCGGAGCGCCGCTCCTTCATCCATAACCATCTGATGAAGGAGCAGCGCTTTGAAAGCTAATACTTCCAAATAGACGTGTTAGACTATAACCTGGTGTTGTGTGATTTTTAACTTTATAAAAACAGGGTACATCTTGAACCTTAGACTTTGTAAATATAAAAAGAAAATGATGGAAGCCTGAAAGTAGAAACAGAAAATTCTGAAAGTACACAACAGTCCGTGCCTGTTATGGACAAATAATCTTCAAATTCCGAGTGGAATAGAAAATGTTTATTGATTTCAGACAGAAATTCCCCTATATATGGAAATTTCTGACTTGCTGTGCTACAAAGCCCTTGCTTTTGGAGTTCACAAATGACTCAAGCACAAACTAAGAGCAAAGTAAGAAAATATGACGCCAAGTTTCTTTTTTTTTTCTGTGTGAAGGATGGTGCTGCATTGGGACAGGTGTGTGGGAGTGAACCTCAGGAAATCCATCACAAGACCAGTCAATCCCCTCACACCAGAGCTAGTCAGCAACTCAGTTCCCACAGCCACAACAGCCAGCAGCAACAGGCAAATGGAGCATGTCAGATAAAGCCAATGTATTGTAAATAGGATTAGAATGTTGGGAGCAGTGGGCCACCACTGTACTACATGTCCCCAGGTGATTTCTCTGACCAGATTCACCCAGGAAGGAGGACAAATGAAGAGCTTTATCAGGAGGAGCCTTCATGTCCTGGGGCAGGCAGTGAGGGAAATGAATAGCAAAGGGCTGATGAATACGTTAAGTGAAGCACCTGGAGGTATGGACTGACGCATCCCAGCTTTGTCAGTCTCTGTTACACAAAACAGGTCCTAGCTACGCCTTCCACCACTGCAGGGGATAAACCTGACAAGAGTATAAGAAGCTCATCCATCAAACGTTCCAGAAAGAGCTAAAGAGCCAGTTAAGCATTAACCCTCTAAGTAATGGTACCGTTCTCTCTTTTGAACAGTCTAATATTTTAAAATAATCTAGAGAAGCAGCATTTTTACAAACAATTAGTGCACCATGAGATAAAAGGTCTAGTACCTGATGGATAGACAATGTTCAATCAATAATTCTAAACCTATATTTAAGAAAGGAGATAGAACATGCCCAGACAACCAGAGACTTGTTAACTTAACATCTGTAGTAGATAAAACATTGGAATCCCTGCTACAAACAAAATAGAAATGCATCTAGAAACCAGAAATGCAATAAAATATAGTCACCATGCATTTCAAAATAAAAAGCCTTACTTGACTAACCTCACTGAATTTGTTGAACAAGTAACAGACAAAGTAGACAAGGGTAATGCAATAAATGTAACTCACCTAGATTTCCCTAAGGCCTTTGGTAAGGTACCTCATAACAGATTCAGAAATCAGATCAGAGTGTGTGGAGGAAGGGAAAAGGTGAATATAGATATCTAACTGGCTGCAAGACAGGAAACAGAGAGTGAGGGTAGTTTTTCAGACTAGCAGTGAGGCCCCACAATGATTACTGCTGAGTTGTGAGGAGGACAGGAGGAGGGGGTTAGTGAATAGGTACAAAAAAACCTACAGGTTTCATACTGTGCCAACTAAGATCTTTGCAGTACTGGGCAAACTAAATTAAAGGAACCACTTGCTAAAACAATCGGCCAAAGCAAATCCATTTTAAAGGAACTGTCAGCTGGATCAATTGTCCAGAATGTATGTTAATGATATAGACTTTAGAGCAAAAGAAACAATTTCTAAATTTGCTGGCATCACTTATTCAATGGTACAATAAATTACAAGGAGACATTAATGACTTGCAAGATTGATATAGTATTAGCATATATATCTCATCATAGGTAACTCCATTTTGATAAGAAAAATGAGGAGCTCACATATTGCTTGGAAATTAAGAATCCAAATTGAATCAAGGAGCAAAGGGATCTGGGACCATAAATGTACCAATCACTTAAGTAATCACACAGCTAATAAGGCCATAAAAAAAAATGCAGGCCAAATATCAGTGGTCATTTCTAGAAGGATCAAAATGAAAAGTAAAATACTTAAGTTAAATTTGTATCAAACTGTAGTGATTGGAGTCAGGTGAATCTTATTGACTATGAGATCCTTGATTGGGGTTGTTAACCTGGGCTAATCAGCGAGCCCTGGCTGACAGATATAAGCTAGGGATTCAGAGAGTCTTCTGACTTCAGGTACTGACTCCAAACTGGCTGGTTACGGCCAGTGTGCTGTGCACATGTAACTAAAGGGTGACTTGGTGACAGATACCGGCCTTTGTACAGTTATTTCACAAAACCTTTATTGAACCAAAGTTCAAGCGTTGTGTACAATTGTAACCATATTATAATAAGGATTGTAATAAGCATAAGCCCGAGGTTTCCTGGACAGTAGGCCAAAGCGGAGGAGACTAAGCCCTTGCAGAGCATGCACTTAAGATTGTTTAACCTTTATTCTTTTATTTTTCTGCTTAATACTAAGAACAGAAGTAATGCTTTACTTTAATTTCATTTTTCTATGTTACCACTTGTACCTAAGATTTGTACCTAGGTACCTTCGTATCCAAGGTGGTGCCATGTGTGGCAACAGTGTACATTTTTCACTGTACTCCTATATTTCTGTACGTGAGTTGACTTGACAATAAAGTTTAAATCAAATCAAATCAAACATAGAAACAATAAAAAAATTTGTAAGGGTGTTACCGGAAATGGGAAGTTACACCTGACAAAAAAAAAGTTAACAGGCTCAGTTTCATTATTCTTGAAATGAAAAGGCTGAAGAGTGACCTAATAACAGTCTGTAATATTAGAAAAGGTTTTGATAGAGGATATTTCCTCTCCTGGGGAGGAGCATAACTAGAGTTAACAATTATAACAAAATAGTCACCAAGTAATCCAGTAGGGAATTCACAGGAAACACCTTTACTCATAGACTGGCAAGAGTGTGGAATTCTCTATCATGGGGATTAGTTAAGGGGAATATTCATTAAAGGGAAGCCAGATAAACATTTGGAGCGGAGGGGACAAAGAGTTACACTGACTGAGGTAGATGAGGAAATGTCAGAGAAGATTTTATTTCAGCATAATTGCCAGCATGAAGTGAATGGGCCAAATGGCCTTTTTCAGCTCCATAGATCTATGTTATTCTCTAATCCTGGTCCATTCTGCCAGACTCTCAGATTTTATTTGAGCAATACAGATTCAAATTGAATTGCATCAGTTCAGTTGTACTGGATTGTTGTGTTATCGATTCTAATTATGTAGAGGCTTGAAATCCTCACCTAGTTATGGAAACCATGAATGTAAGGCCTTTGCACATTTGTGCAAGTGTTCTTCAATAATGATAAACAATACAAATGGTAGTATCTTCAGTGGAGTCTATACTAAATGTGGGTCATTGTAACTTAGGATATTAGGGATAACATAATAGACATTATGAGATCAACCATCTATGAGAGATCTAGAATATAAAACTGTACAGCACACAAATGGGCCATTCGATCCACAATGGTGTGCCGCACATTACACCAAATTAAACGAACCCCTTGATCCATATCCCTCCATTCCTTGCACTTCAAGTGCTTGTTGAAAAGTCTCTTAAACGCCCCTCCTGCTTCCACCACCACCCCGGCACATGTTTCACACTTCTACCACTCTCTACATGAAAAACCTGTTCCTCACATCTCCTTTGAACTTTCCCCCTCTTACCTAAAATGCATGCCCCCTAGTTTTAGACATTTCAAGTCTCGGAAAAACAATTCTGACTGTCAACCCTATCTATGCAGCTCATAATTTTGCAGACTTTTATCAAGTTTCCCCTCAGCCTCCGCTGCTCCAGACAAAACAATCTATGTTTTTCTAGCCTCTCCTTAATGCCCTCTAATCCAAGCAGCATGCTGGTAAACATCTGCACCCTCTCCAAAGTCTCCACATCTTTCCTATAATGTGACAATGAGAATCTCTCATGGTTTTTACTTCCACTGAATCAAAGGAAGTACATCAGGCTCAGATCTGAATATGTACATTTTACCTCTCTTAATGTTTCTTTCTCTTGACTTCGATGAAAGTAAAATGGGCAGTGATGCATAGTCAGCACGTGATCCAATATTTCCTGAATTACTTTGGCAACCCAACTGAAAGTTACCCCCCAGTAGCATTGTAACACTTTTAAAAATCAATCTGGTCCATACTTTATTAATTCATCACCCCCATTCTGTGTGATTGGAGATCATAGCTCAGACCCCACCTCAAATAGGAAATCAGAGCAGTAGCTGTAAAACGTCAAATAGCAACAGTTAGTTTTTGCAGTTGGAGGATACTGACCAGACCAGAAGACAAAACAAAGAACTTGGTGTTTTGAGGGTCTGTGCTCAGCTTTAGATTTGGTAGGCAAATAATTTGTATGTCATAATTGGAAAGGCTGAAGATTACTTTTTTTTTCCCTTTCCATTCCACTCCCCACCATCATCAACATGTACCAACACCACCAAAAACCACGCCATCTATTCTCCATTCAGTTCCAAGGCTTGAGTGATACATTCACCAAAATCCTCAGAACCCTGAGGCTGTCAGAGCACACACTTAGCTCATGGCCAAGAGATTGGATTCCTTGATTAAAATGTCTGGGCGCTACCAGACACAAATATTTATAATGTTTATTTCAAGTACTGAAGCAAAAATTTAAGAAAGTGTACAAGTCAACTTTATGATAACAGCTAAACCCAATGTGCCTGTGAGAGACAAGTTAATAAAATGGACAGCTTGTCTTTTTCAGATATTATGATTTTAATGTTTTTGCTTATTTTAAGTTTAGTGAATTGAATGCAGTGTTACCAATCAGAATTTGTAATTGTACTTTCTGGTTCCTTGGATTGTTGGAACCTCTTTGTCAAGCTACAAGTTAACAATGAGTTATTATGTTTAAGTGATCTCCTAATCTCACTTCAATTATATTTCCAGAGTCCAAACTTGGACTACAGAGGAGCTTGAGCCAAGAGCATAGGTTTTCAGTCACCTCTGCCCCTGTTCCCAAGCAGTTAAACCTCCCTAAAGGAAATTCCCGAGTTTAAATGTCTATTGAGTTTTGGAATAGAAAAGCAACATCTAAATAGTTAAAAACTACTCAAATCGAAGCTATTTTTAATATGTTACACTGTAGCAACAAAGTAATAATTAAACTGCAGAGGAAGATCCACTCCCAAAGCTTTGTGCCCGTGATGTGAAATGCAACAAAACTGTGATACTTGAGGGATTTCAGTTGGACTATTTGTTTAAACTGGGAGTGACTCCTTGGGAATCAGCTAAGTAAATTCTCACACAGTTGTCCCCGCCAAGGCCATGCACCTGATCCATCAGAGGCAGCATATTCACTGAGGCAGCCAATATCATCAATGACCTCTCCCACCCCAGTTATAATCTCTTCCAACCTCTTCTGTCAGATACAAAAGCTTAAACACACATACCAACAGGTTCAAGAACAGCATCTTCCCCGTTGTTCTGAATGGACCCCGAAATTTCAAATCTAATATTGATCTTGCTTTTTGTACAACTTCTTTGCAGCCATGACTTTGTATTCCTTGCTCTGTTCAATCAGCCCATGATCTTTATGTCTTTATATGTTATCATCTGCCTGTACTGCAAGCAAAACAAAACTTTTCAATTAGATACATGTGACAATAATTAATCTAATCAAATTTTAAAAATCAAATCAAATCAAAACAAGCATAGCATCCAACACTGGTGTCAATACTGTAAGTTTCCTTCCCACTCATCACTGATGACAGAGAGGATGAATGCTCTATCCAATGGAGGGAAAAGTCATAAACAAAGTGACTACTTGTTCAAGTCTGATACCACAGAAGCCAGGGAAAACTGACTTCAAGGTAGGAGAGTTCAGTATGAAAGCCCAGCGGTGACCTGTTCAATCCTGAATGTTGTGTTTTCTTGCTCACCTGATCCACTAATGGAGAGAATTAGGAGGGCTTGTGGTGCCATAGGTAGAATTTCTGTCTCTAAACCAGAATCTCCAGGTTCGAATCCAATATCAGACTCCATGCTCAAGGAAGATCCGTTCACAACGGAACAAAACGGGTTGAGTCATAGAGTCATACAGCATGGAAACAGACCCTTCAGTCCAGCTATTCCATGCCAACCGTGTTCCCAAACTAAACTAGTCCCACCTGCCTCCACCTGGCCCATATTCCTGCAAATCTTTCCTATTCATGAACTTATCAAAGTATCCAAGACATTAAAGAATTGAGACGAGGCTGGACGGTGAGATACTCATCATTGAATATCCAATATATGCCCTGCTCTTGTGGCAAGTGTATCTATATACCCATAGAATTAAATCTGAATATTGATGATCTAGTTACAGTGGTACAAATGTGCAAAAATTAGACTAATGTTACTTGCCACTTGTCAGCTTCTGTCTGGATGTTATCTAGATCTTTCAGTCAACTCCTGCAACATCATTAGGGGAATGCTATATGAATGGGATTGAACATTCAGTTACCAGCTCATCTCCTGACCTAATTATACAGGGCAGGTCAATGATGAAACAACTGGAGACGGCTGAGCCAAGAATGCAATCCTGAAGAAATCCTCTGTTGATGTCATGGAGCAAAGAAAACTGGCCTCCAAGAATCCAACAAATTTTCTACTGTCAGGGTTTTATTCCCTTTAATCTACATTGAATTCAGTTCTTCTCAGGTGCATACTTAGTCCAGTGCTGCTGTTATGTCAGGGCAACCTTCGTTGAACTCTCTTAGAACATTAACGGCTTCACTTCCATAAAGAATAAGATCTTCAACTGTTCTAGTGGAAGCAAACTGAATATCAGTAAGGGAATTATTGTGAGTAATTGAGGGAGTTATTGGTGAGGAACTGAGGGATGTATTAATGAGTTGAAAGCCCTTGTGCGTGATTCACAAAAAAGCTAGAATCCAAGTTCAGCAGGTAATTGGGAAGGCAAATGGAATGTTGGCCTTTATTTCAAAGAGAATGGAGTATAAATGTAGTGAGGTTTTAACCAGCCCATACTGAAATACTGTGAACAGTTATGGTCTCTTAGGGAGAATATGTTCACACTGGAGGCAGTCCAGAGAAGGTTCAGTAGGCTGATCCTGGGTATGGAGGGCCTGTCTTATGGGGAGTGATTGCGTAGTTTAGGCCTGTACTCATTGGAATTTCAAAAAATGAGAAGCAACATTATTGAAACATATAAGATTCTTAGGGGGTTCATAGTAATGAGATTTTGTCTGGACCCATGACTATTGGACTCGATCACACCTTAACATCGAAGTGACTGATCCGAATTACTTAGGAATTGGCAAGTAGGATGACAGGGTCCTCAGCAGGATACCAAATGTCATCACCACTTACAATTGTGATCTTTCAGAAAAACTTAACAAATGCTTTATTTTGGTTCTGAAGAAGGGTCACTGAACTTGAAACATTGACTCCCAACAGATGCTGTCAGACCTGCTGAGTTTCTCCAGCAATTCCTGTTTTGTTGCTCATCCTCCTGTTAGCTGCCCATTTTTAAAAAATCAATATTCTTCAGCTGGATCCAGTAAGATTACATTGCTGTTGCCTGCTTTGCAAGCCTTCAATGTGTAGCCCTCAGGGTGCCTTTATCACTATTTCTATCAGTTATAGCGGACAGGCAGAATGATGAAGTCAATGTCAATCAGAAAGCATCCTCATGTTGGCCAACACAAGATGGGCTTGGCAGATGTATTGTTTGAGATTCATTCCCTTGCTTGATTACTAGTGATACTACCATTTGAAAATTGGCAGCGAACAATGAAAGTGGAATATTTCCGCTGACAGTTTCATTACATGGAGGCTTACAATATTATTGGGATAGGCTGTGATTTCAGGTAAGTTACCTGGTTGATACAATATGGTGATCATTCCATGTTAACTATTTTAAACTGTGCAATAATCTTAAAGTTTATTTCAGCACGCTGGCTCAGTGGTTAGCAGTACAACCTCACAGAACCAGGGACCTGGGTTCAAATCAATCCTCGAGCAACTATCTATATGTAGTTTGTATATTCTCCCAATGTCTGTGTGGGTTTCCTTCAGGTGCTTGGGTTTCCTCCCATAGTTCAAAGGTAGACAGGTTAAGTGGACTGGCCATGCTGAATTGCCATAGTGTCCAGGGATGTGCAGGCTAGATGGGTTAGCCACGGGAAATACAGGATTACAGGGATGGGGTGTGTCTGGGTGGGATGCTCTTCGGAGGATCAGTGTGGACTCAATGAGCTGAATGGCCTGCTTTCTCACTGTATGGATTCCATGAAGATAGTGATTGGGGAGTTTAGCAGGATAATTTGGGCTGAGATAGTGGAGCATGGGTTATATCCTATCCTGCAATGCTTTGGACCAAATGTGTTGCTAGGCCATTGTGGGTCAACAACGTAGTGTGCAGCTTGAGTCATGTAGGCTAAACTGCAGAGAATTGACAACTCACTTCTCTGAAGGCCTTTTGTTTTTGCAATGATATGATCCTTAATCCATTGAATTCAGTTTCACAGTTCAGAATGGTGGAATTTGAATTCATAACTTTGTCGGGGTTAGTCCAATTCCAAAGCCATTAGATTATTGTATTTTTATCACTTGGAGTGAAACAACCTCAATGGGGAGATGAGGAGAAGAACATTTATTCAAACATTCTGGGATGGTGTGTATCTACAAGTCTTCAAATCAACTCAGTAAAATAACAATATAATTATGTTGGACAAAGAATGGTGGAAATCACAGTGGGTCAGGAAGCACCCATGGAGGGACAGCAAGCTTACATTTTGAGTTGAGATGTCCCCTCATTAGGGCTCTGATGAAAAGTTATCTAGACTCGAAATATTCGCTTGCTTTCTCTCTCCACCGATGCTGCCTGACCCGCTATGATTTCCAGGTCAGTATAGATTCCCACATCTACAGTAATTTGCTCCTAATATAATTATGCTGACTTTCAGTGTCACTCTTGATATAGTGAGTGCCTTTTTAAGATTTGATTCTGTTAAAATTCAGAGAATAGACTTGCATCAAAAACCTCAATGCTTGATTCCAACCACTTTAGGTTCTATTTCCTGATTTAAAGTTATCTAATGTTTCAGGCACGTAAATGAGACATTTTAGATGCTATCAGACTTATAGGAACACAGCCACATGCATGGACAAGGGCAATACATCAGTGTGCCTCTACAGGCCTCATTGACAGTCCATGGTGGAATCTGTCTCGCCTGCAGCCATGATAACACAACAGGAGAAAACTGAAATCTCTATTGTCACCACCTGACAGGTAATAAGAGGCTGAAGAAATAATTATGACTGGAAAATAAAATTACCCTTTAATACTCTGACAGATCCTGTACAGCTGTTACAAAGTGCGGTCCAGAAATTTCTCTGAAATTATTCCAGATTCCTAACACGAGACAGCAAGTTGCAACATGGGCAGCTATCAGAGAAAAACAGATTTCACGCCCTGTAATTTTGATTTAATGTCTGATTTGCTCAGACTGAGATTATAAATTAATGATAAAATAATGCAGTGTGTTAACGCAATTATGTTTGACCTGTGTTGACACTTGAACCTACTCTGGACCAATAAGATGAGAATTTCCTCTCTCTCGCTCTCTCTCTCGTGCTCTTTCTCTCTCTCTCTCTTTCTCTCTCCCTGCTGGCTATAAGGAGTCTATGAAATACTAACTTCATTTCAACACTAAAGACACACAATGCAAAAGCTGCTTCTAATTTGTCACTTATTAGAAATCTGACTCATGGCAGTCTTCACGTTTACTGGTATAGGAAATGAAAAATAAAATCAGTTTTACAGCTCAGTTAGCTCAATCATACCTGAGCTTTGATTACAGCAAATGCCATTGAGCAGAACTTTATCGACAAAAAACCAGTGACATCGGGGATTTTGGATGTCTGTATGGGAATACATGGCTGAAAAATACTAGCTTTTCAGAAATCCTATATGATCCTGCTCACTTCCATGGCTTTTTAAAACTTTGTCCATAGGACATGTGTGTCACAGGCACGGCTAGAATTTGTTGTCCATCCCTAGTTGCCCTTAAACTCAGAGGCTTGCTTGGCATTTTTAGAGGGCAGTTAAGAGTCAACAAGGTTGCTGTAGGTCAGAAATCACATGTCAGACATGTTATCAGATTTCCTCCCCTAAAGGATCCAGGTGGATTTTTATGAAAATTGATGATGGTTTTGTGGTCACCATTACTAATGTTAGCTTTTTATTCCAAACTTTATCATTAAATTTAAATTCCATCACCAGCGACTGACAGGGTGGGTGGGGTGGGGGGTGATAGTGGTGAGTGGACTTGGGGAGGGTGGGGGAATTGGTGGTGGGGGGGTAGGAGGGGTTGTGGGGTGGATTTGAATGTACCCAGATCAATAGCCTCTGGATTACCATTTCAGACAATTTATCACTACACCACTATACTATTCCAATATTTTCTGCGTTTTACTACAGTAGATTTTGAGAAGATTAAGAAACCCCCATGGAGCTGCCAGGTCAGTCATTTAAACAGCCAAATGAATAATTACTTGTGGTTTTGACCCAGATTTTTGGTTTTCACAGCCAGCAAATGGATTACCCAGGCTGTGTGAAACTTGCCAGGGTTAACAAGCTGAGAACATGGCAGTAAGTAACTGATCAATGAAAGAAACAAGCTGTAAATTCATTAACACAATGAAACACCATAGCTTTTTCCCTGTCCATGGAAATTTGATTTGATTTATTATTGTCATATGTACTGAGATACAGTGAAAAGTACTGTTTTGCATGCTATTCAGATTAGAGTGGTGCTAGAAAAGCACAGCAGGTCAGGCAGCATCCAAAGAGCAGGAAAATCAATGTTTCAGGCATAAGCCCTTCATCAGGAAAGGGCTTTCGGGCTTTTGCCCGAAATGTTGATTTTCCTGCTCCACAGATGCTGCCTGACCTGTTGTGTTTTTCCAGGACCACTCTAATCTTGATTCTAATCTCCAGCATCTGCAGTACCCACTTTTGCCTTACATAAGCTCATGAGGCTAATAGAACAGAATACAGAAAATAGTTTCACAACTACAGGGAAGGTGCAGAGAAAGATCAACTCTAATATACAAGACGTCCATTCATATGTCTGATAACAGTGGGAAGAAGCTGTTTTTAAATCTGTTGTACATGTTTTCAAACTTTTGTATCTCCTGCTGGATGGAAGAGAGTGGAAAAGAGTATGACCGGGTTGGGAGGGATCTTTGAATAAGTTGGCTGCCTTCCCAAGGCAGTGGGAAGTATAGACGGAGTCAATGGAAGGAAGGGTGGTTTTCATGATGAACTGAGCTGCATTCACAACCCTCTGTAATTTCTTGCAGTCTAAGGCAGAGCAATTGCCGTATCAAGCTGTGATGCATCCGGATATGATGTTCTCCATAAAAATATAGACAAAAGAACTAAATTTCCGTGAGGTGATGAGAATTCCTACTCTTGGCATAAAAGCTGAATTTAACTGAGTGTGCATCAAGGTTCCTAGCAATATTTATGTCAATGAGAATCAGTGCCAAAACTCTCTGCTAGTTGGAGTTATACTTGGCAAATAGGAAGATGGTTATGGTTGTTGGAGGTCGGTCATCTCAGTTCCAGGACATCTCTGCAGGAGTTCCTCAGAGTAGTGTCCTAGGCCCAACTATCTTCAGCTGCTTCATCAATGACCTTCCTCCATCATAAGGTCAGAAGTTGGGATGTTCGCCAATGATTGTACAATGTTCAGCACCATTCACAACTCCTCAGATACTGTAGGCGTATGTCCAAATTCACCAAGACCTGGACAATATCCATACTTGGACTCACAAGTGGCAAATGAGATTTGTATTACACAAATGCCACCCAATGACCATTCCTGATAAAGGGCTTATGCCCGAAGAGTTGACTCTCCTGCTCCTCAGATGCTGCCTAACCGGCTGTGCCTTTCCAACGCTACACTTTTTGACTCTAATTTCCAGCAGTCCTCATTTTCTCCTCATGGTCATCTCCAACAAGTATGAATCTAACCATCACCTCTTTACATTAAATTGCATTAAAATTGCTGAATTCCCCATTATCAACAACCTGGGGTTACCATCTGCCAGAAACTGAACTGGACTTGAGGATCTAAATTTTGAATTTAGGTTATTATTAGAAGAAACAAGTATGTGTAGATTTTACTAACCACAAAATGGTCTTTCAATTTAAAAGAATACCATAAAATGGCTGAGAATTGTGATTGAACCCTGTGAACGTGTGCTGATGATTTGCAGAATTAAGCTGAAATTTAAAGATAAAAGGACAATAGAGTTTTCATAAAGCAGATACTGACACATTAATTGACCATTTGAACGAGCCTTGAACTGCTACCATGGCATGACAATTTACATAACTAAGATTTCTTTTCCAAGGAATACCATTGGATTAGCCTGTTGTCAATCATGTCACCATATTACAGTTGATTGGACTTTTCTTGTAATTAAGAACCCTTTCCCAGGAAATATCATTGGATTAACTTGCTGCAAATCATGTCACCTCAATATATGTGATTGGTCTTTCTTGTAATTAAGGCTGTACTATCTCCTAAAAAACATATAAATAATGTGTAATTTTCAAATGTAATTATACAACTTCACCACGGAACACAGCAGCTTTAACCTCTATATTGCTGAATAGAATTGTGTCAAGGTACCTAATTTCAATTAACTAATGACCCTTGCTTTTGAACAGACTGGATTCGTTGCTTCTTTTGACTGATCTCGAACCAAGAGGCCCCTCTTGAGAGATCGTAAATCTTCAGACTCGACATATAGATATTTGGCTACAAGAACAGGTCAGGTATCCTGCAGTGAATAACCCACCTCCTGACTCCCCAAAGCCTGTCCATCATCAACAAGGCACAAGTCAGGAGTGTGATTGAATACTCCCCACTCACCTGGTTGAGTGTAGCTCCAATAACACTGGAGATGGCATATTCTTTCACGGTGTTGCCCCTTCATCAGATTAAGTGACTTCACCTAACAAAGGAACAACACTCCAAAAGCTTGTGATTTCAAATTAACCTGTTGGACTATAACCTGGTGTAGCCTGACTTTTGACCTTGTCCACCCCAGTACAACACCAGCACCTCCACGTCATGTCTGGGAAGCTTGACAGCATCCAGGGCAAAAAAAAACTGTCGTCTTCTTTTTGGTTTGGCATTTCTCATGGATTGTCCTGATGGGTGTAAGACCAAATTTTCAACAAAATGTGCCTTTTCAGCAATACTTATTTTGGTCATTCATTTGCTGACTGGCCAGACCACTGAATAGCCAGTTACACAAATTTCAGTGGTCAGTGAAATAAAATTTATATTCCTTCAGGAAGATAATTTTAAATGATTTCAAGTTGAGCCTTTAAATTAATTCCAGGGGAAACTGCAGATAATTGACATTTGTAAAGTTTTGATTCTCACATATTGGGATTAATTTCAGCAAGACCACACCTCAACAATAGAAACAGAAAGTTTGGGATTATTCTAAATACAATTCAATGCCATAATTAAGGATTTAATGAACCAGAGAGTAGAATTGTGACAGATCGGTTAAGTTTTTTTGCTATTCTACAACTTTCCACATTTATTTTTAAAGGTTTTGCCTTCTGTTGAACTTTAAACCACTTTTAAGAACAGTACGGCAAGAAAGAAGTTGCATTTATCAAAACATCTTTTACACTTTCAAAACATCTCAAATCCAAGATCTTCAAGATGGCGGCAGGTAACAACGCAGTGTGCGGACTCCTGCCCAGAGTTCATCTGCTCTGTCCGCATTTACCTTTCTTTCTTCACAGGTTTTTTTTTCTTACTTTAGTCTAGTTTTGTGGAGCAATCAAGCCAGTATGGGGAACAGTGAGAGAAAATGGGGAAGAGCGAGAGTGCGAGCCCAGCACAGGGGAGCTAAAGCCCAGCATGGTGGCAGTAGCAGTCCCCTGCATCTGTGGCGGTGGCAGAAGCAGGCAACCCAAAGTCTCCTGAGGTCAGCAGTGGTGTCGAGTGCAGGGAGATCCAGGCCAGCATGGGGCGATCAAACCCTTGTAAGAAGTGCAAGGCCAGCATGCCTAAGCACATAGAGTCATAGAGATGTACAGCATGGAAACAGACCCTTCAGTCCAACCCGTCCATGCCAACCAGATATCCCAACCCAATCTAATCCCAACCCAATCTAGTCCCACCTGCCAGCAGTTGGCCCATATTCCTCCAAACCCTTCCTATTCATATACCCATCCAGATGCCTTTCAAATATTGCACTTGTATCAGCTTCCAAAACTTCCTCTGGCAACTCATTCCATACACCTACCACCCCCTGCGTGAAAAGGTTGCCCTGTAGATCTCTTTTATATCTTTTCCCTCTCACCCTAAACCTATGCCCTCTAGTTCTGGACTCCCCGACCCCAGGGATAAGACTTTGTCTATTTATCCTATCCATGCCCCTCATGGGGCAGCATGGTTGCTCAGTGGTTAGCACTGCTGCGTCACAGCGCCAGGGACCCGGGTTCGATTCCCGCCTAGGGCGACTGTCTATGTGGAGTTTGCACATTGTCCACGTGGGTTTCCTCCCACTATCCAAAGGTGTGCAGGTCAGGTGAATTGGCCATGCCAAACTGCCCATAGTGATAGGTGTGTTATTTATAGAGTCATAGAGATGTACAGCACGGAAACAGATCCTTCAGTCCAACCCGTCCATGCCCACCAGATATCCCAACCCAATTTAGTCCCTCCTGACAGGGTCCTGCCCATATCCGTCCAAACCCCTCCTATTCATTTACCCATCCAGATGCCTTTTAAATGTTGCACTTGTACCAGCCTCCACCACTTCCTCTGGCAGGTCATTTCATACATGTACCACCGTCTGTGTGAGAAAGTTGCACCTTAGGTCTCTTTTATATCTTTCCCCTCTGACCCTAAACCTGTTCCCTCTAGTTCTGGACTCCACCACCCCAGGAAAAAGACTTTGTCTCTTTATCCTATCCATCCCCCTCATAATTTTGTAAACCTCTATAAGGTCACCCCTCAGCCTCCGATGCTCCAAGGAAAACAGCCCCAGCCTACTCAACCTCTCCCTATAGCTCAAATCTTCCAACCCTGGCAACATCCTTGTAAATTTTTTCTGAACCCTTTCAAGTTTCACAACATCTTTCCGATAGGAAGGACACCAGAATTGCATGCAATATTCCAACAGTGGTCTAATCAATGTCCTGTACAACCGCAACATGACCTCCCAACTCCTATACTCAATACTCTGACTGATAAAGGAAAGCATAACAAACTCCTTCTTTACTATCCTATCTACCTGCGACTCCACTTTCAAGGAGCAATGAACCTGCACTCCAAGGTCTCTTTGTTCAGCAACATTCCCTAGGACCTTATCATTAAGTGTATAAGTCCTGCTAAGATTTGCTTTCCCAAAATGCAGCACCTTGCGTTTATCTGAATTAAACTCCATCTGCCACTTCTCAGCCCACCAGCCCATCTGTCAAGAATCTGTTGTAATCTGAGGTAACCTTCTTCGCTGTCCACTGCGCCTCTAATTTTGGTGTCATCTGCAAACTTACTAACTATACATCTTGTGCTCACATCCAAATCATTTATATAAATGACGAAAAGTAGTGGACCCAGCACTGATCCTTGTTGCACTCCATTGGTCACAGGCCTCCAGTCTGAAAAACAACCCTCCACCACCACCCTCTGTCTTCTACCTTTGAACCAGTTCTCCAAGGACTGCAATGTTCAAGAAGGACCAACACATTGAGAGCGCGAGTAAGCGGAGCTGAGTCCACAAAAAGATCAGCTATGATCATATTGAATAGTGGAACAGGCTCGAAGGGCCAGATGGCCTCCTCCTGTTTCTAGTTCTTCTGTTTTTATGTTCCAATATTGAATATTTAACTCTATTTCTTTATTTTTCTACTTAAAACTAAGAAGAATTTTAATATTGAACTTTAACTATATTTTCTTACTTTCTACTTTGTACTTCAGATGACACTGTGAATGACAACATTGTACATGTTCTTTGTATTCCTGTATCTCTATATTCGAGTACCTGTGACAATAAGCCGAATTCTAATTTTTAATGCTTTACAGCCTCTTACTTACTTTTGAAGTTTAGTCAGTCCTATATGGTACAAAAGGTTGCTACAGATTTGTTCACATCAAAGTGCCATGAATAGCACGAAGACAGGATCCTAGAATCAAAGAACAGTGACATCATAGAAGATGGCCACTGACCCCATCATGTCCAGCCCAGCTCTCTTTTTCTTTCCCAACAATTATCCCCTTTCTTTTGCTTCAGACTTATTCAATTCTCTGTCAAAAGCAAAGATTGAATCTGCCCCCACCACCTCTTTCAGGCAGAACATTCCGGATTGTGATAACTAGTTTATATGTTGGTAGTGGTAGGTGGGGAATAAATGTTGATCAGGATATTTGGAGAGCTCCCCTCTGTTAATCCAATAAAACCAGGCAGATTTTTAAATCCGCCTGAGGCGAGGCCTCAATTTTCTGTCACATTGAAAAACAGCACCTGCAGCAGTACAGCACTCCCTCAGTACTCCACTGGACTGAATGCTTCTCCCCGTTTTACATTAACACCACAGGCTACTACTGACCAATACTGTACAACAAACCTGAAATTCTCAGCCAGTGCCTCTATCACGCCTTGGCAGACCTTCTGGATTAAAAGAAGGATGTCTTTTCAACATGCTTTCTAACAACTTGAGCAGACAATGTTTCTTGGTAATACTGAGAGAGTGCAGCGTTGTTGGATATCCATGTTTCAGATGTGATGTTAAACTTGATATCCATCTGTCCTTTTGAAGAAACATGAAAAATCCCATGACTGTATTGAGGTAAATGAATTGTCCCTAGTGTCCTGGTCAAACAATATCACAAAACAGCATATGAACAGATATTGTTGATAGAAGAAAATCAAGGAAACTTAGGCCAAGTTCTGCCTTAATTGACCTCAAGGAATTGTGCAGCTCTTTGGCCAGACTACAGGTGGTGCATGTGCTGTGGTGTGAAGCATCCTGGGACTCAGGTGAGACAGAAAATTGTAGAACTGAATGCAGCCAAAACCTAAAGCCCAACTTGATTACGTGGATAATTGTGGGAGATGGCAGAGGAAACATAGACGGAATAAGAAAGGCCATCAAAGGGTTAACCGACCTTTAACAGTATGTATGAAGTAACAGGAAGCTTTGCAGACTCTGGGGCCTGTTTGTTTGTTGTTTTTCTCGTCTTCCGTTCAGCTCTGGGTACTCACTAAAACATGATTAATACATTGTCACTAACTGAGGCTATTTCTGAGTTCCTTTTTTACCAACTAGGTTTAATACCCAATACATTAAGGATGTATTTCATTCATAAATGTACACAAATATTTTAATGATTTAAAATGTCAGCTGTAAAATTTCTGGCTCCTGTTTTGCCACTGTTGCCAACCATTACAGGAATCCGGAATTCCAGGATGTCAGCCTGATCTCTTCCGGCTTCTACCAGTGTGGCCCATGGGGCAGTCTATGGTTGGAAGGGTGTTGGTGTGCAGGTGCCATGCACCATAGGCTTGCAGACTGAGTAGGGCTCACAAAACAACACTTTTCACTGTATCTTGGTATACGTGACAACAATAAATCAAACTCAAACTCATATGCCCATTTGGCAAACAAATTGACATTTTGCTCTTTTAATGACTCATTCCCAGCTGAGTATGCATTCAAGTAAATGAGGGACACTTCCCCCCATCCCCAAAAATCTACTTCTGGCCAATCATAACCAGCTGGCCAATGTGAGGTGCTTATGGCTTTCTTTTGTTGGTGCAGAGTTTAAGGAAATATTTACCCAATGAGCCCCCTCTCTCAACTGACCATTGTAAACAGTGCACCTAAAATGAGATCCATACTGACAGCACGCATGTCATGTCATAAACCGTCAAGAATAATGGCTTTGCTTCCAGGACTAACATGGGGAACTGACCAGCACTCACCAAAGTCTCTGTTGTAGCCCCCTCTAACTTGCAATCAGGCCTGTCAGCAGCATTTCCGAGGGTACCTTGGGAGAAGGGAAAGGGGACAGAGATGTACTTCTTTTCATTCATTAATAGGATGAGGGCATGACTGGCTAGGCCAGCATTTATTTCCTATCCCTAATTGCCCAGAGGATGTTAAACGCCAACCACATTGCTGTCTGTCTGGAGTCCCATGTGGTCAGACCAAATGATGATGGCAGTTTCCTTCCCTAAAGGACATTAGTGAATCAAATGAGATTTTCCTAACAATCAATAATGGATTCACAGTCATCATGAGATTCTTAATTCCAGGTTTTATTGGAATCAAATTCTACCACCTGCCATGACAGGATTTGAACCCAGCTCCCCGGAACATTACCTGGATCTTAAGTCCAGCAATAATACCACTGGGCTGTCACCTTCCCATGGGACCCTTCCTCTCCTGATGGATGTCCATGGCCAGATATCCAGATACTGATCCCCTTGAAATCTCACCCATTCCCCATCAGCATTACTCCACAATTCCCCAAATTCCCATTACTCTGCTGTACATTATCACAACGTTCTCTTGGCCATAATCCTAAATTCCAGAGATCTATCAAAAACTGGGCTATTTACCTATATGTATTTTCTTAGTCCCTTTCCTTGGGCACAGTATGATTGTAGTGACTGCAAAATGACTGTGGAAAGGCTGTTGATTCTCACTGAACACTATACTCCTTTTAGGTCAAGATATAAAGGGCCTGACTGGTCTAGTGTGATCGAGGGAAATGGCTCAGTAATCTAACAAGGACTTCACTTGAACAAGGTATTAGGTACAAGTTAAATTGGTACAATAGACATTGTTACTAAGGCTGTGAGGGAAACCTAGATGCTGGGCTCTATTTTCTTGGAGATCCAGAGCTCCCACCCTCCTTACATCCACAAGAATTAGTGGGCGGCACAGTGGCACAGTGGTTTGCACTGCTGCCTCACAGCACCAGAGACCCGGGTTCAATTCCTACCTCAGGCGACTCTCTGTGTGGAGTTTGCACGTTCTCCCCGTGTCTGTGTGGGTTTCCTCCGGGTGCTCCGATTTCCTCCCACAGTCCAAAAATGTGCAGGTTAGGTGAATTGGCCAAGTTAAATTGCCCGTAGTGTTAGGTGAAGGGGTAAATGTAGGGGAATGGGTCTGGGTGGGTTGCGCTTCAGTGGGTCGGTGTGGATTTGTTGGGCCGAAGGGCATGTTTCCACACTGTAAGTAATCTAATCTAAACATCTTTATGTAGGTTGATGCTTAATGCACTTCTCAAAAACTAACACCTCATGCAGCATCTTCCTTTAATTGATTATTAATCTTTATGCATTCATGTAGAAAATTATATTAGTCACTACTATCTCTCCACCCAAGTCTCTGACTTCACAAACTTATGTGGATTGGTGGATTCACAACTCTGCCAGAGTGTATTATGTTTGGAATGAGAAGATTGGTAGATCTTTGCATGAAGACGATTGATTCTGTTCTTGACAGAGTGAGATCCCTAAAGGCCCTTCAAACTGGAGGATGCTTTATCTCTCGAGTGCCATTTGCAGTAGATATTTTTTTCTGTGAAAACAGACAGCTGTTCTATTGCCTCATCCAGAAGATCTTATGAATCACCCACACAGAGGACAGCTGTACTTTTGTGTTTGTAGTATTCTGAATTTCTAATCTCAGCAAATTCTTTGTCACCATACCCTGATTCCATCTCAGTGCTGCCCATCTTTAATCTGTGTCAGTAAATATATGTACCAAAAAATCTACGCCAAAAGGTTGAAGAATTTGTACTTTAGTTTGTTGATTTACTTGGTCACTCATATGTACCCCCTTTGGCTGCTTTACTGACAAACCTAAGATGTTCGTTGCCCAGTCATGCAACTAGAGGATTGTTCCTTACTTGGTGGGTTCTATCACTGGTGTGAATGATCCTTCCATGGAAGATGAAGAAATGAAATGTTGTATGTGAACATCTGACATCAGATTCATGCCTGTCATAATACAGCAGTCATAACCCATCCAACCTAGATCCCTCATAGGTGCAAGGCTCTTTCACATGCCCTTGATCCCTCCAAACTCAGCTAATGGTACCTTGAAGACACCTTCCTATTGATGATGGGGACAGTTACAAAACTGCGTACACATTGACAAGAGCCATTATATGACAGGCCATTAGCCTCCTGCAGCTGAGATTCTGATCCAATTCTAAACACCACGTGTGGGCTGTCCTGCATCATAGCAGTGTGCCGCACCCTCTCCAATCTCAGTGTCTGAAGGAGAGATTGTCTCAGGTAAGGAGGAGATGCAGCACCAAGAGGAAACCTCTAAGGAGGAAGATGAAAATGAGGATCATAAGACCATAAGATATAGGAGCAGAACTAGCCCCTTCGGCCAATCAAGTCTGCTCTGCTATTCCATCATGGCTGATATGTTTCTCAATCCAATTCTCCTGCCTTCTCCCCATAACCCATGATCCCTTTACTAATAAAGAACCTATCTATCTTTGTCGTTCATCCACTCAATGACTTGACCACCACAGCCTTCTGCAACAATGTATTCCAAAGAATCCCCACCCTCTGACTGAAAAAAATTCTTCCTCAGCTCAGTTCTGTATGATCATCGCTTCATTCTGAGGCTGTGCCCTCAGGTCCTAGTCTCTCCTACTAGTGAACATTTTCTCCATGTCCACTCTCTCCAGATCTGTCACTATTCTGTAAGTTTCAGTCAGATCTCCCCTCAGCTTTCTAAACTGCATCGAGTACTGAGCCAGAGTCCTCAATTACTCCTCATATGACAAGCCCTTCATCCCCAGATACATTCTTATAAGCCTCCTGTGGATCCCATCCAGTGGTGAGAACTTCCAACTTACTTGCCACACATTTTGCAGAGGACAACATTATGTTTGCGTAGAGAATGCTCTGAAAAGCATTTAATCATGTGAGACAACTCACCGCAGGAATTGGTGGATAAGAAGAGATGCATGATGTTCAACACAACATTTTAAATATTTAGAATGAAAAATTCTGCCTGGAGAATCAGGACAATCAGGTCATTTTCAGACTGGCAAATTGCAACTGTTCTCATGCCACAAAAATGAATGCTGGGCTCTCAATTAATTATGATCTATATTAATCTTTTGGATACGGGGAGCAATTGTAACCAAACTTGTTAATGATACATACAAGAGAAGAACAAGTTGTGAGGCAGAGACGAAGGGTGGAATTCTATCCAGGCAATAGGGACAGAGAGCTGAGAAGAGCACTGCATCATTTCTATTGGGTACTGGCCAGCATATTAAGTATCCATGGCTTTTAGCAGATCGGGGGTGGGGGTGGGTGATTTAGGCATCCAGTTGTGGAAATCCTACTGTCCAATAGCTTCCAAGATTATGGGGGAAAGGCACAAAAGTGGAGTTAATGCCACAACAACATTGGCCATGATCTTCTTGAATGGTGGAGCAGGCTCAAGGGAGCAAGTGGCTTCTTATGCTGTTATTTTTGTATGATCACATGTTCTTTTGTACAACATCAAGCAGGAAAGAGAGAAAACAGCCAAGGAAATACTTTGGAGTGCAGTCACTTTCATTTTACAGGCAGGCTTGACAGCAAACTTGCACAAGTCAAGTTCTGCAAAGAGCAATGCAAGGAATGATCAATTAATTTGATTGATATTGCTGGTCAAGGAGTAAATTCCAGTCAGGATTGAAAGATCTCACTGGCTGTTCTTCAATGGTGTCTTGGGATCTTTCACATCCACCTGATGATCCTACCATTTGACTCACCCAAAAATCAACACGGTTACTGGTGCCATGTTCCCTGAGACTGACATTATATCCTCTGTGCCTGAAGTGGGGCATGAGCTTGCAATTCAGCAAGAACACAACTACTAATAGACAAGACTGAAACCTTCCTTCAGAAGTGGGATGGAAGATATGCTGCATTTAATTAGCCTCTTTCATTTCGTTTTGGTATCTACGTGCATGCTTCCTACAATTTCTACACTCGGTCCTCCATTTCTGAGATCTGAAGCAGATGAATCCAATATTGAGTGTTATCTGCTACAGTTTAGTCCACTCATTTTCAACAAAAATTTGCATTTGTCTTCTTGACTTAACAAAGTATCAACATCAACATCACAGGAACATTATCCAACCAAAGATTCATACCAAACTACATCCAATGAACTGAGTCAGCATTAGCTGTCATAGTAAAAATGTGGAAAATGGTATTTGCTTTTTTTATTGGTAAATGGTGAAATAGCTTCAAAAAAGGTTTGAATGCATGATCTCAATCATGTTTCTTTTTGCATTGTACCACCCCTTTGCTTTTTTTTTGCTTTCTCAATATAATAGACAGTGACGTTTCTGTATTTAAGCAGTAGATTCAAAGTAAGCTCACCAGAAAAAGTTAAACCTTGAGATTTCAACAGTAAATACCTATCCATTGACATGTTAAATGTTCATTCCTTCCATCCAACTCTCTAATTTGGAAAATGCAATCATTTTTGAAATCAAATCTGAAATAATTTTCTTCAGATTTTAAATTATTTGGTGCAATTTTTAAAATGTTGCATTTTAGTTTTTTTTCTTACTTTTCCGTTCTGTTTCTTCTTTCTCTGTCTCTTAATCCAATCTTTCTTCCCTTTCTTTATCTCCCTTTCTCTTCTCCTTTTGAGGTTGAATTCACTCTCCTACCCAGCCCGTTCAATTCAACATCTTTCTATGTTCTTCCACTGTTTGTTTCCTAATCCTGAAGGTCAGAGAGATACCTGTCAGCTGTCTTGTTCCCTCAGGTCTCTGACACTGTTTTCCCTCACCCGGCCCCGATCAGCTTATAGTTTAAGCAACTTTGCAACTGAAGATGATGAAACTGAAAGGCCAGGGACTAATCTATCTCACAGCAGAAGCACTGCCACAGCAAAATCCAGATCACTCAAGCAAAGTTTAACAGGCATCGTCAGGAAAGAAAGAGGCACCAAGGCAGAGAGGTTTGCCAAAAAGATATTACAGAACTTCACAAGGAGCCCTGAAAATATTGACTTCAAGGAACTCACTGGAACCTTTCCAGAAAAATGTGAAATTATTATAACAGACCTCTTACTCTTGACTGTTTTAAGCTGATGAAAGCTGGTGATACAGACTCCAGACATCATGTATCAGTATCCAACAGTAGAATTTGTTGCAAAAACAGAAATTGCTGGAAAAGCTGAGCAGGTGTGGCAGCATCTGTGGAGAGAAATCAGAGTTTAACGTTTCATCAAAACATTAACTCTGATTTCTTTCCACAGATGCTGCCAGACCTGCTGAGCTTTTCAGCAATTTCTGTTTTTGTTTCTGATTTCCAGCAACTACAGTTCTCGTGTTTTTTTTTGTCAGCAGCACAATATTTCTCTTGTCAAATATCAGTATTCAACAAATGAAATATTGTGATGTTGAGTTGACAATTGCATGAAAATGCAAAATACAGAATTGCTCATCCTCGTGTAGAATAATAGAATCCTTGTGGATCTGATCTGATCATCCCGTGAGCCTCTGTAACAAACTGATGTGCATATCCTCCTTCTTAGTAAGGCAATACTGTGAGGCTGGCTTTGCAAAATGGACAATGATAAAAATATCAGATATCTTCCAATGGTAATGGAAAGAGTTTGCAGGATTGGAAATCATCCACCAATACATTTTTTTTTATCTCCCCACTGAGTGTTGTGTGATCGACTCTGCTCCAGTTACATCTGCTCTTTTTCCAAAACTGACCTCCCTTATCAGAAGGCCCTGAAGGATGATGTGTTTGGTGATGTCATATTTCTTCAGCCAAACTCAACAGCTGCTTCACGGGAGATATTCACTCATTTGTCCAACAGCAATGTCAAAAGAAACTATGATTTAAGTTTTTAAAAAATATTTAATGAAGTTTGTAAATACATTTTTGAGGCGAGGGAATGATCTTACAGCTCTGTGTTACAAGACTGTGAAACAGGCGACGATGCAAAAATGACAGAAATTTGGCCTGAAACATGTATAAAAAAGAAATATTTGCCTTTTCATTTCTCACAGAATAGACCTAACGCATTTCAGTTCTCATGACTTATTCTGAAGAAGGCGCTCGTTTTCCAAACAGCAACATATGGAGAAGAACCCAGTTTATTTCTTTGTACATCCACATGATTTTGTATAATCTTGAAATAATATGGAAACAATACTACATGAACATCAAGTTGCCCACTCTCACACACTCCATAGATTGTGATCTGAAAATCTTGACTTTCCTGTGATGAGGCTGTACTTTGTTTCTGATCCATGAGCCAGCATTAGCATCATCCACCATTACTGTTTGCTGGGGACGGAGAAGTGCTATGAAACAGCCACTAACAAAGTCATAAATTACTTTTTATGGAACTAATACCATCCTATGTCATTCTTCTCAATTTGTCTGCAGCTGTTGACACGGTGACCACACCACCTGCTCCATACGGAGTGAATATTTCCATTCTTAACTTTTCCATCATGGCCAGAGAATGTTTTTTGAATAGTTTATCTTCCCACGTGCACTCTGTTCTTTTGTACCTCATGGATCTCATAGAGTCATGGATTCATACAGCACAGAAACAGACCCTTCAGTCCAGCTAGTCCATGCCAACCATGATCCCAAACTAAATTAGTCCCACCTGCCTGCGCTTGGCCCATATCCCTCTGAACCTTTCCTATTCATGAACTTATCAAAATGCCTTATACATGCTGTGACTGTACCTGCACTCATCACCTCCTGTGGCAGTCCATTCCACACAAAACCACTCTCTGTGTGAAAATTTTGCCCTTCATATCCTTTTTAAATCTCTTCCCTCTCACCTTTCTCAATCATTCACCTCATGCTTTTATAAACCTCAATAAGGTCACCTCTCAACCTTCCTTACTCCAGTGAAAAAAATCCCAGTCTTTCCTATCTATTTTTATATCTCAAACTTTCCATTCCTGGAAATATCCTGATAATCTTTCTCTGAACCCTCTGCAATTTAATAATATCCTTCCTATAACAAGGATCAGTGCTGGGCCCTCTACTTTTTGTCATTTACATAAATGATTTGGATGCGAGCATAAGAGGTACAGTTAGTAAGTTTGCAGATGACACCAAAATTGGAGGTGTAGTGGACAGCGAAGAGAGTTACCTCAGATTACAACAGGATCTGGACCAGATGGGCCAATGGGCTGAAACGTGGCTGATGGAGATTAATTCAGATAAATGCGAGGTGCTGCATTTTGGGAAAGCAAATCTTAGCAGGATATATACACTTAATGGTAAGGTCCTAAGGAGTGTTGCTAAACAGAGAGACCTTGGAGTGCAGGTTCATAGCTCCTTGAAAGTGGAGTTGCAGGGTTCAGAAAAGATTTAGAAGGATGTTGCGAGTGTGGTACGTGTATGGAATGAGCTGCCAGAGGATGTGGTGGAGGCTGGTACAATTGCAACATTTAAGAGGCATTTGGATGGATATATGAATAGGAAGGGTTTGGAGGGAAATGGGCCAGGTGCTGGCAGGTGGGACTAGATTAGATTGGGATATCTGATCGGCGTGAACTGGTTGGACTGAAGGGTCTTTTTCCATGCTGTACATCTCTATGACTCTATGACCAGAACTGCACACAGTATGCCAAAAGAGTCCTCACCAATATCCTGCACAACCTCAACACAATGCCCCAACTCCTATACTCAAACGTCTGAGCAATGAAGGCAAGCAGGTTAAATGCCTTCTTAACCAACCTGTCCACCTGTGCCACAAATTTCAAAGAATCATCTACCTGAACCTCTAGGTCTCTATTCTACAACACAACCCAGGGTTCTACCATTAATTATATATGTCCCATTCTTGTTTGTTTTACCAAAATGCAATACCTCACATTGTTTCAAATTAAACTCCATCTGCTACTTCTCAGCCCATTGACCCAATTGATCGAGATCTTTTTTTGTAATCTCAGCTAACCTTCTTCCCTGTCCACCATACCACCAAAGTTTTCGTGACGTACAAACTTACTAACCATGCCTCCTATATTCTCATCCAAATCAATCATATAAATGAGAAATGAACGTGGGCCCAGCACCGATTCCTGGAGAACACCAGAATCACAGGCCTCCAGTCGGAATAACAACCCTTCACCATCCTCCCCTGTCTCCTACTGTCCAATTTCATATCCAGTTGGAAAGCTCACTATGAATCCCATGTGATTTAACTATAATAATTAGTCTTGCATGTGGAATCTTGTCAAAGGCTTTACTAAAGTCAAAAAAACAGTCTACTGCTCTGCCCTTGTCAATATTTTTGGTTATTCCATTTAAAAATTCAATCAAGTTTGTGGTACATGATTTTCCTCGTACAAAACCGTGCTGACTATCCCTAATCAATCCTTGGCTATCCAAATGCATGTAATTCCTATTTTTCAGAAACACCTCCAACAATTTACCCAACACCGGTGTCAGACTTACAGGTCTATAGTTTCCAGATTTCTCCTTACAACCTTTCTAAAACAATGACACACATTAGCCATCCTCCAGTCCTCCTGTTCTTTACCCATGAATACAGACGATATAAATATTTCTGTTAGGGACCCTGCAATTTTCTCCCCAACTTCGCAAAACATCCTGGGATGCACTTGGTCAGGTCCTGGAGATTTATCTACCTTTATGTTTTCCGAGGCCTCCAAGTACTTCCTCTTCTGTAATGCATACTATTTTCAAAACATCAATATTTACTCCCCTGAGTTCTCTAGCCTCCATTTCTTTCTCAACTGTAAAAACTGACACAAAATATTCATTTAATATCTCTCCCATCTCCTGAAGTTCAACACAAAGTCAACCTCATTGATGTTTAAGGGGTCCTACTCTCTCTCTCGCTCTCTCTCTCTCTCTCTAGTTGGTCTCTTAATGTATTTGTAGAATCTTTTTGGACTATCTTTAACCTTACCCACCAAGGCTATCTCATATCTCCTCTTTGCCTTCTTGATTTGCTTTTTTTAGATTGCCCCTACCCTCTTTATACTCTTAAAGAGATTCAGTTGTTGATATCTAGTATACGATTCTTTTTTTATTCTTGCCTGCCTCTTCTCTCTCATTTAAATGCTTCCCATCAATAACATTGTGCAATGATTCAGTGTCGGATGTATCTCTATTGATCCATTCTCTGCCTCTGATTGGTCCTGTTACTCGGCCAATGTCCAATACTGTGAAGCAGTTTAATTTAAAATGTCTTTGGTTCCCACCATAACTTGCGTCCCTGGTAACTGACTCCAGCCCCCAATCTGGCTACTGCCTGAATCAGATTGCTCAAACTCTGAGTGGGGAATGAAGTGAAGATGAACATGCCCATCTATAGTCACTCTATCACCATAACGTGCAAACCCATATTCACACTGTCACTATAACATGCAGCTTCATATTCACACTGTTACTATAATGTGCAGTTCCATATTCACACTTTTACTATAATGTGCAGTTCCATATTCACATTGTCACTATAACATGCAGTCCATATTCACACTGTCACTATAACGTGCAGTTCCATATTCACACTGTTACTATAATGTGCAGTTCCATATTCATACTGTCACTATAACATGCAGTTCCATATTCACACTGTTACTATAATGTGCAGTTCCATATTCATACTGTCACTATAACGTGCAGTTCCATATTCACACTGTCACTATAAAATGCAGTCCATATTCACACTGTCACTATAATGTGCAGTTCCATATTCACACTGTCACTATAACATGTAGCTCAATATGCACTTTATCATTATAACTTGCAGCTCTATATTCACTCTGTCACTATAACATGTGGCTCCATATTTACTCTAACCCTATGAGCACCTACTGTTAACTTGTATCACCTATCTCCGCCCTACCTCAGTTCAACTGCTTCTGAAACTCTTATCCATGATTTTATTGTCTCCAGACTTGGTTATTTCATTGATTTACAAAATTAAAAATGCGGCAAATACTAGAAACCTGAGACAAAAACTGAAAATGCTGGATCAATGAAGAGTGAAACTGAGTTAATGGCAGGAATCTTCCCAAGCCCTAAATTACATGGTCTATTGTGAGAAATTTAGGATATATTTGAACTGTCAAGCAAGGAGTTTCTTGATATTGGGATCAAAAAAGTCATATTTTCCTACCAGGTCCCAGACATTGAGATGGGATTTATGCCAGTAAGTGGTGACGGAAGTATTAATAATGATTGATCATCATTATCACCCTCATTATTACTTAATCTAACCCATTCTGCAACCTGCCAGCTAGAAACTAGATACCGAGACTTCCCGACATGAAAGTCAAAGCAGTTACCTGGTGAAATCAGGTCACCACTTTTTCTTTCAGACCTCCAACTTGGACAGCCAGCACCAACATCTCAGGGCATTCTCCATTCGCATGGCAGCATAGACCCCATCCAATACAGCTTCATTGCAACATCAGGGCCCATCTCAAAACCATTTACAACCCATCCACTCCACTTTAATGCTGGACTTTGGAGCACACCAGCAATTTTCATTGCAATGTTGTTGCAAGGACAGTGTGTGAGCAGGGACAAGTGCCCAGGAAATTGGCTGCAAGCTTGCTCTTTTAGTGCTCACTAACTTTGTGTCTATCTGGATGCTCGTGCTTGCCTTGCCCAGTGCTCCTGACAAACCTACCAGCTGTGTGTGCTTGGACACTTGAAAGAAGTTGCTAATTGCTAACCCCATGGGGTCTTCTCTGCATTGGTCTGAGCAGGAACCTGGTCTGCAGTCGTCCTCTGAATGCCAGTGACTTAGGGCATTGCTCCCTCAACCAGCTGCGGATACATGGCAGTGCAGTACTTGCTAGTAGGTGCTCCCAACACTAATCTAACTTAAATAACCAGCGAGTGTCAGTATGTTCACTACAGAAGACAGTCTTGCTGGCTCTAGCTCTGAGGTATTCATGCTCTCTTCCTCCGGAAGAAGTAATGGGATGTCTTTTCTCTCAGTCTGCTCTAGGTCGCTGTCTTTCTAGAGTGGCTATAGATGGACATGTTCATTTTCACTTCATTCCTCACTGAGATTTCGAGCAATCTGATTCAGGCAGTAGCCAGATTGGGGGCTGGAGTCAGTTACCAGGGGACGCAGGTTATGGTGGGAACCAAAGACATTTTAAATTAAACTGCTCACCCAGTACTGGATGTTGGCTAGGTAAGGAAATGAAGGATGAGAAAAACAATTCTTGTTTTCAAATCTCTATATGGCTGGCCCACCTCTGTGTCTGTAACCCCCGACAGCCTAACAACTCTCTGAGATCTCCAAAGCTTTCCAATTTTGGAATTTTGTACATTCCCATTTTTTAAATCACCACATCATTCAGGCCCATGCTTTTGTTTAATTTATTCTTGGGATGTGGTTCCATTGGTAAGACCATCATTTGTTGTTTGTTCCTAATTGCCCCGGAGAAGGGCACGCTGATCTCCTCTTTGAACTGCTGCAGTGGAGGTGTTGACACAGAGATATTTTCACTGGACCAGCAGTCTAGTGACCTAGCCAATACTCTGGGGCATGGGTTCAAATCCCGCTTTAGCAGATGCTGATGTTTAAATTCAGTCTGGAATTCAAAACTGGCCTGATGATAACCATTCATCCATTGTCATAAAAACTTATCAGATTCCTGAATTTCCTTTAGATAAGGGATAAGCTGCTATCCTCATTTAGTTTGACCTACATGTGATTCAATATTCAGAGCAATGTAGTTGATTCTTAAATATCTTCTGAAATAGCCTGGCAAGGGATTCAGTTGTATAAAGTCTGATGGTGAACCAGCAACACATTGATTGCAGCAATTCAAGAACATAGGTCACCACCACATTTTTTTAATATCAAAAATATACTTTCTTCATAAAATATCTTCATACACATACATAGTCACTAAAGCTGTTCAGTTCTGTACAGTAGTATATGAAGTATATGAAGAAACAAACATTGGAATGTCACTGTATCCATCAAATAAACCAAAGACATTCCTTATTTGTACAAAATTATATTTGTATATATTTAAGACATCAAGAGGGTCCACCACCACCTTCTTAAGGGGACAAAATTACAAATGAAAGATTTGTGCAGGCAGGCCTTGGTCAAGAGCAGTCCTTCATGCCCTCAGCCTTTGGCCCATGGGCCTTTAACTACTGATAGCTCCTGAATATTTGCCTCTATTTTTCATGAAGCACTTGGTCTTGGAATGTGGCAGTGACCAGTCCATGAATTGCCCATAAAATTGGTAAATCATTGAGGAGAAAGTGAGGACTGCAGATGCTGGAGAGTCAGAGTTGAAAAGTGTGGTACTGGAGAAGCACAGCAGGTCAGACAGCATCCAAAGAGCAGGAGAGTCGATGTTTCAGGCATAAGCCCTTCATCAGGAATGTGGAGGAGGCAAGGGCAATGGCTAAGAGATAAATAGGGCGGTGGGGTGGGTTTGGGGGTAGGTAGCTGGGAAGGCGATAGGGAGATGCACATAGGGGTGATGGTGATAGGGCAATGGGGAGGGAGGAGCAGACAGGTGGGAAGGAAGACGGACAAGTAGGACAGTTAAAGAGGGTGGTGCTCAGTTGGAGGGTTGGATCTGGGATGAGGTGGGGGGAGGGGAGATTTGGAAACTAGTGAAGTCAATGATAATGGTGTGTATTGAAGGGTCCTAAGACAGAAGATGAGGTGATCTTCCTCCAGTCATCGGGTAGCTAGGATTTGACAGTGGAGGAGGCCCAGGACTTGCCTGTCGTTGATGGAGCAGGAGGGAGAGTTGAAGTAGTCAGCCACATGACTACTTGTGGTTGTTTGGTGTGTGTGACCCAGAGATGTTTCCTCAAGTGCTCTGCAATTTGGCACCCTGTCTCTCCAGTGAAGGACACAGTCGATGAACAACATAGAACATAGAACATAGAACAATACAGCACAGAACAGGCCCTTCGGCCCACGATGTTGTGCCCCGGTGGGCCAGGCCCTTCGGCCCACGATGAAGTGGGTGGATGTGCCAGAAAATCTCTGCTGGATGTGAAAATATCCTTTGGGCACTTGGACGGAGATGAGGGGAGAGGTGTGGGCACAGGTTTTACATCTCTTGCAGCAACACCATGGGCGGCAATGTGGCACAGTGGTTAGCACTACTGCCTCACAGAGCCAGCGACCCGGGTTCAATTCCTGCCTCAGGCAACTGTCTGTGTGGAGTTTGCACATTCTCCCCGTGTCTGTGTGGGTTTCCTCCAGGTGCTCCGGTTTCCTCCCATAGTCCCAAAATGTGCAGGTTAACTGAATTAGCATGCTAACTGCCCATAGTGTTAGGTGAAGGGGTAAATGTAGGGGAATGGGTCTGGGTGGGTTGCTCTTCGGAGGGTCGGTGTGGACTTGTTGGGCCGAAGGGCCTACACTTTAAGTAATTTAAATCTAAAATAAAAGGGAAGGTGCAGGTGTGGAGTCTGGGTTGGTGGGAGGCATGTACCTCAAAAGGGAGTGGTCTCTGCAGAACGCAAATAGGGATGGGGAGGGAAATATGGGTTCAGAGAAGATTTTCAAGGATGATGTTAGGGTTGGAGGGTTTGAACTATAAGGAGAGGCAGAATCGGCTGGGGCTGTTTTCCCTAGAGCGTCAGAGGCTGAGGGGTGACCTTATAGAGGTTTAGAGAATCATGAAAGGCATGAATAGGGTAAATAGACAAGATCTGAGAAAAGACATTCTGGCTATTGAGGGAGTGCAGCGTAGGTTCACGAGGTCAATTCCTGGAATGGCAGGATTACCTTACACTGAAAGACTGAAGCGACTGGGCTTGTATACCCTTGAGTTTCAAAGATTGAGAGGGGATCTGATTGAGACATATAAGATTATGAAAGGATTGGACACTCTGGCAGTAGGAAACATATTTCCACTGATGGGTGAGTGCCGAACCAGAGGACACAGCTTAAAAGTACGGGGTAGACCATTTAGGACAGAGCTCAGGAGAAACTTCTTCACCCAGAGAGTGGTGGCTGTGTGGAATGCTCTGCCCCAGAGGACAGTGGAGGCCCACTCTCTGGATTCATTTAAGAAAGAGTTGGATAGAGCTCTCTAAGATAGTGGAATCAAGAGTTATGGAGATAAGGCAGGAACAGGATACTGATTAGGAATGATCAGCCATGATTATATTGAATGGCGGTGCAGGCTCAAAGGGCTGAATGGCCTACTCCTGCACCTATTGTCTATTGTCTATTGTCTATTGTCTTATCTTTTCCCTGAGGTGGGTGAGTCCAGAACTAGAGGGCTTAGGTTTAGGTGTAAGATATAAGAGGGACTTAATAGGAGTAAGCTGCAAGACGAAGTGATGGAGGCTGATGCAATTGCAACATTTAAAAAATATCTGGATGGAATATCTATTAGTGGGGTGGAGGGTGAGGACCACAGAGTTTCTATCCCTGTTGCTGTTGGAGGGGTGGAGTTCAAGGGCAGAGGTGCGGGAAGTGGAGGGGATGCACTGGAGGGCATTATTGACCATGTAGGAGAGGAAATTACAGTCCTTAAAATAGAAGGCCATTTGGGATGTCCTGGAATGGAATTGCTCCTCTTGGGAGCAGATATGGTGGAGGCAGAGGAATTGGGAGTAAGGGATCGCATTTTTACAGAAGGCGGGGGTGTGGCAGAAGGTGTAGGCCAGCTAGCTGTAAGGATCAGTGTGTTTGAAATAGATATCCATGTTGAGTCAGTTGCCGGAGATGGAAATTGAGAGATCCAGGAAGGGGGAGCGAGGTGTCCGAGTTGGTTTGGATGAAGTTGAGGTCAGGGTGGAAGGTGTTTGTGAAGTTGATGAACTGTTCAACCTCCCTGTGGGAGCATGTAGTGGCACCAATATAGTAATAAATGTAACAGAGGAAGAGGTAGGGAATCTTTTGTCAATCTCACATTTGGAAACAGCCTATCAAGAATGCCAATGACCCAAAGTGATGGATATGGAACCTGATGGCTTGTTTTATGGTTGTGATATTACTGAAGATTGTGAACAACAAGCCAAAAAAAAGTGTTGAGTTCTAGTGGCTGTTTGCACATCTGCAAAAATATCAGCTTTGCATTGTTGCCGTGGTTTGGTTGGTCAAGTAACTCAAGCCGACTATAGGAAACAAACATGACTATGGAATGATCACAAGTGCCTCGACACTTGAAGGTAGCTGGCACCATGTGGATGTTCCAGAGGCTTAGATCCAGGAGTCATCCTTCAGTCTGAACAATAACAGAGTGAAGTCACAAACTGAAAGGAGAAGAGATAATAATGGATGACAAACCTGCATCATTTGAAAGAAATCACAAATTACATGTGGAATGGGAACATGATATTTCTGTTCAAAACTATAAAAGAAAAGAGTGCTTGCCTTGTATGTCACCAAAGTAAACTGATATGTAAAAAGGGGAATTTAGAACAACGCCGCATAAAATTCCCAGCCAATTTGAGGAAATTATTCCCTTGTTTCTGACAAAGGAAGTTGACAAGGTGAAGGTCATTTTGAAAGCTCAACAATCTTGACTCTTAACTCCAGATATTTAATGAAGTCAAATTCCACCCCATCTGCCGAGATGGGACTTGAATTTATGTCCCCAGAGCATTGAATGAGTCACTGGATTAACAGTTCAGCAATAATACTACCAGGCATCACCTCCCCATCCCACTGAGACAGCACTCTTCCAAATGAAGATACTCAAGTCCAAGTCTTGCTCCCTCCGCACAGACAGCTATTTGATGGACAGTATGACTGGCAATCTCAAACTACAACCCAGATTTCAAGGCACAGGCAAATAATGTGCACTCACATGTATTACACTGAAACTTGGTGAGTACAGGGCAAAATGAATAATTATATCAACTTAGTTTTAGATTTATATAACACTAAAATTCAACTGTTTTTTCTGTATTTCCTTAGGATTAAATTCTGGGATTATACTTCAGTTCAAAAAGTGATCTTGTGCTTAAAAAGATTGGAGACCACTGGTATCAAATATTTCCATACCTGACAATGTAAATGATTTGCATTAGAGAATGAGAACAGAAACAGAGAACATAAGCACACACCATAAACAATGCTAAACAGTGAAAGAAATAATAGCTAGAAAGAGTTTCCAACCAAAAGCACTTGATTGAAATGTAAGGAGAAAGCTGAATAAATATCTGGTTGTGAATTAGAAAATTAGAAAATAAAAATCAAGCACAAAATGAAATATTCACAGTATAAGGAAGGAACGTTGAGTGATTGGCCAGACTCATTCCACATAATTTAGCAGCCAGAGGAAACTTCCATTCATCAGCCTGGATTGTATTCAGTTTCAGGTTCTGAAAGTGACAGGGCATGGTTTAATTATCCACTCTGCCCTTAAAAGAGAGGAATTTATAATTTTCCTCCAATCAAGGTCTAAGTTTGAAAGGTCAATGTACTAATAAACTATTGCCCAATATCATTATAATTATTACATTGTTTTTCCAATTCTAGCTTGATATCCTGGAATTTGCCATCTCACACACCCACAGGAGTGCTAACAGTTAAAAAGCTGCATCAACTCAAGGAAATGATCCCCACCACCTTCTGAGGGCATTTGGGGACACAGCCTTGTCTGCATCACCCACAAATACCTTCAAAATTGATCCAATGTAATAAGTTTCATCTTGTTTAGAGGGCAATGATGTGCATAAAACTGTCACTCATGGCTTAGACTTGTGCATTCCAAGTTTAGCAACAGTTGTATAGTGTGGAAGGATTTGCACTTGGATAGCACTTTTCACGTTTTTAGAACCTTCCAGCCAATTAACACGTTTGAAAATAATTCTCTACCATAATGCAGGAGGAACAACGACCAATTTCTGGAAGCAATTAAAGCATGAGTAAATTATCTCTTTTAGTGATAATGATCAATTGACAAATAATGACAATCTTCCCTTACTCTTCTTTGAAACAGTGTCATGAAATAATTTGCATCAAGCTGAGAAAATAGATTGGGGCCCCCTTTAATACTTCAGCAAAGTCAGCTCCTCCGACAGTGCAGCACTTCCTCAGTGCAGCAAGAGGGTCATATCCTAGATTATAGAGTCAAGTCTGCAGTGGAACTTGAACCCTCAGCCATCTGAGACAGAAGCAAGAGCAATGTTCACTGACCCACACTTACACTGCGCAGCCATCCCCGAAGTTATTATGTTTTATGTCTGAAATATTTTTCTTCTTTGTCCTCTCTCAAAGAATGATTTTATTTTAATCTCCCAAGAAATATAAACCTCACAAGAAAAGCATATGTAGTGGGCATAATTAAATAAACTACATTAAATTGGAATAACTGGGTCCTCTTGATGCTAAGTTTAATGTTTTTGATCTTAATGTTGACTGTGTGATCCTTCAGGCACATCAATTTGTTGTGAAAGCAATAAGCAATTTAAATGAGACATAAACTTCCTGACAAACTCCAATTTTAATTGTTACAAACAGTTCAGTTCAAACAATTGATTTTCACAGTCCCTCCTTCCTACTTAGCTTCCTCTGAGCATATCTTGGCCCCTGTCCAGAGACTGGGCTGTGATATCTACAGACACTCAATCTAACACAATGACCCTGAGGCAAATGCAGGGCAAGACTGACCCCACTCACCCACAATTATCCACCTGCCATTGAACAAAGTAAAGCACAATTGAGATAACTTCATTAGCCAGAACAAGGCAGCCGTCCCTGCCTGTGTGGTAGCGTTCTTATCTGAACATCTTCCGTTTCCATTTACTTTAAGCATGATCCATATCTTTTGGCTGAGCTCAAAGAAAACAACCCTTTTCATTCTTACATACACACACTTCCCAAGTAAAAAGACACACAGTTGCTTTCCACTCAGTGGTCACCTTCAGTACACACACACACACTTGCGTAATCACTTCATGCACACACTACCAGCACGTTGACAATGCATATAGGCACTTGTCTATAACATAAATGCATTTTTACAAACAGGCTAAGATATGGTAGCATTTATTTACACTGAACAATTTGTCATGAGGTTATGTCCATGCCACATGTTTGATGAATTTGCACACTAAAAATTGGCCATTTCTGGCTGTGATTTACAACTTGGCAGCCACTGTGCCTATCGAGACAGGAAACACGCACGTTTTGTATGTGCCTCATTATTATGTTCTCTGTGTGCAGCCCAGCATGATGTATACAGCTTACTGCTTGTAGGAGACTAACTTCATGTGGAGCAAGCAGGTGACTGAACGCTTAAAGCCTCCAACTCTTAAAGGTAGTCTATCTGTTAAGGTGAAGATGCATCGGATCAGAGAATGATTTTGCTGGCTGACTGTTCCCATTTTTATATTCATACTTGGGATGCAATCGTTGCTGGCTGGTCCAGCATTTACTGCCCTTGCCCAGCTTCCCTTGAGAAGGTGATGGTAATTTACTTCCTTGAACTGCTGCAGTCCTGGGGTGGAGGTACCACCAACAAAGCTGATAGGGAGGGAGTTCCAGGACTTTTATCCAGTGACAGTGAAGGACCGGTGATATATTTCCAAAATTAGGAAAGTATGTGACTTCAGAGGGGAGCATTTCTGCAGTATGTCTTGTGGGTGTTACACACTGCTGCCAGTATATGTTGACGCTGAAAGGAGTGAATGTTAAACATGGGATGTATCAATCAAGCAGACTGCTTAATCTTGAATGGTCAAGCCACTTGAGCTGTACTCAATCATGCAATCAGATAATATTCCATCATACTCTGAATTTGTACCTTATTTGTTTGTTTGATCATAGGATGTGAGTGTCACTAGCCAAACCAGCATTTATTGACCAACCCAAATCAGAGTGCAGTTCAGAATCAACCACAATGCAATGGGTCTGAAGTCACACATAAACCAGGCCAAGTAAGGAAGAACATTACTGAACCAGATTGGCTTGTACAAGAATCAGCAGTGGTTAAATGATCACCATGAGGCTAACTGGGAGAAAGTAAGGACTGGAGGTGCTGGAGATCAGAGTCGAAGAGTCGAAGGTGCTGGAAAAGCACAGCCATCAGGCAGAAGAAGGAGAGGAAGGAGATGTGGCTGTAGTAGTACACAGTAAGGTTGTAATCAACTGGGAGAAAGTGAGGACTGAAGATGCTGGAAATCACAGTCAAAATGTGTGGCGCTGAAAAAGCACAGCCAGTCAGGCAGCACACATTCCTGATGAAGGGCTTATACTCAAAATGTTGACTCTCCTGCTCCTTGGATGCTGCCTGAACGGCTAAGTTTTTCCAGCATCATACTTTTTTGCCATGAAGCTAACTGCTAATTCCATACATTTTTATTCAAATAAACGGTGAAGAGGCAATTGGCAAGACAAATGTGAGCTACTCACTTCAAAATAGAGTCAATAGAATCTGGGGGAAACCTCTGCATTGGCTGGGGTCATGCCTGACACAAAGGAAGGTGATTGTCAGTGTTGGAGATTAAACATCTCTATCATAATGTCAAACAGCATGAAAACAGACCCTTCAGTCCAACCAGTCTATGCCTACCATAATCTCAAAATGATCTAATCCCACCTGTTTGCACCTGCTCCACATCACTCCAAACTTTTCTTACTCATGTACTTTTAAATATCTTTTAAATATTGTAGTTGTGCCCACATCCACCAGTTCCTCTGGAAGCACATTCCACACACACACCACTAATAGAACACAGAACCCTGACAATGTGGAAACAGGCCATTTGGCCCCACACGTCCACACTAACCCTCTAAAGAGCATCACACCTCGACTCACCTCCCTGTATTTTCCATGGCGACTCCACCTAACCTACAAATCCCTGGACACTATGGGGCAATTTACAGAGTCATAAAGTCATAGAGATGTACAGCATGGAAACAGACCCTTCGGTCCAACCCATCCAAGCCGACCAGATATCCTAACCAAACCTAGTCCTACCTGCCAGCACCCAGCCCATATCCCTCCAAACCCTTCCTATTCATATATCCATCCAAATGCCTCTTAAATATTGCAATTGTACCAGCCTCCACCACAGCCTCTGGCAGCTCATTCCATACACGTACCACCCTCTGTGTGAAAAAATTGCCCCTTAGGGCTCTTTTATATCTTTCCCCTCTCACCCTAAACCTATGCCCTCTAGTTCTGGACTCCCTGACCCCAGGGAAAAGACTTTGTCTATTTATCCTATCTACGCCCCTCATAATTTTGTAAACCTCTATAAGGTCATCCCACAGCCTCCGATGCTCCAGGGAAAACAGCCCCAGCCTGTTCAGCCTCTCCCTATAGCTCAAATCCACCAACCCTGGCAACATCCTTGTAAATCTTTTCTGAACCCTTTCAAGTTCCACAACATCTTTCCGATAGAAGGAGACCAGAATTGCACGCAATATTCCAACAGTGGTCTAACCAATGTCCTGTACAGCCGCAACATGACCTCCCAACTCCTGTACTCAATACTCTGACCAATAAAGAAAAGCATACCAAACGCCTCCTTCACTATCCTATTTAGCATGGTCAATCCACATAACCTGCACATTTTTCGACTATGGGTGGAAAACAGAGCACATGGAGGAAACCCACACAGACACAGGGAGAATGTGCAAAATCAACACAGACTGTCACCTACGGCTGGAATTGAACCCAAGTCCCTGGCACTGTGAGGCAGCAGAGCTAACTACCGTGCTGCCCTGTGTAAAGAAAATGCACCTCATGTCTTTTTAAAAATTTTTTCTCTCACTTAAAAATATGCCCGTTAGTTTTGAAATCCCCCACCCTAGGGAAAAAGACACCTGCTATTCATCTTATCTACACCCCTCATGATTTTATGAACCTTCATAAGGTCACCCTTCAACCTTCTATGCTTGAGTGAAAAATGTCCCAGCCTAACCAGCCTCTCCCCGTAATTCAAACCTTCCATTTCCAACAACATCCAGGTAAATGTCTTCTGAACCCTCTCCAGCTTAATAATATCCTTCCTATAACAGGGTAACCAGAACTAGACATAGTGCTCCAGAAGGAGTCGGAGAGTGTGGTGCTGGAAAAGCACAGCTGGTCAGGCAGCATCCGGGGAGCAGGAGAATCGAGGCTTCGGGCATAAGCCCTTCATCAGGAATGAGTACAGGAGGCCAAGTAGCAAATGTGGATGCATTGAGCCACCTGCCACGAAGGGGGGGGGGGGTGGGGGGGGGGGGACAAGGTAGCTGAAAGTGCATTAGGTGGATAGAGGTGAGGGTGATGGTGATAGGTCAGAGAGGAGGGTGGGGTGGATAGGTGGGAAGGAAGATGGACAGGGAGGATAGGTTAAGAGGGTGGTAAGGACAGTTCAAGAGGGCAATGCCAAGCTGGAAGGTTGAGTCTGGGAAAAGGTGGGGGGAGAGGAAATGAGAAATCCACATTGATCCCGTGTGGTTGTAGGATCCCAAGGTGGAAGATGAGGCACTCTTCGTCCAGGTGGTGGGTGGTTAGGGTTTGACGGTGGAGGAGATCCAGGAGTTGCATGTCCTTGGTGGAGTGGGAGGGCAAGTTGAAGCGTTCAGCCACAGGGTGGTGGGGTTGTTTAGTGTGTGTGTATCCCAGAGATGTTCTCTGAAACATTCCACAGGTTGGGGTCCTGCCTCCCCAATGTAGAGGAGACCACATCGGGAGCAACAAACACAGTGGATGATGTGTGTGGCAGTACAGTTAAATCTCTAACTGATGTGGAAGGATCCTTTGGGGCCTTGGACGGAGTTAAGGGGGAGGTTTGGGCACAGGTTTAGCACTTCTTACGGTGGCAGTGGAAGCTACCAGCAGTGGAGGGTGGGTTGGTGAGGTGCATGGACCTAACAAGGGAGTCGTGGAGGGAATGGTCTCTCTGGAATGCAGATAGGGGTGGGGAGGAAAATATCCATGGTAGTGGGGTCTGTTGGTAGGTAGCGAAAATGGTGGAGGGTAATGTGATGTATCTGGAGGTTGGTAAGGTGGAAGGTGAGGACCTTGTTGCGATTGGAGGGGTGTTATTCAAGGGCGGAGATGCGGGAAGTGGATGAGATGCGCTGGAGAGCATCATCGACTATGTGGGAGGGGAAATTACAGTCTTTGAAGAAGAAGGCCATCAGGGATGTTGTATGGTGGAATTGGTCCTCCTGGGAGCAAATGCAGTGGAGGAAAAGGAATTGAGAATAGGGCATAGCGTTTTTGCAGGAGGCAGGGTGGGTGGAGGTGTAGTCCAGGTAGCTGTGGGAGTTAGTGGGTTTGTCGTGGTTGTCTGTGTTAAGTCGGTCACTGTTGATGGAGATGGAAAGGTCCAGGAAGGAAAGGGAGGTGTCTGAGGTCATCCAAGTGAACTTGAGGTCCAGTTGGAAGGTGTTTGTGAAGTTGATGAACTGTTCAACCTCCTCGTGGGAGCACAAGGTAGCGCCAATACAGTCATCGGTGTAGCGGAGGAAAAGTTGGGAATAGTGCCGGTCTAGCTGTGGATGATGCACTGATCCACGTACCAACAAAGAGGCAGGCATAGCTGGGGCCCATGACTACCCCTTTGGTCTGGAGGAAGTGGGAGGATTCAACGGAGAAATTATTGAGGGTGAGGACCAGTTCAGCCAGGCGCTGGGTCGGCGTAAGAGGAAGAAACAGGGCTTGGAGGCCTTCACCATGGTGGATAGTTGTGTACAGCGACTGATGTCCATGGTGAAGATAAGGCTTTGGGGGCCGGGGAAACCTAAGTCATGGAGAAGGTAAAGGGCGTAGGTGGTGTCCTGAACATGGGTGGGGAGGTCCTGGACCAAGGGAGATAGGACGCTGTCAAGTACTCCAGAAGAAGCCTCACCAACACATAACTGTAGTTGTTGGAATTCTAAACCTTTTTAAAGTCCATCAACAAACAAGACACAAACAAGGAAATAAAATATTTGTGTTATGAAAGGAGGGGAGAAACATGTGGAAACATAGATCAATAGCACCTGTCCACTGAATTAGTAAGATCGTGCTTTTGCTTCCCCATATCAAGTGTTCTCTGATCTCCTTCTCCAGATACTTTCACTTCATTGCAAGAGGCTTGGGGAGTTTGGTACACTAATTATAAACACTCTTAGTTACTGGTAAAGGTTCCAACAACTTGTAGAGAAAATAATCAGCTTCGTTCAGACTTTAATTACTTTCACAGCAAGGAGATAGAGACACAGAGCCTACTCCTTCAGCAATTCTGAGTCTTCTCCCCTTGTATAGGTAACAAACACCAAAGCTGTTCACTTGACCAGGAGCCAACTGAGTTATTATCAGGCTGACGATGTCCAGTATCCATAACTGGTCACAGTTACACAAACCAATCAGTGATGGGATGCTGAACAAATCTCACTCTGCAAACCAAACCCCACTCCCCTCTGTGTCATGGTGTCTTAGCTCTCTTCTCCAGCCCTCAGCCCTATGCTTGCAAAACAGCAATGTAAACACAACTCATAATGAGTGACACTTACTTGTTTTAAGAAATGCAGTGATTCCTCCTCCACACCTTGATTTTTGAAATAGATATTTTCCTATTTTAGTCACAATCAAAAGTAAAGTTAAGAAAGTCATACCACCTTTTCAACATGCTGCGATATGTACTGACTGCGAGACATAACAGCAATTATTTATGGTGAGAATATAAGCACATTCTCTTTGAAAGTATCACAGGGGAGGTGATAGCCTATTGTTCTTATCACTAAACTACTAATCCAGTGTTGAAAAATGTGGCGCTGGAAAAGCACAGCAGGTCAGGCAGCATCTCTGGGACGCATGCACCAAATAATCCCACTAGCCTGTGACCGACAACTTCAACTCACCCTCTCATTCCACCAAGGACATGCAAGTCCTGGGCCTCCACCACCAAATCCAAGCCACCTGACAACTGGAGGAAGAACTTTGCGACACTTCTACCACACGGCATCAACATCGACTTCACCATTTTCTTTATCTTCTCTCCCGCCACCTCATTCCAGATCCAACCCTCCAACTCAGCACTGCCCTCTTGATCTGACCTACCTGTCCATTTTCCTTCCTCCCAGCCACTCCACCCTCCCCATCACCCTATCACTATTACTCCCTACCTGCATCCACCTTCCCAGCTACCTTCCCCCCTGCCACATAACCACCCCCCTATTTATCTCTCAGCCCCTTTCCACCTCCACATTCCTGATGAAGGGCTTATGCCCGAAATGTCGACTCTCCTGCTCCAGAGACGCTGTCTGACCTGCTGTGCTTTTCCAGCGCCATACCTTTACACCCTGTTCAACATCTGCAGACCACATGTTCTCCTACTAATCCAGAGATCTAGGTAATGTGCTAGGTACCAGTGTTCAAATCCCGCCATGCCTCTTCAATATTAGTCTGGGTGCCTGGATTGTTGGTCAGTGACAATTACCACCACCTCCACATAAATAGTTTCTGGCGCCACCTGGAACAGGTCCCACTGAGTTAGATTGTGAGTGGTGGAACTTTGGGGTGACAGAAGCCAGTAAGAGGGAATAGAGGAAGACTTCTGCTCTTGAGAGATTTTTTTAAATTTATATCTTGGATTAAGTGTTTGACACATATGCGTTTGTTAACATTCAGGAGGCTGGAAGAACACAGCAATCCAGGCAGCATCAGGAGGTGGAGAAGCCATTGTTTCAGGTATAAACCTTCTTCAAGAATGGAGGTAGGGGCAGGGGGAGTTGCAAGTAAAGAGAGAGGGGCTGAGGGTTTGGGTGGGGAGAGAGTAGAGTTGTGAGGTAATGATCGGTGCACACAGATGGTGGGTACAACCTGGTTGGTGATGGGAGGAATGAATTTGGGTTCCTTCCACCTACTAACAGGATTCATTCTTCCCATCGACCAACCAAGTTATACCCACCAACTGTGTTCACCTACCACTATCTCACAACTCCAACCCCTCTGCACCCAAACCCCCAGTCTCTCTCTCTTTATCTGCAGCTCCCCCTACCCCCACTCCAGTCCTGAAAAGGGGAACACTCAAAATGGTGACTTCTCTACCTCCTGATGCTGCCTGGCTTGCTATGTTCTTCCAGGCTTTTACTTGTCTATTTTGGATTCCAGCATCTGCAGATTTTTTGTCTCTACATAAAGTGTGTTAACATCAACGTGGTCAATCTGGCTATTCAATCATTAAAACTACTGCTAGACGTTTATCTGAATTAAAACCTCCTAGTTTAAGTGGCTCTGATGGTGCAGTTGTAGTGCCTCTATCTCTGGACAAGCAGACCTGTCTGCTCCAGGGGTGTGTCAAAACATCACTGAGCAGGTTAATTGGAAAATATCTAGAATCCTAAATAGCACCTATCATTGAGGCAATTACCTGCTACAGATGGCCCTCTCCATCAGCTGCAGTTATCTTATCCTGAGCTTGGAATCAGACAGAGGATAAGTCTGTATGACAGGCAGTGTGCAGATGGTGTTTACATGGCAAGAACCTGTGAATGGCATCTTTTAAAATGAGATGCTGTTGTGCTGCAGCTATTACATGGTTTTGGCTGAACAAGAAACTCTGTCCCTCTTATACATAGATATGCCACAAGGATAGACATGTTATGATACATATTCCATGCTGAAAATGTGTTGCTGGAAAAGCGCTTTTCCAGCAACACATTTTCAGCTCTGATCTCCAGCATCTGCATACATATTCCATGGCCAACCATTCCTGCAGTCAGATTTAAACTGCTGGCCCAGAAGTAGAGAGGCTACACTTCATGGGAAATGGAGTTCCTCGTTTTTAACTCCTATTCCATCTCAGTTCCATAGGCTTGAGAGAGTTAATGTTAGTCTTGAAGCAACTAGGAATTTCCCTCTCCAGTGGTGTGTAAAAGATCTGAATAAACATGGTAGAATTAAACACACAATCGACTTAAGAGTATAAGAAGAGCTGAAACTGACAAAATGAAATAATTCTCTGCCCCTAAATGACATGGGCTATGACAAGAAAGTTGGGAAACCCATGTACAGTGGCCAGTGAGGAGCATCTTAACTCTGAGAGCAAAAAGGCTTATTTTCCAATGAGTGGTAAGAGGCCTACATGCAGGTGTTAATACCTCAATGAAATGCATTTTCTCATTCTCTCACTCTTTGAATAGAAACAACGTGGTGACTACTCCAAACATTACAGTCCAAGTGGCTATCTGGCAACTCCAGCTTAGCCCTTACTCCTCCGGACTGCCATCTTGGACGCCAATCACCAACATCAGAGGTCATATGCCATGGGCAGAGATGCACAACAACTCACAATCCCCCTCTCCCTACCACCACCACCCTGGTTTCCATGGATCTCAGCATTCCACAGTTATTAACCTCACCACGTCATCAATGCACATCGCCGATCCACTTACCACATGGGTCAGCACTTCCATGCTGCACTTTGGACCACAATGACACCTTTCATTGCAGAATCACAGAATTGTTGGGGCACAGAAAGAGGCCATTCAACCTTTCATGCCTGCACTGGATCTATTCCCTTGTCCCAATCATCTGCCTTATCTCCATGTCCCTCCATACCATTTCTATTCCAAATGATCAACCAGTGCCCTCTTGAAAGCTTCAATTGAACCTGCTTCTGCCACATTTCCAGGAAATGCATTCCATACTCGAGCAACTTGCTGTGTGGAAAAGCTTTTTCTTACATCACTTTCCATTCATGCCCTCTCGTTTTTTATTCTTTGATGTGCAGGAACAGTTTCTCTCTGTCTACACTGTCCAGCCTGCTCATGGTTTTGAAAACCTTGATCAATCTCATCTCAGCCTTCTCCTCTCCAAACAGAACAGTCTCAATTCATAACTGAAGTTGATCATCCCTGGAACTACTTCTATACACCTATGCAATGCAGCTTCAAGGCCACAGAGCTCCCAGGGACAGGCACCCATCTCATGGATTGGACCAAGATACAGCTTTGGGATAATTGCTTACCCTCTGAGCACTCACTTACTTTGTATCTACTCTGAAATTCAGCATCTCTGTCTTGACTTTTTGCGCTTTGCCCTCTTGGTCAGTGATTAAATGCTCAGAGTATTTATCTTGTCTTGGTTTTTAACGCAGACACAAAGCCTATCATGGTTGTCAACCGTCATTAGCCAAAGGGCTGGAGATGTTTGGTGAATTTTATAGGGGCCTGAGCAATATGGGCTCTGGCGAGATGTGTGGGAGAATCGAGTGCAGCGAAGCCTAACACTGCACTGAGATCATCTCGCTCCATCTTTTATGCCTTCCACAAGTAACAGAGAAAGATTCCCACTCGGTCAGATGCCAATTGGTGGGTATTAATACTTGTTCAATGTCTTGTTAATGCCACAGCTCAGTCCATTAATATTCAGACTCCTGTCTAACCAATCTTGCCAAACAAACTCGATATTGGAAAAAGCAAGGTCTGAGTAAGAGTGACTGAGGGAAGATGTTGCAAGCAATAGAGTCATTGAGTCATACAGCATGGAAACAAATCATTTGGTCCAACTCATCCATGCCGACCAGATATCCCAATCTGATCTAGTCCCATTTGCCAGCATTTGGCCAACATCCATTTAAACCCTCCCTATTCATATACCCACCCAGTTGTCTTTTAAATGTTGCGACTGCACCCGCGTCCAGGCGACACATTCTGGCAGCACATTCCATATATGCACCACCATCTGTTTGAAAAAATTACCTCTCAGGATAACTTCTTAAATCTTTCCCCTCTCATCTTAAACCTATGCCCTTTTGATTTCCCTCTTGAGTATATTCCTACTGCCCTTATACTCCTCTCGGGATTCCCTTGTTCTCACCTGATACATGCCTCCTTCTTTTTCTTGACTACAACCTCAATTTCTCTAGCCATTCAGCATTCCCTATACCTGTCAGCCTTGCCCTTCACACTAACAGAAACATATGATCTCTGAACTCTAGTTATCTCATTTTTAAAGGTCTCCCACTTCCTAACCACCCCTTTACCTGCAAATAGCCTCCCCCAATCAAATTTTGAAATCAAAATTGGCTTTAGTTCTATAATTTTCATAACTGATCTAAAGCTAATAGAATTACAGTCACTTGCGAGTGTGGTAGAGTATGTGACTTGTTGGGAGATGGGTGTAGTAGCAGAGATAGAGTGAGGGTAAGGTATTGGAGAGAAGATTGCAGACCTTACCCTGACAAAGTGGACCTGACCTTCTTCCTACAGAGCTGCACATTCCTCCAGATAGCTGACACTGGTCTATCTTGGACTAAGTTGACATGGTCTGGTGTTGTGGTCTCCATACGTGGTCCTGGGGAAGGTACTGGTCCTGCATTACCCCCAGCTAAACAGGGTTAATGAGAATCCAAAGAGAGTCTGTAAGTTTATTTTTTTTTCCACACTACCACCTAAGTGCGGTAGTGCTTATTTGGGGAAGGTACTGGTCCTGCATTACCCCCAGCTAAACAGGGTTAATGAGAATCCAAAGAGAGTCTGTAAGTTTATTTTTTTTTTCCACACTACCACCTAAGTGCGGTAGTGCTTATTTTATCCCCAGCACCCATGGTGTGTGTGGTGCTTGCGGTTTATTTATTTTTTATTTTTATTTTTTTTTAACCCCCACACTACCACCTAAGTGCGGTAGTGCTTATTTTATCCCCAGCACCCATGGTGTGTGTGTGCAGGTGTGAGACACAGTGAAAGACACAAAGTGCACCAATCTTTATTCAATTTCCACCACCAGGAAGATAGGAAAACACCCGGGTGGCCAGTGACAAACACTGCCCTTCACATCAAAGGGCAGTGCTGTGTGATCAAAACAGTGAAGGGGAGGGTAGGGACTAAATCAAAATAGAATTGGAGGGAGAAATGATGCACTCCACTCCCTGCAGCGCCCACCTCTCCCTGAACAACGCCAGGGTGTTGGTCGACACCGCGTGCTCCTTCTCCAAGGACACCCGGGCTCTAACGTAACCGCGGAAGAGGGGCAGGCATCTGTAAGTTTATTAAGGGCAAAAGGATAATCAGGGAGAGAATCGGGCCCTTTAATGATCAATTTGCCTGACCACAGGTGATGGGTGAGCTGCTAAAAGATTAAAAGTGATGTCCAAAAGAAGCGAGGGTTAAATAAAGAAAACTTTTTTCACATAACGAGTGGTTAGAAATGGAACATACTGTTTAGGAAGGCAGGTTTATTGAGGCATTCAAAAGAGTTGGTTTGGGATGGTTACTTGTCTCGAAATGGTGTGCAAGGCTATGGGGAAAAGGAAGGAGATTGGCACTAAGTAATGATGCTCATTTGAAGAGCTGGTGTAGGCACAATGGGCCAAATGGCCTCCTTCTATACCACAACAATTCTGTGATTCTGTACAGAAGTTGCAACAATTCTCAATTCCATTAGCGGTAGAGAACTGCTCACTGGTGTGAATGAAGGCAAGACGGGAATTTGTTTCAGTGAGATTTATCATTACCTACATTTTTCCCCATGCACCTGTGTATCTGCTAATAACACCATGCCAAAACATTTGAGCTCTTCGATGCAATGTGCACAGCAGAGACAAAACACTAATTATTACGTCTGTACTATCAGTTGTTGTTTAATGGTGAGGGTGTGAGAATTCTGAAATCAAAGTGAGCTTTTCAAATTGTGCTCTCTCCACAGGTGCACCCAGAGTCTGGCACATCAACTTAGACAAAAATGACAACTCCAATACATCTACTGTACAAATACACAATCAGATTGTCCTTGCTAGCACTGTAAAGTGTATCTTCATCCAGGGTCAGTTGCATGGCAGAATTATGAAGTAAAGATCATGGAGAATTCTAATTGATCCATATCCTACCTTAGTTTGCATAGAGGGACAAGAGTTTCTACAGTGCGTTCAGGAAGATTTTGAACAGTAGTATGTTTCCAGTCCAATGAGAAAGGAGGCAGTGTTGGACATGGCTCCTAGGATTGAGAAAAGATCAAGTGTCAGAACATTTAGCGGACGGCGAACATTGTATCACAAGGTTTACTCCCTGATCAAGGGGTAATCCAAGCAGTAACTAATTAATTGGGTGAAAACCAACTTCATTGGGGTGAGAATCATCCAGAAGTTGCTGGAGAAACTCAGCAGGTCTGGCAGCATATGTGAAGAGAAATCAGAGTTAACAGTTCGAATCCGGTGACCCTTTCTCAGAACTGTGCTTCAACGGGCTAAGATTGAATCTGACTCAAATAAGTTGGAATCAAAGAATGGTGGCCAAGACTGTAACTTTACAAAAAGCATCCTTTAATGAAGAGAGAGTTCTGGCACAATCTGATATGCCCACACAGAGGGAATCAACCAAAGCGACAGTTCCTGTATGATAAAAGAAATGGAGAGTAAAATGAAGAAGGAAAGCTGCTTTCATGACAGGTGACAGGAGGACTAGATGCCCATTTTTAAGATGAGAGGAGAGAGATTTAAGGAAGACATGAGGGGCAAAGTCTTTACACAGAGAGTCGTTCGAATGTGGAATGAACTTTCTGAGGAGGTGGTGGATGCAGGTACAATTATACCATTTAAAAGGCAATGAGGGAATTGAGGCTGTTTTCATTAGGGAGAGGAAGGTTGAGAGGTGACTTAATTGAGGCGTACAAGATAATCTGTGGGTTACATAGGGTGGACACTGAGAGCCTTTTTCCTCAGATGGTGATGGCTAGCACGAGAGGACATAGTTTTAAATTGAGGGGTGATAGATATAGGACAGATGTCAAAGGAGTTTCTTTACTCAGAGAGTAGTGGGGGCGTAGAACACACTGCCTGCAACAGTATTAGAACCTTCAACTTTAAGGGCATTTAAATGGTCTTTGGATAAACATATGGATGAAAATGGAATAGTGTAGGATAGTTGGGCTTCAGATTGGTTCCACAGGTTGGTACAAAATCAGGGCCCAAAGGGCCTGTACTACACTGCAATATTCTATGTTCTATGTTCTAAGACATTTAGATAATTACATGAATAGGAAAGGTTGGGAAGGACATAGATCAGGAACAGGAGGGTAGGACTAGTTTAGTTTGGGATTTTCTTCAGCATAGACTGGTTGGACCGAAAGGTCTGTTTCTGTACTGCATGACTCTATGACTCAATGACCCTATGATACAATTGAGAACCAAATTGAATATAAAAGGTTCAGAGGGAATTGGGAAAACAAACAGGAGAAGCTAAGAGTGAATATGATACAGACTGGCAGCTAACATAAGAGGGTATCCCAAAGTCTAGTATAGGCATTTAAATAGTAAAACCAGGCAGTGGTGTTGAGCAGGAAGAGGGAGAAGTGATTCCCCGCATAATGGTGTCCTTTCATTTTCAGCACTCTGTCTTGCCAGGAAATGCCCGTTATTAGTTTCATGTAGTAGAGGAGGCAGCTGTTCAGAAGCTATTCCCAGCTTCAGTAATTATCCGGGCATCTTTACTGTAATGGCAGGTCTGGAGAAAACAAGCTTTGTACTCGCAAAGCTGTGCATGTTCAAGCAGTTTGCTGTTGATCTACATTTGTCTTCTCAACTTGACATGACCTCTATGGTTTGGGTAATCGTAATGTTGATCAAGGGGCAGTTGCTGATGTTTCTTAATCGAAGGTATGTGAGACTATTGACAGTCTCCAGCATGAGATTGTCAGTGTTGATGGAAAGTGGAGTTTCTGAGTCCTGGTCCATTGGTCTTGAGGAAATCCTTTAGGAGTACACATTTCCAAGGTTGGTAGTGAGGTGGAATATGTTGTACTACCAGGCAGTGGTGAATTCTGGTCGCAGTAGTTTGCTGCCATCCTTCTAGATTGTTTCTAGTCGATCTGTTAGAGATGTTGTTACACTTCTCTGGTTCAGGTGGATTTGAACCCAGGTCTCCTGATCCAGAGGTAGGACACCACCCCTGTGCCTTTCTTCTGTGCTGATTCTAAGGGTCTATCTACTTAACAATACCAGTGAATAAACCACTACTGAGTCTTAATGAGAGGATACACTTAGAATCATAGAATCCCTACACTGTGAAAGCAGGCCATATGACCCATCAAGTCCAGTCCGACCCTCCAAAGAGCATCCCAACCCCTACCCTATCCCTAAAACCCTGCATTTCCCAATCCATGTAGCCTGCTTCTTTGGACTGTGGGAGGAAACTGGATCACCCAGAGGAAACCCACACAGACACATGGAGAATGTGCAAACTCCACACAGACAGTCGCCAGAGGATGGAATTGAACTCAGTTCCTTGGTGCTGTGAGTTAGCAGTGCTAACTACTGAGTCAACATGCCGCCCCTTACCTTACAAAATATATAGTTTATTGATGATAGCAATCAGTGCAAGTTGCATTGATTAATTAGGCATAATTATAAAAACTCAGATCAATGAAGACAATTGATCAACTTCGATTCTGCATTGGAACTTGAGCCAGAACTTGTGTCATCGGAACCTTATGCTAGGAGTCCAGTCTGTACTTAAAATTGTATGGTATCATCAGATTGGGTGGAGCTTAATGCAGCTTCAACCTCTACTCCTTCAGAACTATTACCTTACACAACAGAAAGTTTCTCAAAGTGAAATATCACCCAGTGTGGAGAGGGGAAGGGCAGTCTTTGCTTTTAGTTCAGGGGAGTGGAGATGCTATACATGTTGCCTCAGAATATTCATGAGTAGGCCAATTTTCCAACATAGGATGCTGCAACACCTTTATTATCTCCAAAAAAGCCTCCTAACTATTTTTTCATGAATGGAAATAAACTTTACATTTATCTGTTCTATTCTACAAGCTCATATGCAATTAAGTATTTTGAAATGTTTTCACATTCAGCAATGAAGTATTGATCAGATAATCTATTGTTTTTTTTGTTGCTAATATTGACAGAGGCAAAAATAATAGCCATGGATTTTTCAGGACAACCTGAGAGCTGACAGGGTAGGCAAAGTCTGGTCTAACATCTCATCCAAAGGCAGCAGCTCTGGCAATGTGACCTTCCCTCAGAGCTGCACTCAAGTTCCTGCGCAGAATCTAAGTTGATCAATTGTCTTCACAGACCTGAGTTATGGATTAAAAAGTTTGAATGGAAACATGAAGCATCAACGTAAGTAAATAAATAAAGGCAAAGGAGGCAATAAGGAGAAAGCCAGCAAAGAGAGAACTCAATACATCAGTGGCATGGTGGCTCAGTGGTTAGCACTACTGCCTCACAGTGCCAGGGACCCGCGTTTGATTCCAGCCTTGGGTGAATGCCTGGGGGGAGTTTGAACGTTCTTCCTGTCATAGAGTCATAGAGATGTACAGCATGGAAACAGACTCTTCCGTCCAACCCATCCATGCTGACCAGATATCCCAACCCAATCTAGTCCCACCTGCTAGCACCTGGCCCATATCCCTCTAAACCTTTCCTATACATATACCCATCCAAATGCCTCTTAAGTGTTGCAATTGTACCAGCCTCCACCACATCCTCTGGCAGCTCACTCCATACATATATCACCCTCTGTGTGAAAAAGTTGCACTGGGGTCTCTTTTATATCTTTCCCCTCTCACCCTAAACCTATGCCCTCTAGTTCTGGACTCCGCAACCCCAGGGAAAAGACTTTGCCTATTTACCCTATCCATGCCCCTCATAATTTTGTAAACCTCTATAAGGTCACCCCTCAGCCTCCGATGCTCCACGGAAAACAGCCCCAGCCTGTTCAGCCTCTCCCTATGGCTCAAATCCTCCAACCCTGGCAACATCCTTGTAAATCTTTTCTGAATCCTTTCAAGTTTCACAACATCTTTCCAATACGAAGGATACCAGAATTGCACGCAATATTCCAACAGTGGCCTAACCAATGTCCTGTACAGCTGCAACATGACCTCCCACCTCTTGTACTCAATACTCTGACCAATAAAGGAAAGCATACCAAATGCCTTCTTCACTATCCTATCTACCTGCAACTCCACTTTCAAGGAGTTATGAACCTGCACTCCATGGTCTCTTTGTTCAGCAACACTCCCTAGGACCTTACCATTAAGTGTATAAGTCCTGCTAAGATGTCTGTGTGGGTTTCCTCCTGGTGTTCTAGCTTCTTTCCACAGTCCAAACATAAGCAAGTTAGATGGATTGGTCATGCTAAATTCTCCATGGTGTCCAGGGATGTGCAGATTAGGTTCACAAGCCATGGGAAAGGTTGGGTTATAGTGATGGGGTGGGTCTGGTTGGAATGCTTTTCGGACGGCTGGTGTGGACTCAATGCACCTGCTTCCACGCTGTAGCAATTCTATGGCAACACCAGAAGAGTACTTTGTAGTGCTCAGTATATATATTAAAAAAGAGTGAGCTCAATGTTGGAACAATATATGGTGGAGTTGAATCCCATTGTCAGAAAAATACCTAGTCAGCAGGAGTTTCCCATTTCATGGCGATATGACTATTTATTTTGAAAATATTTGGTCTTGAATATCTTTATTGCTAAGAATAAAGGGTATTAGAAATCCAGAGTTTTGCATTATAAGTCTGATCTAATAAAGCTTAACATTTAATTCAGATATTTCTCATCATTCTTGGGAAACTGAACCCTAGGAAAAGTTACCAAGAGTAGAAGATTACATTCTACATCAGCACAGGTGCATCATCTACACAGTAACCACATCCACTTTAGACATAACATCAAGCATACAAACTGTAAACACATCTGCAAAATATTCCTCTCTGTTTTGCTTTGGCTCATTCATTTATCAAAGACAAAAAGGAGTCTCTCATATCAGAAAAGAACAGCTCTTCAGCTGAGTAACGAAAGACAAGTTAAACACCATTTCCAAGGTTCTGTGTAGGTCTAACAAGCGTTCAATCTGACGGATGAGTGCACGGCTACCTTGGCTATCAGTCCCCAGCCCACACTGCACTGTCTGGCTGCTTAACAGGTTTATTATAGAAGAACAGGGAATGTTCAGCATGGAAACAGGCTACTTGGATTAACAGCTCCTCCCATTTTCCTCTTTGCTTCCAACTTCATTTCTTCCCCTTGGCATAGTTTTCTATTCTTTTCTCTTTCTTGTACCCACCTAGGTTCCTCATAAGTTCACCTACACTTTCTCACCAGAGATTAAGTAAAGAAACTTTTCCAAAATTTGTTATTGGAATTGTCAGTGACTATTTCTTATTTATCATCCATAATTTTGACCTCATTCACAAATGGAACAATTTTTTCTTCCAAATCAAACCTATAAAATCCTTTCATAATCTTAATGATCTTAATGAGTTGCTGGAGACAATAACACCAGTCTGTTTAGCCCTTGTTTGTAAAATATATTCTTTCAGTTCAAGTGAATCAACAATCTTCTTTGCATCTTTTCCAGTATTCTCTCCCTCCCATTGATTCTTCTGCTCACCACCTCTCACATAGGCCAACTCTCTCTCACACCTGTCCTGCTCAATGTTTGCTCTCCTGAACCTTCTATAAGTGAGGGATTGGCAATAAGTGCTAGCTTAGCCACGAACGGCCAGAGAACCAGCATGTGATTTAGGCCAACATGGGTGGAAGTGTGCCTAACCTGGGGAAGAGCGAGCTCTTGTGGGGAAAACCCAGTATGGAGCATCTGTAGGCCCACGGTTTAAGAAAGGACTGTAATGTTTAACATTATTTCTTTATCATTCTTCTACATTCTAAGAACAGTAGTGTTTAAGTTTTTAACTTATTTCTTTATTTTTCTATTTTTGTGCCTAAGATTTTGTCCTGAGATGGCTTTGTACCTAAGATGGCGCCAGAAATAGCAATATTGTACACTTTCACTGTACTCCTGCACACCTGTATTTGAGTACACATGACAAAACCTAAACCTAAATCTAAATCTATTGCCCTTGAACAATTAAAGAAAAGAAATTAGTGGGATGTCTAAAAGGAAGGATAATTTTAAGAAGGAGGAGGGAGAGTAGGGCCAAGCCACTTAAAAGCTTTGCCATAAATGGAAGGCCAAAAGTAGGGGGGAGGGAAGCCGAGTGGAATCAGAGCCTGTTCCAAGGTTGCACTGGGACTGGAAAAAGAGTTCATGAGTGATAGCACAGAAAAATCAGGAATGCTTTGGTTGCTAAGTACCTACTTTTGGTCTTCAGTTCAGATTTAGTAGTTTTTAAAACAAGTCAGATAATGTCCTCAGTTTTTATTTAATATTCCATAAACTAAAGGAAGTAAGCATGCAGAAAGTAAACATGCTGGGAGAAATTTAAGGATAGGTCACTGACAAACAACTCAGCCGCGTGGAATATTCCCACTATGCAATGCAGGAAGAAGGGGATGCTCCAGTGTCCAGGGTGACCATGCATATAGGAAATGTCTCCAATTACAGCTCCTCAAAATCTATGTTTGGAACAGCAACCTGAGCTGTTTTGCAGCATCCACAAGGCTGAGATCTTCATGAAAAGTGTGTATAGTGGGGTGGTCATACCACAGACAAAGAGAGCACACACAGAAGGGGAATGGGAAGATAAAACGGTGACAGAGTAACAGTGACAGAAGATCCTATTATAAAGCGAACAGATGGATATCTCTGTGGCTGCAGATATGACACCAAGATGGTATGTTGTCTACTTGGTGCCAGGTCAAAGCAGTCACAGGGTGGCTGCAGGGCATTCTGAAGGTGAACGAACAACAATCAGTGGCTGTTGTCCATGTTGGTACCAATGGCACTGATAAAAAAGAGGCCAGGGGTCCTGCAGGCGGAATGTAGGGTGTTGAAAAAAGCAGGAAATTAACACTGCTGACAATATTCTAGCAATAGTACTGAAGGCTTGCGCTCTTGAACTTGCCACTCACCTTGCCAAGCTGTTCCAATACAGTTACAACATTGGCTTTAACTCAACAATGAGAGAAAATGAGAACTGCAGATGCTGGAGATCAGAGTTGAGAGTTGATGCTGGAAAAGCACAGTAAGTCAGGCAGCATCCAAGGAACAGGAGAATCAAGGTTCAGGCATCAGCCCTTCATTGGGAACGGGAACTGAGAGGTAAATGGGACGGGTTGGGGTGGGGGAAAGGTCGCTGGAAATGTGAAGGTGGAGGGGCGAGAAAGATGAAGATAGGTCAGAGAGGAGGGTGGAGTGAATACATGGGAAGGAAGATGAACAGGTCGAGAGGGCAGTGCTGAGTTAGAAGTTGGACCTGGGATAAAGTAGGGGGGAAGGGAAATGAGGAAACTGGTGAAATCCACATTGATCCTGTGTGGTTGAAGGGTCTCAAGGCAGAAGTAGAGACGTTCTTCCTCCAGGCATCGGGTGGTTAGGGTTTGACAATGGAGGAGGCCCAGGACCTGCACGTCCTTGGTGGATTGGGAAGGGGAGTTAAAGAGTTTGGTCATGGGGCGATGGGGTTGGTTGGTGCAGGTGTCCCAGAGATGTTCTCTGAAACGATCCGCAAGTTGGTATCTTGTCTCCCTGATGTAGAGGAGACAACATCGGGTGCAACGGATGCAATAGATGACATGTTTGGAAGTACAGATAATTTTGGATGTGGGACTATCCTTTGGGGTCTTGGACAGCAGTGAGGGGGAGGTGTGGGCGTAGGTTTTGCACTTCATGCGTTGGCAGGGAAAGGTGCCAGGAGGGAGGTGTAGGCTGATGGGGACTGTGATCTGACAAGGGAGTCATGGAGGGAATGGTCTCTCCGAAATGCAGATAGGTGGGGAGGGAAATATATCTCTGGTGGTGGGGTCTATTTGTAGGGAAATATATCTCTGGTGGTGGGGTCTATTTGTAGGTGGCAGAAGTGGAGGAGGATGATAAAATGTATACGGAGGTTGGTGGTGTGGAAGGTGAGGACTAGGGGTGTTCTGGGAGAAAGTGAAGTCTGCAGACGCTGGAGATCAAAGCTGAAACTTTATTGCTGGAACAGCACAGCAGGTCAGGCAGCATCTAGGGAACAGAAGATTCGACGTTTCGGGCACATGCCCTTCTTCAGGATGTTCTAGAGGTGTTCTGTCCTTGTTGTGATTGGAGGGGTGAGCTTTAAGGGTGGAGGTGTGGGAAGTGGAGGAGATGCACTGGAGAGTACCATTGACCATGTGGGAGGGGAAATTGAGGTCTTTGAAAAAGGAGGCCATCTGGGATGTTCTATGGTGGAATTGGTCCAAGGCTGAGGAATTGGGAATAAGGGATAGTGTTTTTACTGGAGGCAGGGTGGGTGGAGATGTAGTCCAGGTAGTGTGGGAGTTAGTGGGTTTGTAGTAGCTGTCCATTGTTAGTCAGTCGCCGGAGATGGAAATAGAGCAATCCAGGAAGGGGAGGGACGTGTCCGAGGTGGTACAGGTGAACTTGAGATTGGGGTGGAAGGTGATGGTGAATTTAATCAACTGGTCAACCTCCTTGTGGGAGCACAAGGTGGTGCTGATACAGTCGTCAATGTAGAGGAGGAAAAGGTTGGGAATGGTACTGGTCTAGCTGGACTGTTCCACGTACCCAATGAAGAGGCAGGCATAGTGGGGGCGCATGCGGGTGCCCAAGGCTACGCCTTTGGTTTAGAGGAATTGGAAGGATTGGAAGGAGAAGTTGTTGCAGGTGAGGACCAGTTCAGCCTGGTGAATGAGAGTATCAGTGGAAGTATACTCGTTGGGTCAGCGTGAGAGGAAGAAACGGAGGGCTTGGAGGCCTTCATTGTGGTGGATCGATGTGTACAGGGACTGGATGTCCACAGTGAAGATAAGGTGTTGGGGGCCAGGGAAACAAAAGTCTTGGCGGAATGTGTATTTGAATTTTTAGAAGGTTTTTGATAAAGTCCCACATAAGATGTTAGCATACCAATGTAAAGCACTTGGGATTGGGGTTACTATAACTGCATGGAGTGAAAGGTGATTATCAGATAGAAAACTGGGACTAGGAATAAATGAATAGTTTTCGGAGTGGAAAACAGTGACTAGTGAGTTATTGCAGTGATTTGTACTTGTACCACAGCTATTCACATCTGAATGATTTTGATGAGGGAATCAAATGTAAAATTTCCAGTTTTGCTGATTGTGAGTGATGAGTAAGATGTAAAGAGGCTTCAAAGTGACTTAGGCAAGTTAAGTGAACTGACAAATATAAGGCAGATGCAGTATAACATGGAGAAAAGTGAATTTGCACTCTCTCAGTGGGAAAAACAGAATGGCAGCATATTGTTTGAATGGAGACAGATTTGAAAGTGTTGCAATGGGAGTTGGGTGTCCACTGCAATTAAGCATTACAATGAAACAAGCAGTCGGTTAGTTAAAAGGTATGGTAGCCTTTATTACAATATGATCTGAGTACAGTTACAAGGATGTCTTTCTGCAGATGTACACGATCTTATTGAGAGCACCTTGAACTTTTACGTGCAAATGTGGTCTCCTTATTGAAGATGGGATATACTTGCCAAAGAGGGATGCATAAATGTTTGCCAAACTAATTTCTGGGATGACAGGATTGTCATATGAGGAGAGATTGGGTCAAATGATCTGAATAGGCTGGGGCTGTTTTCCCTGGAGCATCGGAGGCTGAAGGGTGACCTTATATAGAACATTATAAAATCATGAGGGGCACGGATAGCGTAAATAGGGTGCAGCAGTCCAGAACTGGAGGCCATAAGTGAGAGGGGATAGATTTAAACATAAGGGGTAATGTTTTCATGCAAAGTGTGGTGTATGTATGAAATGAGCTGCCAGTGGAAGTGATGGAGGCTGGTACAATTACAACATTTAAAAGGCATCTGGATGGGTATATGAATAGGAAGGGTTTAGAGGGATATGGGCCAAATGCTGGCGAATGGAACTAAATTAATTTAGGATATTTGGTCAGCATGGACGAGTTGGACCAAAGGGTCTGTTTCCATGCTGTACATCTCTATGACTCTAATTCAGTGCAGTTTGGAGGAAAGTTAAGGGACTTTAATGAAATGTATGAAATTTTGACAGGGCTGAACAGCATGGATACAGGGATGATGTTTCCTCTGTTTGAATGTCCAGAACAAAGATTCGTGGCCTCAGGATACAGTATAGGCCATTTGGGACTGAGATGAGGGGAAATTTCTTCACTCGAAGGGGGGTGAACCTCTGGAATTTTCTACAACAGAAGGCTGTCAAGGCCAGATCATTGAATACTTTTAAGAAATAATAAGATTTCTGGGGACTAAATGTCTTAAGGGATGTGGGGAAAGAGTGGGAAGATTATGCTGAGATAGAAGATCATCCATGATCACACTGAATGCTGGAGCTGGTAGATGGACCAAATGACCGACTCCTGCTCATGTTCAAAATGGTCTGAGTCAAATGGATGGAGTGATTAGATGGGGCTAAAGGAGCTTGTTAGGGTGGGTTGGTTTGAAACCATGGAAGAAGCTGAACACTGAGTTTATTTTAATTTGACCTGCTGGGAACAGTGTATATCAATGAAGACTGGGCTAATAGGCAATCACAATCTACTGTGGAATATCCTGAACATTATGGAACAGCACTTTATTGGTCTCTCTACATTATCAGAAAAATGCTTCCAAGGGCATTAAACAATCTGAAAAATGTGTTGCTGGAAAAGCGCAGCAGGTCAGGCAGCATCCAAGGAGCAGGAGAATCGACGTTTTGGGCATAAGCCCTTCTTCAGGAATCCATTCCTGAAGAAGCTGAAGAAAGGCTTATGCCCAAAACGTCGATTCTCCTGCTCCTTGGATGCTGCCTGACCTGCTGCACTTTTCCAGCAACACATTTTTCAGCTCTGATCTCCAGCATCTGCAGTCCTCGCTTTCTCCCATTAGACAATCTTACAGGCAATTACAGATAAGATTAGATTAGATTAGATTACTCACAGTGTTGAATCAGGCCCTTCGGCCCAATAAGTTTCAACAGCTTTTCCCCATGGTCGAGGAGACTACAACCAGACGCAAAGATTTAAGGCAAGAGGGTCCAAAGGGACAGTTTTTTTCACACAGAGGGTGGTGAGTGTCTGGAATGGGCTGCCAGACATAGTGGTGGAGGCTACTGCAATTCTTTCATTTAAGAAACATTTAGACAGGTACATGGATGAGATAGGTATGGAGGGATATAGACCAAACACAGGCAAATGGGACTAGATTCATTGTGAAAACTGGGAGGCAAGGGCAAGTCGAGTCAAAGGGCATGTTTCTATGCTGTAAACCTCTATGAGTCTGAAATTGGTATGGTTTTGTTTTATTTTATGTCTTTCCTCCAAGACATTGTTTATTCAATTTGGTCTTTGCAACAATCTACTGAAAGGCTTATTTTTGTAGTTCAAGGAAGATTAGCTGAAAGTGCTGCTTGACATCACTTCACTTTCACCATGAACCAATTGGGTCAGTCATGGAGACCAATGAAACGATTTTAAAGTAATATAGAGGTCAAGTCAGCATAGTCAGAGAAGACCAGAGGGCTGCACTTTCATTCAAGAGAGATGACTGCTGACGGTTCAACCTGAGGGTCTCAGGTGAAAGATGAGGTTGCGAAGGAGGATGTTCATGGTAACCTCAGCTAGTGCAGGCAATTATACCTGCGTTATTAGCATCACTCTACATTGCACACCGGCCACTCAGCCAACTGAGCTAACTGACCCCTATTAAAAGCAACACAAAGAGCATAATAATATAATCACAATTAACCAATACACTTTAAATAAATTCTCCATCCTTTTACAATACACTCTTACAAAGAGTTGGATGGAAAGTTCGTAAATAGTTAGGTTGGTTGTGAAGTGACGATACTTTCTGAAATGAATGGACTAGTTTATTAAATGTCTTGGTTGTTGGAGAGAGCTCAAATCTGTTTGGAGAAAGTTGTGTAAGAAGTTAGATCACACTTTAATATTCTAAAGAAGTAACATGACTATAGTTCAGGAAGTTCTGTCATCTATGACTTTACCAGGTGTTAAATTAAATTAAATGGAATCACAGTTGGACAGGAACAATTTTGCAAAAACAGGTAAAATAAACATGATATAAATTATAAATGTTTGTACTTTTATACAAAGAATCCATACAGTGTGGCAACAAGCCATTTGGCCCAACAAGTTCACACCGAAGAACACCTCACCAGATTCACCGCCCTGTCCTACCTCATAACCCTGTGTTTCCCATGGCTAATGCACCTAACCTACACATCCCTGGATGCTATGGGCAATATAGCCTGGCCAATCCACCTAACGTGTATATCTTTGGACTGTGGGGGGAAACCTACGTAAACACAGGGAGAATATACAATCTCCACACAGTCACCTGAGGCTGGAATTGAAACTAGGTCCCTGGTGCTGTGAGGTGGCAGTACTAACCACTGAACCACTGTATGTGTTACTGAATTGGCAACATCTTTTTTTTCTTAAATTAGCATATTGATAAAACACTTTTGCTAATAACTTAATGCATATAATTAACAGTGAAAGTGATTCAATAAAATGTAAAAGAGTGGAATGAACTGTTTTTCTTTGCAACTCGAAATATAAAAGCTAATTTTTCAATAAAAAAGGATTTGGGTTGAATTCGGTGTTAAATACTTTGTATCACCTCTGGCCTCTGACCTTTGACAGTTGTTCCACTGGCCACTTCGATGGCCCTTTAATCACTGACCGTGTGTGAAGCTTAGCCTTATATCTCATGGTGCGATGCACCACATCAACTCCCTGCAGCTACTACCTGTGTGGCATTGGTCATCCTAAGGAGCCTCCTGTTGTTCGAAATTCTGCATCAGAGTCTGTCAGTGAATCACGAATGTATTGCCAAGTGCAACATCCATCCTGGGATGTAGACAAAAGGCATGTGCTACATGACCCAAAAGACGTGACCAGGGACATGGACAGGGCTTGAAGGATTTTAGCACATTCTTGCTGGAAAATGCATGCTGTTTCTGCAAACATTGCATACCTGGATTAATCGATGGGTCATTTTCATAAGTTTTCCAGACTTCCAGCACCTGGGAAGGTGTCTTTATCAATCTATCATTGGGAATGATTATATCCAGAACTCAGTATTTGTCAGAATCCTCCCCCAGCCAGGGTGCTCTGACCCGTGACAGTGACAGATTATCAGAAGGAAGTTCCACATCGAGATAAAAATGAAAACTGAGGTGAATCAACATTTGATAAGGGACAGCAAATTAAAACAACAGTTGCTGTAATTTGCTCAGCTGGAATAATCCCAACAGTGAAACAATTTCAAATTACTGAAAGTCCGCAAATAATGTTAGTGCCGTGACAGCTACTCCCTGGGCTCTGCAATGCTTCTTTCACTGTTTCGTTATTGCAATTTATCTTTCGTTCCCTTTAACAACTCTTTTCTATTCTACTCATTTTTATCTGTTCTTTGCATTTTCACGTGTTCTGTACTTTTAAAGGTGATAAATGCCTCTGAGGCTGAAAGTTCTGGGTTACAGTCTGCTCACAGAGACCTGAGTACAAAATCAAAAATGACCCTCCAGTATGCTAAGGAGTACTACACAGTCAGAAGTGACATACAGTCATAGAGTCATACAGCACAGAAACAGACCTTTCGATCCAACCAGTCTATGCCGACCATAATCCCAATCTAAACTGATTCGATCTGCCTGCACTTGGCCCTCATACCTTCAAACATTTCATATTCATGTACATAACCAAATGTCTTTTAAATGTTGTAACTGTACCCACATCCATCACTTACTCTGGAAGTTCATTACAAACACAAATCACTCTCTATATAAAAAAGCTGCCCCTCAGGTTCCTTTTAAATCTTTCTCCTCTCACCTTAAAAATATGCCCCCTAGTCTTACTCTCGCAACCGAGGGAAAAGACACTTGGCATTCAGCTTATCTATACCTCTCTAAATCACTAAAGGTCAACTCTCAACCTCTTACTTTCCAGTGAAAAAAATCCCAGCCTAACCAGCCTCTCCTTATAACTCAAACCCTTCATTCCCAGCAACATCCTGGTAAATCTCTTCTGAATTCTCTCCAGCTTAATAATACCTTTCCTGTAACAGAATGACCAGAAATGCATCACCAACGTCCTGTACTACCTCAACATGACGTCTTAATTCCTATACTCAATGGTCTGAGCACTGAAGGCAAGTATGCTAAATGCCTTTGTAGCAGTTTCCTGGCTGCTAAAACATAGACTGCTAACTTGACCAAACAGCAAGGGGTGCTAGGTAGATATCTGTCTAATAAGGCATTTCAACTGAGATCCCATTTTCCCTCTAAATAAGACCATAAGAACGTAAGTATAGGAGCAGAAATTAGGCCATTCAGCCCATTGAGTCTGCTCCATTATTAATCATGGCTGATAAATTTCTCAATCCCGTTCTTCCGCTTTCTCCCTGTAACCCTTGATCCCCTTGATACTCAAGAACCTATTTCTCTCAGTCTTAAATATACTCAATGACCTGGCCTCCACAGCCTTCTATGGCAATGAATTCCACAGATTCACCACTCTCTGGCTGAAAATGTTCTCCTTCTCTCTGTTCTAAAAGATCTTCCCTTTACTCTAAACCTGTGTCCTTGGGTTCTTGTCCTTTCTACCAATGGAAACATCTTCCCAACATCTACTTTGTCCAGGAGAAAGTGAGGACTGCAGGTGCTGAAGATCAGAGTCGAAAAGTGTGGTGCTGGAAAAACTCAACAGGTCAGGCAGCATTCAAGAAGCGGGAAACTCAATGTTTTGAGCATAAGGCCTTTATAAGGAATCATTCCTAATGAAGGGTTTATGCCTGAAACATCAATTTTCCTGCTCCACGGATGCTGCCTGTCCTACTGTGCTTTTCCAGCGCCACACTTTTCGAATCTACTCTGTCCAGGCCATTCAGTGTTATGTACATTTCAATTTAGTCCCCCTCATCCTTCTAAACTCCATTGAGTATTGACCCAGAGTCCTCAAATGTTCCTCATATGTTAAACTTTTCATTCCTGCGAGCATTCTCGTGAACTACCTCTAAACATGCTTCAAGGCCAGTACATCCTTCCTGAGGTATGGGGCCCAAAACTGCACACAATACTCCAAATGTGGTCTGTCCAAAACCTTATAGAGCCTCAGAAGTACATTCCTACTTTTATATTCAAGTCCTCTCAAAATAAATGCCATCATTGCATTTGCTTTCCTAATCAACCCACAAGTTTACCTTGACAAAATCCTGGACTCGAACTCCCAAGCCTCTTTGCACTTCAGACTTCTGAATTTTCTCCCCATTTAGAAAATAGTCCATATTGTCCCTACCAAAGTGCATGCCCTCATACTTTCCCACGTTGTCCTCCATCTGCCACTTCTTTGTCCACTCTCCTAACCTGCCCAAATGCTTCTGCAGCCTCCAACCTCCTCAATGCTGTCTGTCCCTCTACCTATCTTTGTATCATCTGCAAACTTAGTCAGAATGTCCTCAGTTCCTTCACCTGGATCGTTAACACATAAAGTGTGTGTTAAAGATATCATTGCTCGCTTTTCAAGAAAGCCAAGGGAGGTCCCTTGGCTTAGCTTTCTCTCTTAATCCATAACTAAAAACAAAGTATTTATTGCAATTATATTGCTGTTTGTGGAATCTTGCTGTGTACAAATTGGCTATATTTGACTGTACTTTTTTCACTTGGAGTTGGATCAAGCATCATGGGATTTCTCAATGCCCTGGTCCTGCCTCCTGCCTGGCAGCACATTCTCATGAACAGATGGCAGGAAGGGACTGGGGTTGGGGCTGGTACCTCCAGAAGCAGGCTAAGTGCAGGATCAGAGCTGGGTGGATGTCAAATCAGGCCTCTCTTCACTGAGACATGTGCCCAGGCTCCTCTCGTGGTTCATGATCCATCTGACCTGACAAGAAACGTATTATCTTTAGAGCCTTTCTAAAGGTGGCCTGGATGGAGTAAAATTGCAGCAAATCACCATTCTTGTGATCAAACTGTCTGCATTCAGATTGCTAAATGCAGAGAGGATAGGGATGGGTTTGAGAATCCTGGAATCGAGCACTCTCTCTCTGCCTACTTTATCCCCAGCCCAATGTAGATCCGCCCTGTGTTGGGAAAGAAAAATACAGCCCCAAATACCCAAATCACAACAGAGACCACACTTCATAAATATTCAATTTATTATAAAATGCTATTGGTCTTTTTGAGTTTGTGAAATACATCATATAAATGTGAGACCTTTCTTACTCTGATTCATATCTAGCTCATGAAGGAGGAGAGAAAGTTCTAACAATATCTCGAATGATGAGGAGCAAGTTACTGAAAAGCATTACAGGAGGTGGTCCAGCACCAGGGACCCAGGTTCGATTCAGGGTTATCTTGAAACATTATTCTTGTGGGTTTGAGCAATAAAGTCAGTGTGTTTATTAAAGGCAGTCCGTGAAGTCCTGGGGATGGTCATCAACTCCATTTAGGGAAGGTCCATTGGAGTGGGTCACTGAGAAAATGATTAGAATAAAAGGTGGCTAATTCAAGAGAGATGGTTGAAATCTCTTCGAGCAGTGGAGGAGACTAGAGGCTCACAGGAGGATGGGGAGTGGTGTTTGTCACAGCTCACGGTAAATCTGGCCTCTACATGGTGAGAGTATATGACCAACAAGGGCATGAACTTTGCCAAGTCAAATGCAAAGTCAAGGTTAGGTAAATTGGCCATGCTAAATTGCCCGTAGTGTTAGGTTTAGGGGAATGGTCTGGGTGGGTTGCAGGTCGGTGTGAACTTGTTGGGCCAAAGGGTCTGTTTCCACACTGTAAGTAATCTAATCTAAAACTGCCCAAAATGGCTGACACAGCATGAACAGTGGGTGTAGGAGGTTACAGTTTCTTTTTTTTTTGAGAGAGGGAGAACTATTTGGAATTTGAAGTCCTGCTTGGAACAACCATAATAATCATGACATCAGTGATTCAGTAATGCCACCCATCTCACTTCAATATGTATTTCACTGGTAACTCATTCATTATCCAAGAATGCACATGAAGAATTATTGAGTCAACAATTATGAACATTACATTGTCATGTCCTTGCCATGTTATCTAAGTAAATTTAATCAGACAAACATAGAACATAGAACATAGAACAATACAGCACAGAACAGGCCCTTCGGCCCACGATGTTGTGCCGAACATTTTCTTAGCTTAAGCACCTATCCTTGTACCTATCCAATTGCCGCTTAAAGGTCACCAATGATTCTGACTCTGCCACTCCCACAGGCAGTGCATTCCATGCCCCCACCACTCTCTGGGTAAAGAACCTACCCCTGACATCCCCCCTATACCTTTCACCCTTCACCTTAAATTTATGTCCCCTTGTAACACTCTGTTGTACCCGGGGAAAAAGTCTCTGACTGTCTACTCTATCTATTCCCCTGATACATCTTATAAACCTCTATCAAGTCACCCCTCATCCTTCCAATGAGAAAAGGCCTAGCACTCTCAACCTAACCTCGTACGACCTATTCTCCATTCCAGGCAAGATCCTGGTAAATCTCCTCTGCACCCTCTCCAAAGCTTCCACATCTTTCCTAAAGTGAGGCGACCAGAACTGCACACAGTGCTCCAAATGTGGCCTTACCAAGGTCTTGTACAGCTGCAACATCACCCCACGACTCTTGAATTCAATCCCTCTGCTAATTCAAATATGTCAGATGAGCTTTTCCTATCTGAAGAATATTATTGGAAACAAGAGTTCACAGCAGCAACAGCAGTGTATACTATCTGCAATATGCGTTGCAGATCCTTAGGCAGCATATTCGAAACTCACGACCAATTCCACCTAGAAAGCCAAGGGCAGTAAGATACATGAGAACATCACAACCCACAAGATCCCCTCCAAGTCACTCATCATCCAGCTTGGAAGTATATCACCATTCCTTCACAGCTGCTGGGTCAAAATCCTGGAATGCCCTCCTTAATGGCATTGTAGGTCAACACAAGAAGGGTGGGTTCAAGAAGGCAGGAACATTTTAACAATTCTCTTGTGAGATGTGGGATTGCTGGCTGGCCAGCATTTATTGCTCATCCCTAGTTGCCCTTGGACGGTCACTGCTAGACCTAGCTCTTGGGAATGAAGTGAGTCAACTAGAGTCATAGAGTCATGCAGTACTGAAAGGTTGTTTCCAGTGCAAAAATCGATCAAGTTATGAGGATGATGGAGTACTTGTATGACAGTGACCATTGTGTCATAAGGTTTAAGACGATGGTGGAAAATGACATTGGCCAATCTAGAATGAAAACAAGCACCTAGTGGTGAGCAGACTTCAATGGGGCAGTGACCACCTTCTCAAGGGCAACTAGGGATGAGCAATAAATGCTGGCCAGCCAGCGATCCCACATCTCACAAGAGAATTGTTAAAATGTTCCTGCCTCTTTCCAAGGCCTTGGGCCATGGTGGGATGGTTGCTGGAAGATAAGAGCTGCCACTCCAATTGTGGCACATGAGACCTTTGTGAAACCCTCAGAGTGACACAGAATGAAGATACAATTCTGCTCACACTTCCAACAGAGCTTCATGGAACAGATAAAGGCCTCCTTAAGTTGGAGTTTGAATATCTTTCCTGGTCTGGCAGCATTTTACAGTATAGCCCAGGAACAGTGTGCTGCTTCCACACAGCTTCCTGTTCACTTCACAACTGGAGGCAGCAAAAAGAAAATTATTCAGATGCAGAAGAAATAGGAGATCCTCAGTAATCCTCTGAGGGTGATGGTGATAATAAGGATCAGGACATCAATCAGAAGAACTGTCAAAGAAATCATGACAGAGCAATGCACTATTCAGCATCAAAAGCCAGAGAGAACCTGATGGAAACCCACTTCAAGGATGAATGAGCTGGGTGTGGAGTTTGATTAATTGTTGAAGATTCTGCTGCTAATCTGTCAAGCAGCCCCTGCTAAATGCAAAGAACCTTCGCAGCTTCTTATTGTTGGAGTCCTTGACCTTTCATGTTCTCAACAAGTATGCAGTTATTCATCTGATTAAATGCTTGGTGTCTCACTCTTTGTGAAAGAACAGCAGTCAGTGAGAAGGTGAACGAGTATCACATGTTCCTGAGGTTTGATCATTTATATGGCTCAGTCAGCAAATCATGTTGTGCACTACAGTCTGTCACCAAAGCCAACAAGTCGGGAGGAATCCTGAGAGCTCTGTTTTTGACCTTTCCACCTTAACTCACGCTTCAATGTTTTAAAGTAGCTGTGGATCACCCTGAAATGCTTGAGCATATTGTAGGATAACGTTGAATTTGTAAGAAGCAGTGCTTTGTGCAGCTTTTCTGGGCAGATGAGTGGTATCATGTGTGTGTGTGTGTGACAGAGAGAGAGAGAGAGAGACAGACTGAGATAGAGATAGAGAGCAAGACAGAGAGACAGAGAGATCTACTTTCCTGCCCCATTGAAGTCTGCTCACCACCAGGTACTTGTTTTCATTCTAGATTGGCCAATGTCATTTTCCACCATCGTCTTAAACCTTATGACACAATGATCACTGTCATACAAGTACTCCATCATCCTCATACCTTGATCGATTTTTGCACTGGAAACAACCTTTCAGTACTGCATGACTCTATGACTCCAATTGACTCACTTCATTCCCAAGAGCTAGGTCCAGCAGTGACCATCCATTTTCTGCTGTAAGAAATTCTCCTGCATGCACATAAGAACTCACCTCTTGTTGCCCCTCACACTACCATAAACTCAGTCTAGAGCTAGGTAATTAATCCAGGTCACCCAATATAACTACTCAACAATGTTTACAATGGTTACAACTACTCTTGTAGTTCCTTGCTGACTTGTTCTTCTATGTCCTTCTCACTAGTTATTTCTTTAATTCACTCATGGGATGTGAGCATCACTAGTCAGGCTACATTTGTTTCCCATCCATAATTGCCCCTTGAACTGATTGGGTTTCAGAGGGCAGTTAAGAGTCAACCATATGGCCATGTGTCTAGAGTCATATGTAGGCCAGACCAGATAAGAATGGCAGATTTCCTTCCATTAAGGGCATTAGTGAACCAGATAGATCATGACAGTTAACAATGGTTACAAGGTTATTATTAGACTCTTCTGATTAAGTTTTTTTATTAAATTCAAATTTCATCATCTACTATGTGAAATTTGAGCCCAGTCCCGCAAACATTAGACTGGGGTTCTGGATTACTAGTCTAGTGACATTATCATGGTGATCTATACATTACACTAAGCAATATAATTACACTCTTCTCATTTCTTAGCCCTGGCCAAATCAATTCTCTCCTTAAAACATCTGAACCAGCTACTTTCTCAGTACCGCATTGCTCTTCTTAACCAGAAATTCCATTCTCTTTTCATTTGTTTTCCTATCTTTTGTGAACACCTTATAAAACTAACTCCACAGAGGTGATATCCTGTCACCAAGTCACCCTTCATTTATACATGGAAAGGCCTTGACACTGAGACACTGATCCAGCTCCCTCAGAGCCAGGTCCTGTTTATTTTTTTTATTTTTCCTTTTTTTATTTTTTTTTAAGAATGCCTGACACTCCTGTTCTTTTTTTTAACCCCCACACTACCGCCAGGTCCTGTTTATATCTGTCAGCCAGGGCTCCCTGGAAACTAATATTCCACGTGATCCATCTGACTTACCTTGTTACAATTATTGTGCTAACACTCAGCCCTGTGCTTCCTTGAGCTAGGTCTCTGTTACCATCACAACATTATGATCCCATAATCAGTGCTTGTGATCCTCAATCTCCTTCACTAATCTCTGTGCATTCACATATAAGCAGTGTAACTCTGACACACTTTATACTTTCCCTCTTACTCTGATTCTGCCTATTAGCTTACTATTCTGTATTCTAGTGCTATGCTTTCTAATATTCCCTCCTGCTTTCCATACCCCTGCTGAGTTAAACTAATCCCTCTCCAAGAGGATGAGTAAAATGGCCACAAGGAACTCAGTCCTAGCTTTGTCCAAATGCACCCCATCTAGCTTGTACAAGTGATATCTCTCCCTGACCCAGTTCTAGTGTCCCAGGAATCTAAAGCCCTCCCTCTCTTGCACCATATTTCCAGTCGCATGTTTGTCTGTCTTGTCCTCATATGCCAGTAATCACTTGCATGTAGTACTGGGAATAATCTGGACACGAATACTTTGAGGTCCTGTTTGTTAATGTTCTACCTGGCTCCCTAAATTCCGATTGCAAAACCACTTGCCCCTTCCTACTTATGTTGTTTGTATCAATCTGGAATACAATTTCTGACTGCTTCCCCTTCCAACTGTCTGTTGTACAATTGTTCTGTCACGTCCTTGACATTAGTGCAAGGGCGGTAGCACACAATGCCATCCAAGCTTTCACCCACCTGCCCTCCTACCTCCTGTGGGGCGGCACGGTGGCTCAGTGGTTAGCACTGCTGCCTCACAGCACCAGGGTCCTAGGTTCAATTCCAGCCTTGGGCGATTCTCTGTGTGGTGTTTGCACATTCTCCCCGTATCTGCGTGGGTTTCCTCCATGTGCTCCGATTTCCTCCGAGAGTCTAAAGATGTGCAGGTCAGGTGAATTGGCCATGTTAAATTGCCCATTGTGTTAGGTGCATTAGTCAGAGGGGAATGGGTCTGGGTGGGTTACTCTTCGGAGAGTCGGTGTGGACTTGTTGGGCCAAAGGACCCGTTTCCACACTGTAGGGAATCTAATCTAATCTAATCTAATCTATCCTGTTAACCCACCACCACACTAACAACTCACCTAGCTGGCATCCTATGCCTCTTCAACCACTGTCACTTGTCCACTGAAACACCTGTGACCCTAACTTCCAATCCCTCACCTACATGACACCTAACCCCCAGACCCCTCATCCACTTGTCACTCTTATCCCTCCACCTACCTCCCATCCCCAGAAACGGCCTCTCTCCACAGCTTTCAAAATGGCTACAAAAGCTCTTACACCACAGAATATGGCACTTACTGCCACACACAGTCTCCAAGCTGATCTTCGCTGCTTCTGAGTTCCCTAAAGAAATAAGTGTCTTTCTTTTTTGGTCTGGTTAGGATCAGAAATAGAATTGTGTGGAGTCTTGGCCCAAGTACTTACCCAGAGAGAAAATAAATCAAGTCAAGTCACCATAGTCTTACCTGACAATAGGGCTGTTCTCTCATTAGAGAGAGACGACTGGTGGTAGTTTAACCTGAGGGTCACTGCCCATCAGGCAGGGGGGAGAGATTGAGAAAGAGAATTCCTCATGGTAACCTCAGCCAGTTGGGAGCATTGATCCCAAACTGTTGATATCATACTGCTTTGCAAACCAACTGTCCAGTCAACTGTGCAAAACCAACCCCTAGAGAAAATAAATGCTAATCCTGTAACAGGCTGCAAAAATGTTCTTTTGTCCAGGGGGACAGACAGGAGGCAGCCTGGAAAGTTTGCCCCATTTAGGCCCGATTTTAACTCTGCCTAGAGAATGGGTTTTGGGAGATTTAAAATTGAACTGTTGAGTTAAAGGCCTTTCCGACCAAAGTTAAATTTTCAAATATTTAAACCATTTTCCTATTAATTCCTCATGAACACTGACAATGAAAACATTTTAGTCAAATCATGAGTAAATGGAGCAGTTACTTTCACAGGAATAGTACTCAGACAATACTCACTATTACTTCACCATGTGAACATTTTCTTCCCCTGCACCACACCAAAGTTACAGATCCCCACCCACAGTTGAGCGAAGGCAGGAATAAACGGGAAAGTTCCATTACTCATGACATCCTCCTTTGAGCAAGACTCACAGGGAACAATTCTTTTGAAAGTTAATGCAATGCTTTGTATGCAAGCAGTGTCACTAAGGTGACTAATCATGTAAAGCCATAAAAAAATTCTAAATCACAATATAATTAGAGATGTGAATTGCTCAGGGAAATTCCGGAATGTTTTTGCGAGGGTGGACTTGTTTGGGTAATCCAGTGATCTGAAATTAATTGCATTGTTTCCAGTGAAATAATGAAGCTCTCAAGTGGAAAATGATTAACCAACTACTTGACCACTGTTAAGTATTGCGGAAAGTACAGAGGAGCAGTGACACTAGAATTGCTCAAAACCAGTCATCATTTACTTTTTAAAATAGCGTAATGCCATGTCACATCAGACGCAGGATGGAAAAACAGGTGAGAGATCTGGGACCCTGCAGAAAGAAGTGAAATCATACATTTTGGTTGTAAAATTGAAATATAAATACAACTTAAATTAAGAAAAGAAATAAAGACGCAGATATTCCTTTGTGCATAGAAATATGGATGACATTGCTCATGGATAAGGTCATTATAAGGCAAATTGATTCTTCTCTGAAGAAGGGTCACTGGTCTCAAAATGTTAACTCTGTTTCTCTAACCCCACAGATGCTCCCAGACTTGCTGAGATTCTCTAGCAATTTCTGTTGTTGTTTCAGATTTCCAGCATCCACAGTTCTTTGTTTCAGTAAAATGATTCCAACGTTTTGTACCTGGAGAAATGTGAAGTAGAATATTAACCTGACTCACTGAGTTGACAACTGATGGCATGTTGTTAACTCAATGTTAACTCCATATTAAAGCTATTGGAAAGTTTAATTGGAGATGGTGTAAACCAAGTGCTAATCTCATCCATAGAAAGTATTGTCAGAAGAGTACAGGTCGAAAACTGTGAAACCCTGTAAATGGGGTCACAGAACTGGGTTTTTGTTTGATTGGATGTATTATGTCCCATGTACCTAGTTACAGTGAAAAGTATGTTTTTGCATGGAAAACAGACAGACCAGACCATTCAAAATGCTTTAGGGTAATAGAACAGAGCGAGGGATATGATGTTATGGCTGCAGAGAAGGTGCACAAAGAGTGAAATCAACATTAAATTTAAAATTTGAGAGGTCGATTCAGAAGTCTAAGAATAGATGGGAAGAAGCCTTTTTTGCATCTGTTGGCACATGCGTTTCAACGTTTGTAGCTTCTGCCCAACAGAAGAGGTTGAAAGAGATCTTAACTAAGGTGGGAGCGGTCTCGATTATGCTGGCTGCTTTCCCAAGGCAGTGAAAAGTATACACGGAGTCAATGGACGAAAGGTTTGTTTGCGTGGTGGACTGGGCTGTGTTCACAACTCTCTGTAGTTTCTTATGGCCCAGGGCAGAGCAGATGCCGTACCAGGCCGTGATGCATCTGGAATAAGGTGGGTAAATTGGCAGCATGGGTTGGTACCTTCGATGCTGTGGCCATTTCAGAGACATGGGTAGAGCAGGAACAGGAATGGTTGTTGCAGGTTCCGGATTTAGATGTTTCAGTAAGAACAAAGAGGATGCAAGAAGAGGCGGAGGTGTGGCATTGTTAGTGAAGGACAGCACTATCATTGCAGAAAGGATGTTTGAGGACTCGTCAACTGAGGTAGTGTGGGCTGAGGTTAGAAACAGGAAAGGAGAGGTCACTCTGTTGGGGGTATTCTTTCGGCCTCCAAATAGTTCCAGAGATGTAGAGGAAAGGATAGCAAAGATGATTCTGGGTAGAAGCAAGAGTAACAGGGTAGTTGTTATGGAGGACTTTAACTTTCCAAATATTGACTGGAAATGCGATAGTTCGAGTATTTTAGATGGATCAGTTTTTGTCCAATGTGTGCAGGAGAGTTTCCTGACACAGCATGTAGACAGACCAACAAGGAGCGAGGCCACATTGGATTTGGTACTGGGTAATGAACCTGACCAGGTGTCAGATTTGGAGGTAACTGTGCACTTTGGTGATAGTGACCACAATTCGATTATGTTTCCTTTAGCGATGAAAAAGGATAGCTGTGTATTGCAGGGGAAGAGTTATAGCTGGGAGAAAGGCAATAATGATGCGATCAGACAAGATTTAGGATGCACAGGCTGGGAAGGAAACTGCAGGGGATGGGCATAATTGAAATGTGGAGATTATTCAACAGCTATTGTCTCACAAATTTGATTGAGTTTTTTGAAGAAGTAACAAAGAAGATTGATGAGGGCAGAGCAGTAGATGTGATCTATATGGACTTCAGTAAGGCGTTCGACAAGGTTCCCCATGGGAGACTAATTAGCAAGGTTAGATCTCATGGAATACAGGGAGAACTAGCCACTTGGATACAGAACTGGCTCAAAGGTAGAAGACAG